>NW_003852418.1:1713960-1820369 GCF_000181295.1 Otolemur garnettii | reverse complement strand
AACCCTTTGGGTAAGTATTATACCCAATTTACAGATGGCATAATTTAGACTTTGAGAACTTAAGTGACTCTGTCAAGTCACCAAGTTTATAAGGGGTAGGCAAGATGAAGACTACAATGTGACTTGAGAGCCCAAATTCTTTACCACCTTACTGTGCCTCATTTTAAAAATCTCTTCTGGAGGATATCTAACTTCAGGTTCAACTGAGAGAGAAAGAGCACCTTGACAACAGGGCACTGCTCATCTATAATTGTCTTCTGACCACAGGGTTAGGTATTCAATAAGTGTACCTTCAATGAATGAACTAAATAATGGAATAAAACTCTTAGAATAAATCCATGTTCTTTAACCAGAATAGCGGCCTGGTCTGATATTCAAAGATTCACTCAAGCCTTTAGTATACTTAACATTTTCACCTGTTCCTAAAGATACCTCATGGGCAGCACCTGTGGCTCAAAGGAGTAGGGCACCAGCCCCATATGCTGGAGGTGGTGGGTTTAAACCCACCCCTGGCCAAAAACTGCAAAAAAAAAAAAAAAAAAAAGAGGGAGGGTGGCGGCACCTGTGGCTCAAAGGAATAGGACACAGTCCTACATGCCAGAAGTGGCAGGTTCAAACCCAGCCCCAGCCAAAAATTGCAAAAAAAAATACCTCATTACTTGGTGAAATCTTAGTTTTGGCTGCAAATAAAACTCAGCATGGATAATCAGCTGATAATTTGAAATGCTGAATCATAAAATTGTCACTAAGTGCCAAACTACAGATTTTATTTTGAGACAGAGTCTCATTTTGTTTTCTTTTTTTTTTGTAGAGAAAGAGTCTCACTTTATCACCCTCGGTAGAGTGTTGTGAGTCACATAGCCACAGCAACCTCCAACTCCTGGACTTAGGTGATTTTCTTGCCTCAGCCTCCCAAGTACCTGGGACCACAGGTGCCCGCCACAACTCCCAGCTAATTTTTGTTGCAGTTTAACTGGAGCCAAGTTTGAACCCACCACCCTCAGTATACGGCCCGGGACCCTACCCAATGAGCCACAGGCGCCATCCATGAGTCTCATTTTCTTGCCCCAGGTAGAGTGTGAAGGCGTCATAGCTCACAGCAACCTCAAACTCTCCGGCTCAAGTGATTCGTTTCCCTCAGCCTCTTGAGTAGCTGAGATTACAGGCACCTGTCACACGCCAGACTATTTTTGGAGACGGGGGTCTCACTCTGGTCTGGAACTCCTGAGCTCAAGCAACCCACCTGCCTTGGCCTCCCAGCGTGCTGGGATTACAGACACAACAAACTACAGATTTTATAAAAGTATTAAGCACATCTCTTGCTTGGGTTTATCTCTCACATCACATATGCACGGTGAGATTTCAGGGAACCACTTTAAAACACTCCTTAAAAACGTTTCTTTTGTCACCTTCTCTCTGTCATTTCATTTGTAATGAAATATACTTTGCAAGGGCGCAGGTGGTTAAAAAAAAAAAAGCTGGTAACTGTTAAGAAACTTGGGGAGGGCTGTTTTTGCTTTTGGTTTTGTTCACAAGAAACTGATGGACGGAAGTAATGTATCTAGCATGATCTGGCATATACATGATCATTAAAAATATCAAAATAAAAGAAGCAAAGCATTTTGTGGTTGTGCTACGCATTAGTCTGCAAGAGAGGAAGTGAGTAGTAGCTAAAATGAAGGAGAATGCTCACTTTCTAGTAGACATTAGGAATGGACAAGAATTAACCTAAAAGAAAATAATACTTTGTCTTTTTTGTGAGCACTTGCTCTAGTGAGACCACGCGTGCACCCACAGGAGAGATGATATTATTCTGCCCATTTTACAGGTGAGACTTGCCAAGGTCACCCTATTACCTTAAGGAAGCGACTCCACAGCTCGAGCGCCCAAGCCCTAAGCAGCATCGCTTCTCCGGCCCCACTGCAAGGGAATAGTAATAAGCAAAGCACACCCAGGAAGGTAACAAGGCGCGAGAGCTTTAGAAGTCCCCATCTCACGAAGTGGGCAGGACAGGTATCATAACGAGACAAACCAGACCTGAGGAATCTCGTTTGGAAGATTTTAACAAGGTCACACAGAGTTTCTGTCCAAGCTAGGGAAGGATCCCTGAACACCTCAGGACCACCGTGGGAGCCCGAACCGCACAGTCTACCCCCACAGAAACCGCAGTGCCTCGGTCGACAAGGTCAGCGCCCCGCTCGTCGCAAGCCCCAGGGAACCGGCTGCAGCGCCAAGACTGAAATTAGGCAGCCGCATCTGCCCAGCTTTAAGCCAAGGGCCTTACCGGGTCGCCAGAACTTCACCGGTCCCACGGGCGCAGCCATGCTGGGGTGAAAGGTCACGAGGAAGTCTCCACCCTCCAGTCGCGCGCACGCACCGAGAGCCCAGGGGGCGTGGTGCGAGAGGAAACTCTGCCCAGGCAAATCGGAGGGCGTGGCGACCACGCCCCCGTGGGCACCGCCCATCCGAGACACGTGATCTACTGCACGTCCTGTCAAGCTCTCGGGCCCATGTGACCCCGCCCCGCCATATTGGAAAAAAGGGCGCGCTTTGCCGCCTGGCTTTAGCCGGACGGATCCGTGTTCCGAGCAGCCTTCAGGCAGTATGCCGTGGCCAGCACGCCGGCTGCACGCTTGCGGAAGGGAGGATATTGGCATAGCACCGTTGCTGCTAGTGTGGCATCTTGCACGCAGTGGGCGCTGAGGCGGTGCTGCTTGGAGTAACTACGAAATAGTTACAGACTATCCTCACTTTGCTCCTTCTCTTTGTCTCGTTTTCAGATTGACGTGTGATAAAAGTAACTACCTCGGCTCGGCGCCGGCCACAAACACCGGAACTACCGGGTTCGAATCCAGCCAGGGCCTGCCCCACAACAATGACAACTATAACCAAAAAATAGCCGGGCATTGTGGCGGGTGCCTATGGATCCAGCTACCTGGAAGGCTGAGGCAAGAGAATCCGATGCTTAAGCCCAAGAGTTGGAGTTTGCTGTGAGCTGTGATGCCACTGCACTCTACCAAGGGCGACAGCTTGAGACTCTGTCTAAAAAAAAAATATATATATATACAAATACGCCATCCAATCCTGAATCACTCTCAGGGACGTGGCCTGGGAACCTGCATTTTAAGAAGACGCTTCCAAATTCTTATCATTAATACGTTTGAGAAAGGTTCCATTAACTCAAAAGAGAGTTAATGAGAAGTGATGACCGTAAGTAGAGGAAATGCTTTACAAGTAGGCAATTAATTGGCAGGAAATGAGAAGGTTTGAAATCTATGCATTTTTAAAGCTGTGAAGAAACTTCTGGATTCCTTGAGTGAAATGGCAACTATGACAATCTTGCAAGGTCTCTGGAGACACACAGCCCTGACTTGGAGTCTCCACTTTGCCATCTCTTAGCTAGTAGCTGTCATTGACTTTTACTCATTAAATAAGGTTTTAAAAGGTATGAAATAAGATTACACGTAAAGAACATATCAGGCTGCAAGACATAGCAGGCAATCCATGTTAGCTCTTAGAACCTCAACTCAAACAGAGCAAATCCACCAAAGGGAAAAGCCTGAATCTATCTGCATAGATTCATGCAACAAATAAGCTCCTTTGATTTACTACCATAATAATGAATGGAATTCATAGTCATTCTACCTAGAATTCTCCATCCATCCTTTAAAATATCCTCGTGGACAGTGACTGTGGCTCAGTAAGTAGGGTGCCAGCCCCATATACAGAGGGTGGCGGGTTCGAGCCCGGCCCAGGCCAAACTGCAACAAAAAAATAGCTGGGCGTTGTGATGGGCACCTGTAGCCCCAGCTACTTGGGAGACTGAGGCAAGAGAATCACCTAAGCCCAAGAGCTGGAGGTTGCTGTGAGCTGCGACGCCACAGCACTCTCTCGAGGGCGACAAAGTAAGACTCTGTCTCTATAAAAATAAATAAAAATAAATAAGTAAATAAATAAAATATCCTCATCCTTTAAGGGCCACCTCTGAATTCACTTTCCAGCTTAATGCATTCCTCCTGTAGACCCCATAGAACCCATATGCTCACTTCTGAGATAACATTTACTTAGTTGAACTGTAGTTAATCTGCCTCCACTATTATTATTATACTGGGAACTTCCTCGGGACAAAGACCGTGTCACATTCGTGTGTATAACCAAGTAACAATGCCTGTTGAGTAGCATATATGTGAACACCATGCTTTGTACTTAGTTTTAGTTCTTCGCGGAATTGATTCTTGTTTATTTATTTTTTAAGACAGAGTCTCACTGTATGGCTCTTGATAGAGTGCCATGGCATCATAGCTTACAGCAACCTCAAATTCTTGGGCTTAAAGCTATTCTCTTGCCTCAGCATCCATGGTATCTGGGACTACAGGCGCCCACCACAACACCCAGCTATTTTTTAAAGATGGGGTCTTGCTCTTGCTCAAGCTGGTCTCGAGCTCTTGAGCTCAGGTGATCCCCACCCACCGTGGCCTCCCAAAGTGGTAGGATTGCAGGCGTGAGCCACAACACCCAGCCTGTTTATTTTATTGTATTGTATTTATTTTATTTTATTTTAGATAGTCTCACTTTGTGGCCCTTGGTAGAGTGTTGTAGCATCATAGCTCACAGCTCTTGCCTCAGCTTCCCAAATAGAGTAGCAGGGACTACAGGCACCTGCTAGTAGACATGGCTAGATTTTCTATTTTAGTAGAGATGGGGGTCTCACTCTTGCTCAGGCTGGTCTTCAACTCCTAAGCTGAAGCCATCCATCCGTCTCAGCCTCCCAGAGTGCTAGTGTGGCAGGAAGAGGCGGCCCAATGGAGAGAAAGAGCATCCAAACACTATGTTTATAAGAGGAAGGGCTTTTATTTCAGCCAGTGGAGCTTACCGCATAGAAGAATTCAAAATGGCTGCACTCTCCGACTGGCTTGGTCTTTCCCTTTTTATCTCCAGTCAAAAAGTTCCAACCCACAGGTACCTTTCTCACTGGTTAGTTGGAATCAAGCAGGAGATGCTATTCCAGCCCCCAACAGAACTACAGGATTTCATAGTAGTAGGAATTTTCAAGGTCCAGGAAGTTAAGTCTACAAATTCCCAAGAGCTGAGGGAGAGGACCCTGCAGGTGTATCCTTGTCGTCTCCTTGAGAAGACCTGTTCTCCTGGACCTCACCCTTCCCGAGTATCCTCTCTCACTAGGATTACAGGCATGAGCCATCAAACGGGCCTTTCCGTGTTTTATTTGTGTCTTATTTTCAGTAAAGGCCCAAATATAGAAACTAAGGTTTACACATGAATACAAACAAAAATGAAATAAATACCAATTTAAAAATTGTTTCTACATCTTATATATTACTGATGACTTACTTATATGACAAATCTTCTGTTTACAATGAGATAGAAGATTGGTCATTTTCAAATTTATTGGATCATAATCTTAAAACTGGAAGAGACTTTCATCAATATCTAGCTTAGCTGGGCAAAGAGACTAGCCTGACCAAAAGGGGGACCCCATCTCTACTAAAAATAGAACTGAAGCAGGATGGCTTGAGCCCAGGAGTTCCAGATTGCTATGAGCTATGATGACTCCATGGCACTCTACCCAGAGTGATAGAATGAAATGCTTTTAAAAAAAAAATGTAGCCTAAATTTCTTTCCTTATGGGAAACTGAGGTCCATAGAAGTTAGAAGGACTTAGAATCAATGGGATAATTTAGTATCAGAACTGAAAGTAGAACCCAGGCTTTCTAAGTCCCAGCCCAGTGTTTTTTCAACCACATGGACCATTTAAAGCTATGAGAGCTTAGCTCAGCTAGAAGACAATTAGTTCATCTGCCCAGAAAGTTCTCAAAGTCCTACTGTCCTCAAAGAATTTTATTGCTTATGTAGACTTTTTTTTTTTTTTTTTTTTTGAGACAGTCTCACTATGTCACCCTACGTAGAATGCCATGGTGTCACAGCTCACAGCAACCTCCAACTCTTGGGTTTAAATGATTCTCTTGCCTCAGCCTCTCAACTAGCTGGGACTACAGGCACCTCCACAACACTCAGCTATTTTTTGGTTGCATTTGTCATTGTTTAGCAGGCCCAGGCCAGGCTTGAACCTGCCAGCCTTGGTGTATGTGGCCAGTGCCCTACTCACTGAGCTAAGAGCACTGAGCCATGCTTACGTTTCTTTTAGAGAAAATACTTTAATAATCTACATATAGATGGTGTGATTTTATTGTTACAAACTAGAAATGGTCTTAATGGACTCTTAGTCTTCCTAATTAACTATTTTTGAGAAAGAATGGCCTAAACTACTCCCCTAAAATTAAAACTTATTTCTGGAGATGGCATTCAGAATTTATTTCCAACAGTGTCATAAAATTTTAATCATCTCATTAGAGGTGAACTTTGCAACTTCCAAATGATCATAGATTTTCCAGAAAGATAATAATCTTCAAAATCATGTTACATGGGTAAGATGTAGAAGTTCTTCTATGCCTATGGTAATTGGTACTTTCTGCTTTGAAATATTTCCAGACCAAATATAGGATGCTTGGTCCCATTTTTAGGATGCATAGGATATAGGAGTTTTCCTTTTTTGTACCAGTTAAGAATTTTATAGATACAAGTGATAGAAAAACCCAACCCAACCTCACCTAAGAAAAATGGCTCATTCAAAGCCAGGCATGGTGGCTTACACTTGTAATCCTAGCACTCTAGAAGGTGGAGGCAAGAGAATCCCTTGAGCTCAGGAGTTTGAGACCAGCCTGAGCAAGAATGAGACTCTGTGTCTAGTGTAGATAAAAAAATTGGCCAAGTGTTGTGGTGGGCATCTATAATCCCAGCAACTCAGAAGGCTGAGGCAAAAGGATTCCTTAAACCCAGGAGTTTGAGGTTGCTATGAGGCTGAGGCCATGGCACTCTAGCCTGGGCAACAGAGTAAGGCTTCGTATGAATTTAAAAAAAAGGAAGTCTCTCAAACTACAATGTCTGTGACTTGAGACACAGCTGCAACAGGATACATATGAGGTAATCAGAACTCTTTCTGGTCATGTTTATCTGCTACTCTCTCCGGTGTAACATGGTAACAAGAAGGCCATGTTAGAGCTCTAGCCACCACATCCTCAAGCATCAACCCTCTTTCCAAAATTCACTGGCAAAAGTATCTCTGGCCAAGTATCCATTCTTAAATCAATCACAAAGACCCACAGAATATGACGTACTAATTGGCTTAGTTCTAGGTCACATGTTCCATCCCCAGAGTCAGGTGTGGTTAGCTTCACCAGAACCACATGAGCTGAGAGTTGGGAATAGATGGTTCCCCAGAGGGAAATCTGAGCATATTATCAGAGGATGAACGATTGAATGAAACAAAAATAGCAGTCATCCATTACAACCATCCATGTATCCACGTGCTAGAACTGTTAGCCTCCTAAGAAAACAACTAACTACCCTTGGTTGCCTCCACCAAGCCAGACCTGAGAGAATTATCCCACAAACTGAAGGAAGGTAGTATTTCACTGAATTACTTTACTGAGTTGTACTACTCTGGGATTTTCCACTGAGTCTAAGGTATAGCACTGCAAAACTTATTGTAACATATGTAAGCCTGTTTGTTGGCTTGTACACAGATCATCACATTCACACACATATTAGCATAAGCAACAGGGTTTACTTAGCTTCAAAGATTTGGGTACAGTTTTGGAGAGATCTACAGAGAAAGACACTTAGCAACTCATAGAGCCTCTATCTCATTGGCCTAAGGGACATGCAATTCTAGAAAGTCAGATGAGTTGATGAAGGCCTCATTAGGTCTGTAAAGTGCTTACTACACAGGATGACCATATGCCTTACTCTTCAAACTGGGACACTTCTGAGAATAAAAGGTGTTAACCAGATGGGACCTGTGGATAAGAGACATAAACTGGAACTCAGCCAGGCAAACTGGGGCATACTTCTAGGTGTGTGGCACCAGTAGAGCCCAGCTTAACAACGCTTTGCTGCATGTATTCAACATAAGATACATATTCCATGCTCAGAGAATATGTCTGAATGCACTCAACTCACATACAGTTTCAGACAGTTGCCCTTGTGGAGTTTAAGGGTCTAGGCACACCCCACAATATGTTATTATCACCAGGATATGCTTACCAGAATGCTTCACAGTACCATTTTGTGAAAAGATTATTATTATTTTTTTTTTACTTAGATCAGCACTTTATTTCACACATTTGTAATACATTTAGTTCCTTTGTTACACTCTATTTTCCATCCTGGGATCCTCCAACCTGGCATTATTTTTTTCAACTTGCATATATTGAAGTTTACTTTTTGTGGATTGATTTCTAATTCAGACAAGCCATCAGGGAGAACAAAAAAAGAGACAACTGAATGTGAATAAAGAGTATTCGTTTGATATAAATTTTTATCAATATTGTTTAGGTATGATAGTGGTATTGTGGTCTTCTAAAAATGTGTTATCTTTTAGAGATCTCTTGAAATATTGGCAGCTGAGTCTGTAATGGCCAAATCCGACAGAAGGGCAGAGGAATATAGTTCTTTCCCAAGCAGGTGTAACAAACATTTTTGAACCATAGGGGCTGCTATACTCACTCTCCTCTCTCATGGGCGTAGGCTCCAGAAGCAACACTAGCAGACTCTGATGCAGGTGGCCCTCAGATCTCACTTGGGGAATACCTTCCAGACTCAAGCCCCAGAAAAACTTGGCTTATTCCCAGGGACTGGGCTACTATACAGAATTCTTTGTATCTCTTGCTCTAACTTCTAATTTTCAGCAACACTGTCAGAGAATGGTTTTGAGTCTTGCTCCACTAAAAGAGAACTCTGTGGTCTGTTAAGTTTGTGACAGATCACATACCAGCTCTGCTCTGAGAAATTCACTGATCATTACTTCAAAGTTCTGAGTAGTCCTGCAGTATAGAACGCTGTTTGAATTTTAGTCCAGCAAACCTTTATTATGTGATCTTATAAACAGTTTTATAGAAGATCAAGTTAAAATTTCAAACAAAATTAAAATATATCATAGATTAGGATTTTGCACCTGCATTTGTGAAGGCAGCTAAGTTCTTGTTTTCCAGTCCCCAGTGCATTAACTGCCCTCTCAAGGTACACTCCCCAATGACTCCACACTGCGTACAGACAGCTGTGTTTAACAGCACTGACCTCGGAACCTGGAAACCTGTGTTACATTCTAGTGTCACCATTTATAAGCCACATGATCTCTAATATGCTACTTAATCTGAGCCTCAGTTTCTTTTTTATGTATTTTTCTTTTATTGAGACAGATGCCATGGCATCATCACAGCTCACAGCAACCTCAAACTTCTGGGTTCAAGTGATCTTCTTGCCTCGGCCTCCCAAGTAGCTGGGACTACAGGCATGCACCACCATGCCCAGCTTGTTTTTCTATTTTTTTTTTCAGTAGATAATGGTGGGGGGGGCGGGTCTCACTCTTGCTCAGGCTGGTCTTGGACCCCTCAGCTCATGCAATCCACACACCTAGGCCTCCCAGAGTGGTAGGATAACAGGCATGAGCCACTGGGCCCAACCGATTTTATGTTATTTATTGTGCACATTCATCTTGTGAACACTCGTTTATTCCTAGGAAATGCACTTGAATTCGATATAATTTATGTCTACCAGCTTTCAGGAAAGCTCTGTTTAATGATAAAGCCCAGGGTAGAGCTATATGATGCAATTTACATTTTTAAAACCCAGAGTATATGCTAGTTAAAGAAACAAAGAAAAAAATACCAAAAGAATAACAGGGCTGGGTGGTGCCTGTGGCTCAAAGAAGTAGGGCGCGGGTTCCATATATACCAGAGGTGGTGGGTTCAAACCTGGCCACGATCAAAAAAAGAACAGGGCCCAGCCAGGGTGGAGCTTCTCTAGGGAACAAAGGAGAAGGGAGCATGGGGTGGGGGGACTTTTGAGTACAGGAAGAGCAAGCCTCAGTTTCTTCATCTAAAAACTGGAAATAAGACCTGTGTAACCTGCATAGGTCTCTACTATATTGTGAGGATCACAGGTGGCACATATAAAGTGACCTAAGGGCCGGGCACAGTAGCTCACTCCTATAATCCAACACTTTGTGAGGCCAAGAGTACAACACCAGCCTCAGCAAGCATACACATAGCAAGATCCCATCTCTATAAAAAACTGAAAAATTAGCCAGGCATGGGCACCTGTGTCATAGCTACTTGGGAGGCTGAGGCAGGAGGATCACTTGAGCCCAACAGATTAAAGTTACTATGAGCTTTCTAAAAATAAGTAAAGTTGAGCTAAGATTGTGCCATTGCACTCCAGCCTAGCAACAAAGCAAGACCCTGTTTCTAAAAAAATAAATGAAGTGGCCTATATCTGTTAAATGATTCCAAACTACAATATATTTATTCAAGGCTTAGCCCAGAGTTGTTTACATCCAGACATGGACCAGTTTATGTTTGCTTCACAGCCAGAGATGACAGCACAAAGCCAGCAAATGACCTGGTCATCCTGAGAGTCCCGACGTATATGTACGAGTGCAAGAGCATCAGTACCCGTCAGCATTCTAGGTGGCAGCCAACTCCCTGCCCTATTCAACTTTCCTAAATCTCTCAAAATGTAGATTGCTTTTGCTCTAACTGAGTCAAAAGAAGGAATAAGATATATCATAACTCTCTTCCTTCTGTCCATGTGAATGAGACAAAAACAGGATTCCAGTCTGATTAGCAGGGTGTAGAAACCAGTCACATTGCCTGCCACTGGAGCAGGAATCTGAGATAACTGGCATGTCCTCTTTTGCCTCTATTTTAGGAAATCAAATTGCTAAATCACTGCCTGTACACCCATCTGATGAATGAGGCCCATGGGGCCAGTAGAGTTAACATCAGGGATGAATCTAGGAATGTACACTACAGCCTCCTTTGGCAAAGAAGCAGAGAACCATGGTCCAAATAGAAATAGCTCCGGCTTCTTCTTTGAATAAGAGAAAAGCCAGAGCAAATGCAAAGTCCTGATATTTCTGCTCGGCTCTCTCACTCAAACCATAGAGGAGTATTAATATTCAAACTGCTCATGAAGGTATACTCCAATATTAGCTTTATATCTTCTAACTTTTAAGTGAATATATTTTCCCTTTTACTATTTGGATCATCTACTTCTTCCCTACCCTGCACAGGTATCTAAAAGGTGCATTTATGTGTGACACATTCCTAGATTTAAAGAAAAAAGTACCAGAGAGAAAGGAAAAAAAAGCACTCAAGCAATTAAAAGTTCCTCATATTTTTTTAATGCTAAGAACACAGATATTCTAAAGTGATAAACAATTAAGATACAGTTTTCTTTTTCTAAACTGGATTTAGATCATAAAAACAATGATGATTCAGACCTCTAAAACAGAAGAGCACACAAATTAATATAAATGCAAAACATATTCCATCTCAAGGACTTCTCCAGAAAAGACCGCCCGAACTAGTGGCTGCGGGGCTTTGGAGAGTCAAGAGTTACTGCTGACCTTGGTATCTGGTATCAACAGACCTGTCAGAACTTCCAGCACTTAAAGAGTCGACTCTAATTTTGAGAAACGTGGATTCAGACACCTTGGAAGCCCTCCAGAATGAACTCACCTGCCCGTTTTATGCATGAACTACTTCATAGACCCTATCACCATAGACTGTGGGCCCAACTTTTGCCAGCCCTGCCCCTACCTCTGCTGGGACGAGACCCCACTGTGCTGCCCTCAGTGCAGGGAAAGATCAGAGAAGGCAGACTTCAAAACCAATTAAGTACTCAAGAAGCTGGTTTCCGGCTGGGCCCCTGTGGCTCAGGTGGCTAAGGTGCCAGCCACATACACCTAAGGTGGCGGGTTTGAATCCAGCCCAGGCCCACCAAACAACAATGACAGCTGCAACCAAAAAAATGGCCAGGCATTGTGGCGGGTGCCTGTGGTCCCAGCTACTTGGGAGGCTGAGGCAGAAGACTCGCTTGAGCCCAGGAGTTGGAGGTTGCTGTGAGCTGTGATGCCACAGCATTCTACCCAGGGGGACAGCTTGAGGCTCTGTCTCAAAAAAAAAAAAAAAAAAAAAGCTGGTTTCCCTTGCCAGGCAGGTGGGACCTCAGCAGGTCCACATCTCAGAAGAGCAGATCTGTGGGGCACACATGGAGGTAAAGGGGCTCTTCTGTGAGGCCGACAAGCCACTGCTCTGTGGGTCCTGCTCCGAGGCACCAGAGCACGCGACTCACAGCCACTGCCCAGTAGAATGGGCTGCTGAGCAGTCCAAGGAGGAACTTGTGAAGAAAATGGACTCTTTATAGAAAATGACGCAAGAAGCACAAAGCCCTCTAAATCAGGAAACCAGCAAAACTCATTCATTCACAGACTACGTGGCCTTGAGGAAAATAGTGATCAAAATTCACTATCAGAAGATGCATCTAGTTCTCCATGAGGAGGAGTAATTACATCTGGAGATGCTGGACAGAGAGGCAGGGAAGATTTTCCGTCAACTCAAAGACAATGGAGAATGACCTACCAGAAAGGATGAGACATGTATAGAGAGCTGACAGACATGCCACAAGCCTGACCTGGAGCTGCTGCAGGACCTGGGAAATGTACTGGGACGAACTGAGTTGGTACAGACACTAAAGCCCCAGTGGGGCTCTGAATCCAGAGCTCAAGTGTTGGGGCATCACTGGAATCCCAGACACGCTGAACAACTTCAGAGTGGAGGATCCTCTGAATGTGGAAATGGCCAGTTGTTATATAAGACTTAGTGAGGACCTGAGAAGTGTCCGATTTGTAGAGGATCATGGTTCCCCCCGGGAGACAAAGACAGCAGGGACCCTTGCTTCTACGGGGAGCTTAGGCCTTCACCCCCGGCAAGCATTACTGGAAAGTGGATGTGACAACACTCTTCCAGCTGGATTCTAAGAGTCTGTAAAGATTCTTGGCCACAAGACACCAATATTATTGATTCAGAGAATGCATTTTTGCTGTTTTCTTTATAGTCTGGCCACCAATTCCCCACCCTTGGCTCAGTAAGTGCAGAAGCCTGAGGGTCAGGTTGGGGGGTTTCTGGATGATAACAATGCAACAGTGAGCCCCCGTGACGTTTATAAAGCTCCCCCACATATAGTTTTCTCAGTTCCCCCTCTCTTACCCTCTGAGGCCTTTCCTTTACCTATATTCTCCATGAAAATTCAGTTTTCATGATAATTTACTGGGGAACTTTCATGTCTGATGAAACTGCAGTTCTGAGCCCTCATGGGAGGCAACAGGACAGTGCAGGACTGTGTTTGAGCTCACTGTAACTGTAAGAAACATAATGTATGTTATAAAATGGGATAACCCCGGGGAGTGTATATGTTTTTATTCCATTTTCCTATAATAAAATTATTTATTACATCAAAAACTATATTCCATCTCTTACCTGAATTGACCTTAGAACACCTGAACATTCTAAGAGACATCAGTACAGTCACGTGTCACTCAACAGGGATAAGTTCGGAGAAATGTGTCTTCAGCCAATCCCGTTGTTATGTGAACATCATGACACGTACTTACACAAACCTAGATGGTATACCATTCTACACACCTAGGCCTTATGACATAAACCTGGATAGCATGTTATTATGCCGAATACCACAGGCAATTGTAACAATTGTATTTTATGTATCTAAACATAGAAAAAGTATTGTAGGGCGGCACATGTGGCTCAAAGGAGTAGGGCACCGGCCCCATATGCAGAGGTGGTAGGTTCAAACCCAGCCCCGGCCAAAAGCTAAAAAAAAAAAAAAGGATTGTAAAAATACAGTATTATAATCTTATGGGACCACCATTGTATACGTGGTCTACCACATCATTATGTAGTGCATGACTGTATTAAAACTGTGCAATAAACTATACCCATAAACCACAAAACCAATACCTGGTTTGTACATGACAAAAATAAAAGCATGTAAAATAATGTGCAGAATTCAAAGACAAGTCAAGGAAAGAAAGGCAATTAGGGACACATGTTTTAAAGCGGGAAGCTTTGATGATGTCGAGCCTGGCTGAGCCCAGGAGTCTGAGCCCTGAGCAGTTACTGGTAAGAAGGATAAAGTGTTATATCTCTAATGGCAAGCAAATTCACTGGTGCTCTGTTAAAATTTCCAGAGTTAAAACCAAGGTAGTTTTCGGTCAAGAATGTTCTCCTTGACAACATGGCCAGCATGTGGTTGAGCCGGGACCTGATACCAGCAAAGTGAAACTGCCGCTCGTTATTCAAGTTTCTAAAGGAGTCTCTCAAGTACAGATCCAAGTGGGGGGTGCCCAAGTACTTGGGATATCCAGGACTGTGGACATCGGTGGCTCTGATGGAAGCGTGGGAACCAGTGGAGCTTGCCACAGATCCTTGGGACGACAAGGAGGAAGACGACTTTAAACTGGAAGATCTCGAAACAGACATTTTTGAGACTGGTGACCCTTCTTTAGATGGGGTTCCCTGAGTAAAGAGCATGTGCTCGTCCGAATCAGTCTGAGTGGTGGCCGACTTGGACCACACCATGGTTTGGGAGCTCACTCCCCTGGTGGGGACTGCAGCTTGGGTCCCAGCGCAGGCCATGGCAGTGCTGACTTGTGTTCCCACATGCACTGCACGCACCTCCTCTCCTGGCTCTGTTTGTGTGGCCACATCAGCAGACTTTCTGCTCTCTGGTTCGTTCTCATGGCTGTTGAAGTGTTCTTCCTCACTAAGGGTGGAGGACCCTGAGTCATGGCGCTTGGTCTCCGTCTTATCCTCAGGGGGCACCTCTGACTCCAGGTCACTCTTCTTGGGCGTACTTGAGAGTCTGGCCAGACGCACACGCAGCAGGTTGCCCAACGTGAGCTCTTTGGACTGTGGTTTCTGGTCAACCAGATGGTCAAACTTGTTGCTGATCTGGAAGTTAGACAGGAGTTTGGGGCTGATAGGCGTTGACTGGGCATAGAGAATTCGGAACTCCAAGTCAAAGTGTTCCACCACTTGGCCAGACAGAATTACCAAGTTACTGCTGTTTAATTTGCCATCCGTCCATGTGAAACTTAAGGATTAAAAACAAACAAAACAGAAGCTGGTAAGGATGAGCCATTTTCGTTTATTTACCGTCAATCTGAATAATATACCTAGATATCCTGCCACATAAGAGTCACAACTTCGGTGAAATCATACCTACCATTTAGCATGCGTTCAACTCACCTTATCATGTGTATGTAATACATATATGCATTAACGTAAAAGGAACAAGGACAACTGTTTATCCAACACACTAAAACCTACACAATCCTCAGCCTCAAAGTTTATTTTTAACATTTTTACAGTAGCCTTTTATTTTTAATATCTATTACGTCATGAATTCATAGGGAAAAGGTTTCAGCAGCTCAGGGAGGCACCTTTCCATTGAATGTAACAAAGCTTGCTATGCCTATTATGCCCTGACTTCATGGGGAATAAGTTCCAACACCTTATGCTCCTCTTCCATTTGTTCTCTTGGTCATCCTGTGTGCTTTACTGTAGCCATTACGCCACAAATTCATAGGGAATGGGTTCTAGGAGCTCAGGCTCCTTTCCACTGGTTCTCCGGGTGGAACAGGCTGGCACTTCAGATGAACCCAGGTACCTTTTTATCTTTGGTGTTCTTTTTCTGATCATTTTCCTTCATGCATTTAGGAAGCTATCTCGGCTCTTAGAGTGCTTAATATGCTCAATATGAACATTAATGCTCTTGGCAAGAATCTTGCCCTTGTTTGTTTACGACAATGCCAACAGCATGCTGGGTGACACTGTGCACTCTTCCAGTTTTGCCATGGAAACATTTGTGTGGCCTGCCTTTTTGAATAGTACCCATTCCCTTGATGTCCACAATATCACCTTTCTTGAAGATTGCATATACGTGGCCAAAGGAACAAGTCCACATTTTCTAAAAAACCTAGAGAGCATGTATCGGGTGCCTCTCCTCTCTCCCTTTGAATTTGTCATTTTGATAAATTACTGGAAGATGGCGTCTCTGGCCAAAAGGAAAGCCTCAGAGTTTTTAAAAACCAGAAAGGGCTTTTAAATACTCAGGGCAGTACCATTATTTTAGAGGTAAGGAAACCAGCTAGAGATGTCACAGCAGGGAGCTACTGGTAGACCCCCAAGTCAGGATCCAGTCCTTATCAACTGCTAATGCCCTCCTCCTTATTATATCATCGAGCACTACCATGTCCACAAATCACCATTGCTCAAGACATGTTAGAGCTGACTTACGGCCATTGGCCTTCGTCCATCAAATAGGAATCCCTTCCCCTTCCTCTGCTATCAGAACTCAAGCCCACCCCTACCCAAGAAAGCTTATTTCTGCACCCTCTCTAATCGCAATGAGCCAGGCACGTGATCCAGGCTAGCCAGAGATCCTATTCCTGTGGATGCCGGAATTCATCCAGGGGGACATGTGACCCTATCAGGGCCAAGTAATTTTTCAGAGATTGACATCAGTACTGAGAGAAAGAGTTTCACTCTTTGGAGATCAAGGCTATGTAAGTGACCCAGGACCTTGGCCTTCAAAGGGAGAGCCTGCCCGACAGTAAAGATCAGATTTGAAAAGGCAGAACCAGGAGATAGTAGTATTCTGATTGATGTACAGTTCCTTGGTCAAAATGAAAAGCAACTACACCTTTCTACACTTCCAAGTTCTGCCATTCAATAAGTTTCATTTTGCATAAAGTGGTTTGAGTTAACTTTCTTACACTTGCAATCATCGCAGTGATACAGAAATCTGTACAAGTAGGATTTAAATGAGATAGTAAAACATAGTGTCAACTCTGTCTTTTGCAACAAAAAATGTCACCTGAGAACTGCCTTCAAAGCCTGAAAAGGAAGATTCTTTTAAAATAAGGCACCCACCCAACATCAGGATAATAAACCATTCTCAACAAATGGAAGCTATTGTTGTTATCATTGGCAGCATGTATCATTTGCAGAGGGTAATTTTTTTTTTATTTCTATGTTTTAGAATAGCCAAAAACAATTTGGAGCTGTGTTTCATTAATACAGATAAAACGTACTCTGGGTAAAAACATAGTTTCTTCCAGTCACTTATAAACTCCTTACAAAAGGAAGTCTCACGAAGGAGTTCAGATTTTGTTCTGACCAATGATGGTACTGTCTGAAAAGTATCAAAGGCTTTCTTAATCTTATCACCTCATCTTCCCTGAACCTTTGCATTTCAACCTTTACTCATGGCTGACACATAATTATCACTCAGGGACACACATTTCTTCAAAAATGAGTCTTTCTTTTTAAAACTCTACAAACATCTCAGACATACTATTAGATAATCTCATGCAAAAGTGGCGAAACACACAATCACTGGAGCCACATAAGTAAAATGGCACAACTTCTGGAGATTGGTATCATTATGTCCACCCTGCCATTCAACCTCCCTGTTCTCTACCTTAAGGCACCATTGCCAAAGTGAAACTTCAAAGGCGTGGTCAGAAACATGATCAGTATTTTCTAGACTAAAGCACTGAATTACAAGCTTGAAGCAAGGTAAATGACTTCAGTCTAAAGGTGACAGCACTGGCTTTGCTTGAACATGGATGCAAATGCCTGCAAATGCTCCTACCCTTAAATAAGCAGGGCAAGTAAGGTCGAAACTCCTAAGGAACAAGGATTCAGAATTGTGTGTGCCATTGTTAACCCCAAATTCATCCACCTGGGCCAAGGACCAAATCTAGGAATTGCTAACTGTGTAGCTTCATGACAAGTTTATCTTCTGCATTTTATTTTTACAAAACACGTGACAGGACGGTGATGCCTACCTTGTTAACCAACGCGCACACGTGCATGCACATGCATGCATGGCATGTATCAGAATGATTGGCAATAAAGGTTCTCACTGAGAGGAAAAAGGAATTTTTACCTTTATATAACATGTTTCTTCTGAAGAGCTTAGATTAGTAAGCAAAGGACAGGTTAGGAACTTACCTGTAGGAGCCTGTTGCCACGCGAATGCCATCAATCAATGTGAACTTTTCATGAACCTTCCCAACAATTTTCGTTCCTGATCTTGCATAGTAGATGTTTCCCGTAATAGTCCGAACTGTCATCAGCTGTTGACAGGGGAGTGGGAGAGAGATGAACAGTTCAGCAACACTCATCTGGGGAGCAGATGATTAAAACAGGAGGGCTAGTTTACAATTCCCAGACAAACTTGTTGGCAGATGCCTGGCTTGCTAGCCAGATGGTTCTCAGGACTCCACTTCTCTACTCACTCCATCTTTTCATATGTCCTTTCCCTATATTCACTTGTATCCATGCTCTAAAAAAAACACTTACATTTTTAGGATACTAAACAACAGAATCCAAGCAATGATTCTGAAGCAAACTAGGCTCATCTTTCTCCTGCTCTTTTGTTTAACAGCATTGCATCAGAATACCTGCCCAGCCTCATGTACCCCTACCTCCTAATGGGTATAGAGAATAGGAACATAGGACGAGCCTTCCCTAACAGGATGCTGAGGCAGAAACATCACATGCGGCTTAATCGGCATTGTCACATCTACAAATATGTAATTACTAAAAAGGGACACTGGCACTACACAGGATCGTATACTGCACGTGTATGCATGATTATCTGTCAAATGACACAAGTAAATTATACACAATAATATGCAAAATACTAAGACAATCTGCATTCCCTGGAGCTACAGTTAGAAATCTTAAATACTCAAATGTTTAAGACTTTTGTTTGTCTTATTCCCTCCACAAACCTATAGAGCCTCTACAGTGAAAACCTATGTCCACCTTCCACACAAAGGTTCATCGCAACTTTATTCCTAAGAGACAAAAACTGGAAACTATTCAAATGTCCTTCAGTGGATAAATAGCTAAACTGTGGCACAGCCATACCATATGACAGCACCCGGCAATAAGAAGGAACAAACTACTGATACATGCAACAACTCGGATGGAGTTCAAGGACATTGTGATGGGGGAAAAGCCACTCTTAAAAGGTCTCACACTATATAGTTCTATTTATATAAAACTCTAAATGGGGGAGAGGGGCTTGGGGTACTCCCACTGAATGGGTACAATGTAGGAGTATATGGCACACCTTTTGGGGGCAGGACATATCTACAGGAGGGATTCTGCCTAACAAATTCAAACATTGTGATTTGGTTCTTTGTACCCTCACGTTAACCAGAAGTCTTCTCAGTCTCCCCAGTGGCTGCATCTTGTAGGACACTATCACACGTCGGAATTTGGCTGGGTGCAGTAGCTCACACCTGTAATCCTAACACTTTGGGAGGCTGAGGTGGGAGGATTGGTTGAGGCCAGGGATTTGAGACCAGCCTGAGCAAGAGCAGGACCCCATCTCTGCTAAAAGTAGAAAAACTAACCTGGCATCATGGCTACATTTTATATGTGCTCTAGCAATAAGAAGGAACTATATATATTTATTGTTCCAAATACATATATATTTTTACACATATAATTAGGACTCTTGTGCCCCAGAATCAACAATTTAAAAAAATCAACTCTTATTTTATTGTGGGATTCATGAAAATAAAGATGTTTCTATTTTAAATTTACTAAGCTCCCTTTGAATTTTTATGTTGTAAATAAATCTTCACTATTCTGCAGGAAACTGGCTCGTATTCCTCAAAAGTCTCAAGCCCCAGCTGTGCATGGTGGCACATGCTGTGGCCTCAGCTACATAGGAGGCTGCAGTGGGAGGATCACTTAAGGCCAGGAGTTCGAGATCAGCCTGGGCAATACAGTAAGACACCCCATCTCTTGAGGACAATAAAAAAAAAGAGAGAGAGAGAGACCAAACAAATAAAAAGCCATCGAGACCCCAAAAGATAAAGAAAGATTAAAAGAAGCCAAGGAAACCTGACAACTAAATGCAGGTGTGGTCATGGATTAGATCTTAGACCAGAAAAGGGGCATTAGTGGAATAACTGGTGAAATTCATAAGATCTACAGATTAGATACCATTATATCAAACTTATTTCCTGATTTTGTTAGTTGTGCTGACATTTATAAGATGTTAACATGTGAAAAATTTGGGCAAAGAGTATTCAGGAATTCATTGTATTATTTACGGATTTTCTTTAACTTTTTTTTTTTTTTTTTGAGATAGAGCACTGTGGCAATACCATAGCTCACAGAAACCTCAAACTCTGGGGTTCTAGTGATCCTCTTGCCTCAGCCTCCTGAGTAGCTGGGACTCCACGTGCCCACCACAACACCCAACTGATCTTTCTATTTTTATTTATTTTTGCAGTTTTTGGCTGGGGCTAGGTTTGAACCCGCCACCTCCAGTATTATGGGGCTGGCACCCTACTCCTTTGAGCCACAAGAGGTGTGGCATCACAGCTCACAGCAACCTCCAACTCCTGGGCTTAAGCGATTCTCTTGCCTCAGCCTCTCAAGAAGCTGGGACTACAGGAGCCCACCACAATGCCCAGCTATTTTTTGGTTGTCGTTGTCTTTGCTGTTTGGCAGGCCCAGGGATTCAAACCCACCAGCTCTGGTGTATGTGGCTGGCGCCTTATCTGCTTGAGCTACAGGCACTGACCCAATATATATATATATATTTTTTTTTAGACAGAGTCTCATTACCCTCGGTAGATGTCATTGTTGTTTAGTTAGGCCGGCTGGGTTCAAACCTGCCAGCCTCATTGTATGTGGCTGGAGCACATTGTGCTACGGGTGCCGAATCACACCAGCCTATTTTTATACCTTCTATATAAATCTTAAACTATTTCAAAATGAAAATTTAAAAAAAAAAAGCAAAATCTAGAAAATTTCATAGATGTACAAATGGAATTGGCAGGAGGACAGCTTTGTAGAGGAGGTGATGACTCCTGAGCTCAGTCTTAAAAGGATCAACTTATAATACATGTGTATAATAACAAGCCTAAAAAATGCCATCTGGGCAGACTTAGATTTGGTTTTGTATATTGCTCCCTTTGGCACATACCTAAATGCTGTACGCTCTGTCATTATGGCCAAAGCAAGTTTGAGCACTGAACACAAGTGTGTGACCAAGTTCCTGCAGACAGGACAACCCAATATGCTGACCCAACTGCAGAGTCAGGGCATGTCTGGGAAAGTCAGCCTCTGCACGATGAGGGCACAAATTCAGCAACCCAGCCATGCCTGGGCAAAAGAAGCAACCAGGGGAGACAGGGCTTCCCTATCAAGAAGGTAAGACAGTATAAAAATTGAAGAAAATATGTACAATTATGTACCCATAATTAAATATTTTTTTAAATTGAGGGAGTCAGATCTCCTTTAAACCCTCTTACAGAGGATCTGGATGTCCATTAAGGCAGCAACCAACAGTGGGCAACTGAATTAGTAAATACTCCCAGATTTCTGCCTAGTATATGAATCAGAGCCAATCACTTAAAACTACAGCCAAAACGTTTTAATTTTTCTCCTGCTAGGACACAGCCTTAATTATAGAAAGAGTACCTTGAAATTAAACATTGACCCCTTCAATTTCCTCACCTGGCTCTGTGTGAGAGCAGTCATGGGCTAAATAACTGGTTAGAGAATAATGCTCTTTTTCTGTGCTGACATGTATTTTCCTTGGGTCTGCGCGGCTTCATTCTGTAATTTACCGTTGGGTTACATGGCTGTCTTGTTTCGCTCAGTCTCTAAGCCCCAATCCTACCTCCACCAAGAATTTGCTTTGTGGCACCAGTGACAGGTTGGTAACTACCTCATTAAACCCAACCCTCCATTCTCTCATAGAGGAAACAACCAACAAGAACCCTGTGGGAAAAGTTAAACAGCCAAATTTTGCAAACCAAATGGCTTGATAATAACAAGGTGATAAATCAGAGTAACCTAAAGCACCAAAGTCCAAATTCTTTGTGCATTTTGCCGACTGTCGACTGTGTCACCTTTTCCTGATCTAGAGCAAAATCATTGCCACTTACCTAACAGGGCTGCCACAAGGATTAAGTTATATAACATCTGTCAAAAGCATGGAGAGACAACAAGAACAGAGTAGGAGATCAATAAATGCTTGTCCCTGTGATTAAAAGTGGAGCCTCCTGGAGCTACTATCAAAAGTAGCAGCTTCTAAGGTGGTCTCCAGGCTCTGTTAGGAGGCAGCAAAGTAGCAGGGAGAGGCCCAGATCTTGAATCTTGTCATTTCTTGGCCAGCAGTGACTCACACCTGTAATCCTAGCACTCTGGGAAGCCAAAGAAAGCCCAGGAGTTTGAGACCAGCCTAAGCAAGAGAAAGACCCCGTCTCTACTAAAAAAATAGAAAAACCAGGGAGGCGAAAACAAGAGGATCACTCGAGCCCAAGGGTTTAAGGTTGCTGAGAGCTATGTGATGCCACCGCACTCTACTCAGGATGACAGGGTGAGACTCTGTCTCAAAAAAAGAAAAAAGGCGGCCAGGCACGGTGGCTCATGTCTGTAATCCTGGCACTTTGGGAGGCCAAGGTGGGTAGAGAGCTTGAGTTTATGGATTCAAGACCAGCCTGAGCAAAAAGCAAGACCCCATTCCTACTAAAAATAGAAAAAAAAAAAAAACTGAGGCAAGAGGATCACTTGAGCCTAAGAGTTGGAGGTTGCTGTGAGTTATTATGCCACAATACTCTACCCAGGGCAACAGCTTGAGACTATCTCAAAAAAAAAAAAAAAAGACTCTTGCCATTTCTTTTTAACAGCTTGAGAGATAGTTCACCTATCACACAATTTACCATTTAAAGCCCACAATTCTGTAGTTTTCATTTATTCATAGATAGATGTGACCATCATCACAGTCAATTTTAGAATACTCATCACCTTAAAAAGAAAGTTTGTACCCTTTAGAAATCATCCCATCCTTCCTGCCAATCCTCCAGCCCTGTCTACTCAGTGCTCATCTACTCTCTCTATAGATTTCCCAGTTTGAGACTTCATGGCCTCATATAACCATGGCCTTGGGACTGACTTCCTTCACTCAGCATCCGTGGGCAGCTTCATTGTGTTGCAGCACCTATCAGCACTTCAGTCCTTTGTATGGCTGAATAACATCCTATTGTATGACCACACAACATATCCATTCATCAGCTGAAGAACACTGGATTGCTTTTACCCTTTGGCTACTAGGAATAATGGTACTATAAATATTCATATACAAGTTTTTGTGTGAATCTATGTTTTCACTTGTCTTGGGTAGATGCCTACGAGTATAACAGTTATCTTCATTTCCTGTAAGGCAAATGACTTTGCTCACAGCTTGTTCTCTTACTTATCAACAAAGAAACCACCGCCACCCGCCTTGTACATCACAGATGCTCAGTTACATTTGTTGACTGTGGTGAGACTGCAAGAATTATAGTAGACCACCAACCTTTTCCTGTTCCGGATGAACTTTCAGATCCATGCACATATCCAAAAACTGAGAGAGTAGAGACTGGTCCAGAAGAATATACACAGCAACTCCCTGTTTCCTACATATTTCCTGCAGGTCTCTGAAGATGTCAATGTCTGTGAAGACATCCATTACCACTGCGATCACCTGTAGGGTAAGACAGAAGAGTAAGCAGTCAGCTCACAAGAACACAGCCTCATAGTTCAGTCTGAACTCTGGACCACTTCTCAAGCTGAGAAAGGACAAAAGGGCCCTCCACTCCACAATTATCCTTCCTTCCTTTTCCTTCTGCAGTATCACTTTACCCTCACCATGAACTCTTTCTTTCTTTCTTTTTTTTTTTTTTTTGGAGACAGAGTCTCACTTGTTGCTCAGGCTACAGTGCTGTGGCATCAGCCTACCACACACTCCTGGGCTCAAGAGATCCTCTGTCCTCAGCCTCCAGACTAGCCGGGATTACAGGTGCCTGCCATAATGCCTGGCTAAATTTTCTATTTTTATTACAGATAAGGTCTTGCTCTTGCTCAGGTGGGTCTCAAACGCCTGAGCTCAAGCAATCCACCAGCCTCGGCTTCCCAAAGTGCTAGGGTTACAGGTGTGAGCACCGTGCCTACCCACTGTGAAGTCTTTCCATCTCCAAAGACACCCAGGCCCTACCAATCTTCTGAGACAGAGTCTCACTAAGTTGCCCTTGGTAAAGTACTGTGGTGTCATAGCTCACAGCAACCTCAGGCTCTTGGGCTCAAGTGATTCTCTTGCCTTAGCCTCCTAAGTAGCTGGGACTACAGGCGCCCACCACAACGTGTGGCTATTTTTAGAGATGGAATATCACTCTGGTTCAGACTGGTCTTAAACCCATGAGCTCAGGCAATCCACCTATGTTGACATCCCCAGTGCTAGGATTACAGGCGTGAGCCACAGTACCCAGCCTAAGGTAACATTGTCCTTGGTAACAATGTTGCCCCAGGTAACATTCCCCTTTTCATCCAGCCACTCTCCTCCACCCTGACAAGTTTCTCGGAAATATCGATGAATATACTGTCTTGCCCTCCTATGAACCTACTCCATTTAACTTCTGCTCTTTCACTAAAGCCCCCAGCTCACAGGCTTGATTCAGATCAGCAAGCTGTCTGAACTCTGCAGCTCACACACCACGATACGTTTTTTCCCTACCAGGCATTAGTTTTCTGTCAATAAAACCTTAAATTCTCTCTGAGGTCCCTCTGAGTATAGCATTTTCCAAATCTATGATTTTATTTATTGTCTGATTGTGGCTTATAATCTCTGACTTTTTTATTATGATCTCTTTTTGGCCAGGGCTGAGTTTTATTATGATCTTGAAAGGCCCAGCCCATCCGCCAGTTCACAGCTTAAAAGTAATCAAACCAGGCACAAAACATTCTTTCACCTTCTATCCCCTAACGCTGAGCACATCTCAACACCAGGCCGGTTCTACCATCTGCTGTACGGGATCTGACCAAATAGCTTCCACAACACCAGCCTCTCCTCAGTAAAGGTAGTCTCTGGTATCTGTCCACAGTGCAAGTCCACGACAAGAATAGGGAAACATTTCCTAAGGACTCTGCCCTCAAGCTCAGACCAGTCTTCTCCCCAGTGCAGCTCCCATCACACCTCCCTGTTGATTCTACACAGTCAGCATCAGACCACAGCTAACTACCCCTTAGCCATGTGTCCTTGGGCAAATTACAGCTGTTACAGGGTCTGTTTCACCAGGTGCAAACGCGGGTTATGGAGAACTAAATGACCGTCTTACCTGAAGTACAAGATTTGAAAGATCCCTTAGAATCTGCTCGTTTATTCCCTTTGTCAATCCAGTGCTGGAGCTGTCCAGACAGGCACCACGGGGAGATATCTGCCGGCTCTCAGCTCTCCTTGTGCTTTAAAGAAAGACCGTTCTGGCAGCAAAGCCTCTAATTGCACCCTTTGCAGTCTTAAAACTGTGGTCCTGAGCTAACTCTTGGCAGGGTGGGGTGGGGAGTGGGGATGTCAAAATATTCAGTTTTAGCCGGGTGCGGTGGCCAACGCCTGTAATCCCAGTACTGTGGGAGGCTGAGGAGAGAGAATTGCTTGAGCTCCCGAGTTTGAGACTTGCCTGAGAGTGAGACCCCCAACTCATTAAAAAAAAAAAAAAAAAAAAAAAAAATGGAAAACCCAGCCGGATTCTACAGCAAGTGCCTATAATCCCAGCAGCTTCCAGAGGCTGAGGCAAAAAAATGACCCCAGCCCAAGTCTGAGGTTGCAGTGAGCTATGAATGACATTCATATGAGCCATTGCACTCTGCTCAGGGAATAGTGTGTCTCAACAAAAAAAAAATAAAAATAAAATAAAAAATTAAAATTAAAAAACATATTCAGCCTGAGAAACAAAGAGGGGGCTACCTAAGGAAGCCGAGGTCTTCGGCTGCAGGCTGGAGCCGTAAGGCTTTCTTCCCCACTCCCACCTTCAACAGTAAAACCCTGTGTCTCTCAGAATCAAATTAACTCTTAAGATTTTCACTCATAGGTCTCAACCCTTCCACTGGAGCAGAGGCCTTTGAATGAACTGATTCATCTCTGTGGTCCCAGAGGACTCGGGACCCCGAAGTCATTACCCCTTACGGGTTTGGAGGTTAAAAAAGAAACACAGATTAAAAGAGAGACTCTGTCCAAAAGGAACACAGAGACAATTTTGCTGTCTTTCTCCAACACTCCAGGGTCCTGTCTAATGGGATGAGGGACTTTGCAATGTCAGTTTCCCAGCAGTCACTGCTGTGTGAGAATTTGAGGAGACCCCTTATCCTTCTGCCTGCCTTCCCATCCCCTCCTCAATCCTGAGGCTGCCCAGGCTGTGGCCTACTGTTGGTAAGGGTATACTAAAACCTGCCAGAAAAAATAATTTCAAAAGAAGCATTCTTTCTAAATTGGCGGCATCTTTGGAAACATATCTGCGCTCCCCCCCCCCCCGCCTCCTGTGGCTTTTATATGTCCTATTTTGAAAGTTGTACCTATTTCATTCATTCAAGTTACATAACACAGTGCTTAAAAGCCAGAAAGGCCTGGGTGCAGAACCCTACTCTGCCACTTACTAGCTGTCTGACCCAGAGCAAGCTGCTTAATCTTTCCGAGCCTCAGTTTCCTCCTCTGGAAGATACACATGATAGAATCTAGGTCAAAGGGCCATTGTGAGGATTAAGTAAGATAAAGCATGAAAGGGGCTTAGTTCCGGGCAAGGCATGAAACCAATGCAATGCTCAGCAATGCAGCCAGCACCTCCTCAGAGACTGCCTTGGGCTGCACACCCAACTAGACAATGAAGAATTTCCACAGACCTCATTTACCTTCAAGGAGAGCACACAGGGAAGCAAAATTATACATACTGAAAGAATCAATTCAGCCAGAGGTACAATTCACGGAGGGCAGTAAATCATCTCCCTTGCAGGATGGACACACTCTGGCAGGAGGCCATGTGACAACAGAGGTAGAGCTAGGGAAGGATGGGGTATGTACCAGTTTGGCTGGAACGTATAGTATGCATGAAAGGGAGCCCCAGGATGTGACTGGGAAAGGTGGATCAAGGAGCAAGATCACAGAAGGCTTGGAATGCCAACCAAGGAATCAGTATTAAACTTCCTTCCTCATGTTGCCTGGGATAAGAATAATAATGACTTCCAAGTGATGAATCCAACAGGACAGAAGAAACAGATGCCAGAAGCAGTCGGTGCAAGCTGCTTCTGGGATCTGGCCCTCCTCCTCCAGTGCAGAGGTCACTTGGATGGTCCTTACTTTAACCAAATTGAGCAAATGTTCAGGAAGACTCGAGACAAAGAAGAATCAGAAATACAGGTTTCAATGACAGGCCAGACAAGAATCCACAAGGGCTGCAGAGGAGAGAAGGGGGCCATGGGGAGCCCAGCAATGGACCATATGGGCTGGGGGCATAGAGGACTGGGCAAGGGAGGCTCAGGACCAGAGAAAAAGAAACTTCAGAGAGAGGCTTAGAAACCGATTTTGAGGTGACAGATCTGAACACAGCTGTAAGAATGAGAGCACAGCTCACAAGACAAGCTAGAGAGGAAAATGAGACGCCTCCTCACCTCTGAGGCCCCACTCTTCTTTCAAATATTTGGTGTGGGCCCACGGGGGCAGGCACGTCTTGAGCGCTGAAGATCTAGGGCTAATCCCTGTCCTCAAGCACTCAGTCTAATGAGCAGGTGACAAGCCAGGGTAACATAGTGTAACAGGCCAATGCACACCCCAAACCCAAGGTGCTATTGGAGCAGAGACCAGAGAAGCCCAGCGCAGTTGGCCAGGTTAGAGAACTGGGGGCAGAGAGCTGGGCCCACAGCACAAGGCACCTGCCAAACTGAATTTTGATTCACCACTTAACAAAACAATTATACAACACCACCTTTGTTACATAGTGAGTTAATACCTAATTTGCTTTTCCCTTCATTGTTTGGTTTGAAAGTCTCAACCCTTCTTGTGTCCCAGGATTTGAACTCTGGTCCCACTCATGGTGTCCAAATGGTTGGTGCAGGTTTTTTCTTCCCCTGACTCCTCCTATACATGATATCTTCTTCCTTACTAAAGCAGAATTCTTAAAAATCTGTCTTTTATGCCAGGCATTGTGGTTCATATCTATAATCCTAGCACTCTGGGAAGCTGAGGCAGGAGGATAACTTGAGCTAAGGAGTTTGAGACCAGCCTGAGCAAGAGTGAGACCCTGTCTCTACCAAAAAAAGAAAAATTAGTCAGGCATTGTAGCAAGCGCCTATAGTCCCAGCTTCTTGGGAGGCTAAGGCAGGAGGATTGGATGAACCAAGGAACTTGAGGTTGCTGTGATGATGTCACTGCACTCTAGCCTGGGCAATAGTGAGGCTATGTCTCAAAAAAAGTCTTTGCCTTTTAAGGCGGAACAGTTGTATTGGTGGAAGCCATCAGTAGGAAGCTTGCCTTCCTTTAAAATCTCATTCCATTCCCCTATTTCTCCTCCTCCAGCCCTCATGTGGTCAAGCCCTCCACAGTTGAACTAGACCTGGGGCTGGACTCAGCCACTACCCAACCAGGCCTTGCTTTCAAGGCAGGATTCGCCTTTTGCCCCAGAGGAACACCTGGACTAGAAAGATGTAGAAATTGGTCACTGTTCCCATTCTCTGAGGCATACTGTGGAATACACAAGGGAAAGACATGTCTGAAAGGCAGGAAGCCCAGGCCCATCAAGTGCCCACAGTCATAGCGGGCACTACCCTCTCCTAGCCTGTGCTGCCCAGAACCTGCCCATTCTCTCAGGGCTAGAGAGCTGTGCCAGTGATGTCTTTTGAGAGTAACTTTCAAGGACTGCTACATCCATCTGCAACTCAGTGCAAATCAGTTATAACACAAGACTAAGGAGGAGGCCCCCGGCTGGTCAGAAGCTGGCTGGCCCACAGCCCAGTACCCCACCGTCCCTGTCCCTGCAGGTCTCTAGCTGGAGCAGCCATGCCTGTGTCCAGTCCCACGTCATCATCTTCAGTGGTAAATCATAAGCCTCTCAGTCCACCCACCCCCTGCTGATTTATACCAAGGGACTTAGGGACCCACAGAGATGAAATGCAGTGATCACCGTGGTATTATTTGAGAAGATCACATAGAATCAGAATCTCTTCTACTTGCCATCTTGCAAAAAAGCTCTAAAGAGATGTCTAGAGGGCCGGGCGTGGTGGCTCATGCCTGTAATCCTAGCACTCTGGGAGGCCGAGGCGGGTAGATCACCTGAGCTCACAAGTTCGAGACCAGCCTAAACAAGAGCAAGACCTTGTCTCTAAAAACAGTCAGGTGTTGGGAGGCTATAGTCCCAGCTACTTGGGAGGCAAGAAGATTGCTTGAGCACAAGAATCTGAGGTTGCTGTGACCTATGACTCCCTGGCACACTACCAAAGGTGCCAACGACAGACTCTGTCTTAAAAAATAATAATAATAAATAAAGAGATGTCTAGATTTCAAAACCCCATTTACTGTTATCCCCAATTTACAGATGAGAAAATTGGAGAACCAGTGTGAGCAAAAGCCAAGATCCTATCTCTACTGAAAATAGAAAAACTGAGGCCAAAGGATCACTTGAACCCAAGCATTAGAGGTTGCTGTGAGCTATGACGCCATGGCATTCTACCAAGGGCAATAGCTTGAGACTCTGTCTCAAAAAAAAATAAAAAATACAGAAAATTGGAGAGGTTAGGTAACTTATACAAAATGACACACATAAGCATATGCAGGCTGTGTGACTCTTAGAGCCATCTTAAGAAAAGTACTAGACTGATATTATTCCAAACAAGTATAATGTGCAGCCTCCACATGATTGGGAGCTTTAAACAAATCCTAAGAGGATCAGTACAGAACCTCATAAAGCACATAGGGTCACGCCCACAGGTGGAGGCTGATCAATAACGCTACCTAGTCACGTTTGCTGGTTTAGTTGATGACAACTCCATATAGACGCCTGGCTGGTCGTGGCACATAGAAAGCCCTCAAATGGCAGCTGCTCCTATTCTTGATCCCAATTTTGCCACTATCCCTGGGCAAGCCATTCCACCCCACCTTACTGTCTTCAAACAAAGCCCCTTCCAGCTCTGAGAAGTCCGTGATTCATGCCCTCTCAGTGGGCGGGTCTGAGCCCTGACCAGGTATCCGGCAGCCCCATGGGGCCACTTGTGTCCAGTCATTCCAGTTCTCATTCCGGCTGCTCCTAGCATGCAGCAGGAAGCTCGTGCCAATCACCCTTTCTCACTGCACCTCAGTTTCCCTCCCTTCTTACCCAGAGTTATAAAGCAAGGTCAAGTGTGCAAGGTACTGGGAATTCCACCAAAGGCCCATGTAGTGGTCGACAACAGCCTGGCTGCTGCCCTACCTATGCTGACCACATGGCACCCATGGAGTCCTTCAGTTCCTCTCCTTACTGTCCCAGAAACCCTCTTGCTAGGGAAAAAAAAAAAAAGACATATTTTCTCCCCATTCACGTTTTCCCAGAACAGAAATAATCTGCTTGGATTTCTTCAAAAAATGTTTAAGTAACTCTCTTAATATCATCTTCAGGGTTAAAAACAAAAAAAAACCTATAAATTTCTAGAGCAAAATCCAAATTTGTTTGTGCACACTAAATCCCTAGGTCTCACGGGCTATTATCAAATGAACAACTGAAGTATCCAATGAACTTACTGGTAGAGCCTCAGCCAGCACTGCCTCTCCAAGAAGGCAAGGGCGGCAGAAGCCAGTGTTTCACTGGCCTGCAGACACTGACCCCACAGCTGCACGTCTACTGTGCTAGTGTAGCATGAAGCACATAGGAGGAGGGGCTTGTGAAAAGGACGGGCAAAGCATCAAGAACCTGCCTGCCTTGTGCATGTGGTCGGTGCCCTACCCACTGAGCTACACATGCTGAGCCCTGTAATGAATATTTTGTAAATAAAGTTACATTTAGCTATAATTTCCCATTTCCTCTACATATGGCAACCTTTAGGATACCCTGTAGTGTTTAATGGGCACAGAGTTTCACTTTGATAAGATGACAAAGTTCTAGAGCTGGTTGATGGTGACAGCTGTATAAAAGTGTGAATGTGCTTAATGCCACTGAACTGTACACTTAAAAATGGTTAAGTGGTAAAGTCTGTTATACATATGTTACCACTTTAAAAAAAGGGCTAAAAAATTCTAAAATTCTGGAGACGTGTTTTATTGTGGCAAAATATATAACATATAATATAAATTTGCCATCTTAATTGTTAAGTGTATAATTCAGAGATGTGAATTACATTCACAATGTTATACAAACATAACTACTATTCCCACAACTTTTTCATCATCCCAAACAAAAACTGTGTGACTTAATGCGACCTTAATAACAATAACTCCCCACTCCCACCTCTGGAGACATTTTCCAATGTCATGATTTCTTAGGGGGAGGGGTACTACGAACAGCTAGTGAGCAGGAGCCTACAATGCACAGGACTGCCCCCCCCCCCCCCGACAAAGAATTCCCCAACCCAAAATGGCCACAGTGGTGAGGGTGAGAACCCCTGCTTAGGGTTAATGCGAGCATCTGGAACAGGAACTGATCACACCGCACAGGTTCTACTGTAATGCAGAAGAGAGTTGAGCAAGAAAGACTGGGGAAGCCTAAATTCAGATACATCATACGCACACCAAGGGCCTCCTGCAGATTCCTCAGCTGCTACTCATCTGGTAGGATGGACTTTTCAGCAATGAAATGATCGCCACTACTAAGGCTTGGATTATCAAGAGGATGCCCAAGGGTGAGGTCACAGCAAAAGTGGCCTTTGGGGAACACCAGAGCATACATAGGGAATAGGTGAGAATGATGGCTCTGAGGTGTGCAGAACTCCCTGGTGAGATGAGCTTTGTCTCTGAACTCCCATTCACAAACCAGGAATAGCAGGATGGCCAAATCGGGAGCACATCACTGGAGAGATGTGAAGGAGACCATGTGGCACCGGCAGGCAGGGGTCTCAGCCCAGCCAGACACCCACTGACACGCAACAGAGGCAAGGAGCTAACCCAACAGTTGACAGTAGTATAAGGGTTGATCTAGAGCACGTGTGTAAGGGAAAAGTCCGGTCTAGCTCAAAATTATCTGAAAATCCCTTAGAAAGCAAGAATGGGGAGGCTCTCGAAAGGTCCAAAGCCATTATTTCCTCTAGCTGCGGTTAAGTTCAGCTGACAACAGGAAAGTTGTCAGCTATATCCCAGCCATGCTCAGAATCACCTGAACTATTTTGTTTTGCCACCTTTCTCCTCCCTTTCGCCCCTCCCCCGTTCCTTCTCTTCAAAAGTGTGAACTGAATGAACAAAGGTGCAGATAATAGGCCTCTACAGTATTTATTGAGCATATATCATGTGTCAGACACGCTGGGTGATTCTGTGTGGCCAGAGAGCAGCTGGGTAACACCCACCCCAGAACCATCCAATCAGGCTGCCATTTACCAAGTGACCCTGGCCCCTGTGTCTACTATACACCGGTCATGGAGGCTTGTACCCTGGCTCCTTCCAGAGACACTACTGTAGATGCAAGTTGGTCCTCAGAGCTCCTCAGTGAGGGCAAATAAAGCTTCATGGGACACACTCAGGTCTGACCCTGCTCCACCACAACCTAGCCCAATCCCTTGGTAAATCTGTGAGACCCTTTCCATTTGGAATTCAAAGTCCCTTCATTCACTACCAAAAGACTCCCATGTACTTCCTATGTTCCAGGTTCTATCTTTCCGGGGAGAGGAGAGAATATGCTAATTTACAAAAATTATAAACCCCAGGAACACCTTCTCTGTGTTTACAGGATATGCAACATAGAAATTAACAGTCCAAATCTTAAACTGTTAAAAATCTTCAGACTGTTGAAAACTACCAAAGCTCTGATCCTTCCTCATGGCAGGGAGGCTGTGTAGGGTGGGACTGAGAGTGGGAGCTTGAGAGCTGGAGCTGGGTGGACTTGGAGTGCCCTTATCAACTGTATGACCTGGGACAAGTTACTTAACATCTCTGTGTCTGGTCTCTTCTTAATTGTGACCTCCTCCCAGAGTTGGTAGAGTTAAGAGAAAATTCAGGTTAAGGGCACAGAAAATATCCCATTAAAAGTGCTCAATCACATCACTCTTAAGGACCTTTGCCATCAGAACAGGCCTTCTCATTTCATTCCCAAAACAGCCTGAGACCCACACCTTCACGGTCCTCACTACTACAGGTACTTCACTTCAAAGGATGCTGGTCAGGGTGACACAGTCACTCCTGTGTACACAATTTACAGAGAGGTAGCACCTGGCCAGCCACTAGATCTGCTGTCTATTACCTCTCCCCACCCCTATGCATGCCTCTGTCTACCTGAGCACAGGCCCTTGACCCGGCACATAGCACAGCATGGTGGCTAACAGTGTTTCAGAGACTCTGTGCTTCAATTTGAGTCCTGGCTCCTCCATTCCCTAGCTGCAGAACCTCGGGGTAACTACTTCTCTAAGCCTCAGTTCTATCATCTGAAAAACAGAGATAATACTTGCACCTACCTCCAGATTACTTAGAACAGTGCCTGGCAAATAGAAAGCATTCCTTTTTTTTTTTTCCTAAAGGAAGAGATAGAGTCTTGCTATGTTGCCTAGGCTGGAGTGCAGTGGCTATTCACAAGAGGTCACAGTGCACCAAAGCCTTGAACTCCTGAGTTCAAGTGATCCTCCTGCCACAGCCTCCCGCCAGAGTAGATGGGACAAGGCTATTTTTTAAACAAAAGGGACCTCAATTTCAGCATTGTGTCAAACAGGTTTGCCCTCAGCTTTATTCTCCTTCCTGTATTCCAATTTGGTAGCATTAATGCCCATCCAAACTAATAAAAAAAAAAAAATCCCTGTCTGCTAGGCTGGCAAATCCCACTTGGCTCTGATGCCAGTGCCACTCAGGAGACTTCCTTCAGCAGCCTCCTCAATGCTTCCCACCAGCAGACTATCCACTTCCAAGTGCAGGCAAAAATCGTGCCCTCCCTGAGAGCCCCAGCTCCTGGTGGTATCTGATACACAGTAGGCACTGAATTAAGTAATTTGGCAGGTGGATTTAAAGGTAATGTACCACCTTTCTCAGTTAAAATTGCCCAGGTTCCAAATACAGAATTTCAGAGGGAAGAGTGGGTAGATAGCTAGACTACGGGAAAGAACAGGACAGGAGGCTCTGTCCAGAAATTTAATACAAAATGTGCACAGGATGGGGCAGAGTCCAAGTTCCAGGCCCCACTCCTTCGAAGGCTAGAAAGTGAGTTTACAAATGGTGTTTCCCTCTGGCCTCTAGACCTTTCACTACTATTAAAATTGGAGGCTGAGCAAAAGGCTAGTGTGATCCACCTCTCAGTTTATGGAGTCCTGTTCCTTAACTTTTCTCAAGTTCCAAGTATTCAAGTCCTCCTGAAGGTAAGTTTTGGGAACGCACACCTACCCCACAATTCTGCCCTTTCCATCTTTTTAATCTCATTGAACCCACAAGTAAAATGTCCGCGCACCAAAAGGACCCTCAACCCACCCAAAGCACCAAAGGACTGCCACCACCCTAGCTGCAGCCCACATCTACTTCCCCAAAGGCAAGGCACTAGGTCACTGCAGCCACCACCACTGCAACCCCCAGGTCAGGTAAAGCACATCAGGAACACAGGTGAGAGCTGTTCCTTCCCTCCCTCCTAGATGTAAGTGTTTGGAGTTGGAACAATTTGGGACCAAGGCTCCTCCCCCTATCCCCTACAACAACAAGGAGCGGCCCAGGGAGGAAAGGGTTGGTCCAGGGGGAAAAGGGTTGGTCGGAGGAAAGACGTGCAAAGACATCAGGAACACAGGTGAGAGCTGGGGCTTATTCCTAGACTTGGCTATTTCAACCAGACATAATGCACAGATACCTTCACACACAGGCAGACACGCTCAGGTCCCAGCCCCACCAAGTCTTACCACGGCCTGGGGGTTTATCTGCCATGTCTCTGGCACAGGCAGCCAGCCTAGAAACTGGGCACTGCCAATGAGCAATAAAGCTAACCACGGCTCTGGAGTCTGGACCAAGTTGTCTGCCGCCACGTCTTATCTGCTGTATTCTTCTTCCTTTAATCCCAGCACCCTGCTCCAGCTTCGTTCTGGCTGCACCCCAATATCATGCCATGCCAAGAGAAAGACAATAGAACCAAACTCCAGTATGAACAGAGAGGCCAAACGAATGCAGGAATATCTGGAGCCATGCAAACTGGAGCAGACCCAGCCTGTGCAAAACAAATCTCCTGCCCCATTCACAGGCGCAACTTTCCCCGCCCCGTCTTACAGGAGAGAAAAGGGCAGGGCTCTGACTTCGCCGCTTTTGTATTTAATCTGCTATCTACAACATAAGATGCAAGGAAGTAGTAATAATTGACTACTAATGTCCCATAGTTAGTCTCTGGAGAGTACCTTTCAGGAACTCTTTTCTTTGGTAATGCATCTCCTAAGAAGCTCCTTAAAGTAGGATCTGGTGTTGGCTGACAGCCAGGAAGATTGGCACTCTAGTTTAACTAAAATTTGGAACTGGCAGTATTCCTGGTCCCTCCCTCCCTCCTAGATGTGTTTGGAGTTGGAACAACTGCCTTCTTCGGGACCGAGGCTCCTCCCCCTATCCCCTACCACGAGGAGCTGCCCAGGGGGAAAAGGGTCGGTCCGAGGAAAGACATGCAAACTGTTGAATCCGGGACTCTGGGACTACACGGCCAGCGATCCCAGCAGGTCTGAATTTCCCTCTCTTACAGACGGTGTCCCGTCCGACCGGGGGCCAGGCAGGGCCGCTCACCTCTCGCGCCGAGCGGAGCTGCTGGCGCAGCGCGTCCTTGCAGCCGTAAGGGCCGCCGGCGCCCGCGCCGCGAGGCTGGAAGTGCGCCTCAACGCGCGTGGCGCCGCGGTAAGCACCCTGGTAGAAGGCAGGCCATCCGAGCTCCAGCAGCGGCGGCTCCAGGTCCGACTGCTCCGGGAAGTAGGTGCCCGACGAGCAGTCGTGCGACGAGCCAAAGGAGTCCTCGGCCGCTGCACCCTCTTCCCCGGGCTGCTCGGCCGCGCTCAGGATGGCGTGCACCTCGTCGGGGTTCAGAAAGCGACCCAAACGCTCGCGGCGCAGGAAGGCCGCGAAGGCGTCGGGGCCGCCGGCCACCAGCTCCTCGAGCGCCAGGCGCCGCGCTTCACTGAACAGCTCGGCGGGGTTGGGCGGTCCACACGGCGACAGACAGGCGGCTGGCAGCTCGTCCAGGACCTCCGGCCGCAGAGCCATGGCGGCGCTCGGATGCACTAGCTGTTGAGAGAGGAGCGGTGCGAAGGCCGTTTTATACTCACTGCTGGCCGCTAGCCTTTGAATCAAACCAGCCCGCGCCATTGGCCGCGCCGCCCCGCCCCGCACCTACCATTGGCTACCTCGCTCCCAATGGCAGGGAGGGGCGGGGCGTACGCCGCCAGGATCCCGCCTCCTCGTGCGCTATTGGCTGCCCCCGGGCATAGCAGTGAGGATTTCCGCCACCACCCCTCGACCAGTACAGAGGAATTTAAACTTGGGCTGTGGCGCGGGCCGGGCAGCGAAGATAGAGGCTCCAGAGCGGGTTCTGGCTGTCGCAGCGCGCCCCCCGCCGGCCGCCCCACAGTGCGGCCATAGATGGGCTAACAGTTAAAGGCCTGGGCAGGGAGGAAAGGTTGGTGCCCTTTCCCAGACACAAGAACCGCCCTGCTCTTGGAGTCTCAGAGCCTGCGTGCGGCCAGCCATGTCTCCTCTATCCTCTGCATTTCACCATTTATTTGTTTGTTCCAAAAATACCCGTCCTGTACTGCCCTACCTCCGTTTTGTTCATAGAGCCAGACTCACTCCATTTTGCTAAGGACTTTGCTAAGGGCTTTCAATAACTGGAAGCTCAGCTGAAAGCTGCAATCTACCAAAAACTGCAAAAACCTGTAAAACTGCAGCTCCCCCTTGTAAGCACTCCTCTTACCCAATAGATCTAATATTGCAGGTGTTGGCTCTTGTGAAATTCAACTTGGTTACCTCGCCCTTACCAAAAGCACCTTATAAAAAGTTTCCACCCCTGCTCCTCTTGAGACTTAGAGGCCTTCTCTCCACCCAGCTGATCAATAAGGAATCCTTGCTTAATTTGGACTCAGTGTGCTGGCGTTTCTCTATTTCATTTGTGTCAGGTATAACGTTTGTAGGCCGCAGCAAGATTCATCAGGTAGAAGGTTGGCCTCCCTGGGTAGCCCCCCCCCCCGAAACAGCAGGAATTATAGGGGAGACACCCCCTGAGACATTTCAGAGCCCTGTAATTCCCTGAACTCCTCCTGAGGGCTTCTGAGGGACTCCTTCCAACTCCTCACCCAAATTCATGTCCTCCAACTTACTCTCGAGAAGTAATTGTGGTAATGTTTCAGTCTGTGGTGCTTATTTGAAAATATTTTTGTTTAGAAGGGCCTTTAGGGACCTCTGAGGGAAGACCACTGGACAGAGCCTCAGGAGTTGGCTGTGGCCTGTCAGAGACGCTAGAATGCTAGTGCCACCAGGAAGCCAGTGTTTTGGTCTTTTGGCCTCAGGGAAGCTTGGACACAGAGGCGCAGGTAAGAAGGGAGCCTTAGGGGTTGGCCCTGAGGACAGACCCATAAACCTAGTCTAAGACAGGAGCCTCAGGGAACCTGACCTGTCTGGGACTCTCAGAGATGTGTGTTGGAAGTGTGACCTGTCCCTAGAAACACCAGGACTTTGGGGGGGAGCCTCAGATATGCACTTTAGACTTGTATATATGTTGTTAGTTTATAATAAACATTGCTTTTTGGGAATTGTGTGTATTATGAGTCATTTTGTTTGTCCCGGTGATGTGTCTAGTTTTGTTTGTCAAATCGTGAGATCTCACTCTGCAGTCTTTCTTACCTGTCCTGGAACCCAAAAGGATCAGCAGACCCCACCAGTCCTTGCCCTACTAAGATGCTGGGGAGGAGGTGCAAAGGGAGTTTAACAGAGTTTTTCTGGCAGAACGGCTGGATTGGAACCCTAATACCTTAGCAGGATCCCAGGCTCTAGAAGCTTTCTACTGGTCTCTTTTAATTGGCCTATGGGCAGCAGCCCGAAAACCTATACATTTATCAAAAAACAACTGAGGTGTTCCAGGGCCCAGAGGAGTCACCCAGGGCATATTTGGAGTGACGCAGGGAATCCTCCCAAATCTACACCCAGTTTGACCCCTTAACTCCAGAAAATGCCAGGATGGTGAACTTAGCCTTTGTGTCTCAGTCAGCCCCAGACATCAGGAAGAAATTACAGAAGCCAGAAAGATTTGCTGGGATGAATATTTCCCAGCTGCTAGAAAATGCCCAAACCTGTACAATCTTCTAAGTCTCCTTCCACCAGAATTCCAGGTGTTTATAGTTCTGGACCTGAAAGATGCTTTCTTCTCTGTCCCTCTGGCCCCTCCAGCCAACCAATCTTTGCCTTTGAGTGGACTGATCCAGAATCCAGGATGATCAGCCAACTCAACACGGACAAGCTCCCCCAGGGTTTCAGGAAGTCTCCCACATTATTTGGAGAGGCCCTGAGGAAAGACTTAAAGATCTTCAAAGACAGGTATATGAATTGTGCTCTCTTGCAGTATGTTGATGCCATTTGGTCGGTGACTACAAATGGTGTACCTGAGACCTCCTTCGGTATCTCAAAGAGCGAGGTTACAGATGTCAGCAAAGAAAATGCAACTCTGTTTGATTGAAGTGATGTATCTTAGATACCTGCTGTCAAAAGGCCAATGAACTCTCACTGGAGAGAGAAAAGGGGCAGTCCTGCAGATCCCAACTCCTACAACAAAACAGCAAGTCTGGGAATTCCTGGGGTGAGCTGGCTACTGATGTTTATGGATCTGGAGTTTTGCTGAAATCGCAAAGCCCTTGTATGTTACCACTGCTGGAGATGGGCCCATCCTGTGGACAGACCAAGAGGATCAGGTACTTAAAGCTCTAAAGGAGGCCCTTGTAATAGCCCCAGCCTTGGCTTTATTGGATTCTACCTGTTTGTCCATGAAGCCAGAGGCATCTTCAGCCTGAAGAGCGAGTATACATTACATCTCATTACAAAAACAAGGCCCCACTCTGAAGTGGAAGGGCCCCTTCATCATCCTCATCACTCTGATAGCCGTGAGAATCGAGGGTTTATCAGCATGGACACACCACACCTGGGTGAAGAAGACCAAAGAATACAGCAGAGCCCACTGGACGGTGGCCCCAGGAGAAAACCCTCTCAAGCGAAGACTGTTAAAATCTTGATTTCTTTCCTGTATATAGACATTTTCCTTCCCTGCACTGTTTTTTTTTTTTTCCCTGCAGTTTTGGCCGGGGCCAGGTTTGAACCTGTCACCCCCAGTATATGGGGCCAGAACCTTACTCCTTGAGCCACAGGCGCTGCCCTTTGTACCCTTGCTTCTTTCCCCTCCTACTTTGTGTTGTGTGTTGGAAAGGAGATTGCAAGCCAGTGCTTTTAACTTTAATGCCACCCAGTACGCCAGAGCACATAGAACAAGGTCTTATAGTAAAGGCCAGTTTTGAAAATAATGGGAATGTGAAAACCTGGGTACAGAGGCCAACTGAGCAAACCTGGAGATAAAAATAGACTTGGAAACTCCACCTCTATACATACTGGCCTAATACAGTTAATTGTGCTGCCCAGGAGCCTCCCCTCAAGACCAGTGGGGCCCCTTGCACAACTGAAGGACCCACTGTTAAATTCCTTCAATCCAGACCTAAAAGGCTCTTTGCCCTACAAAAAAAACCTCACCAAAAACTTCCTTTTTCTTCCTACTGTTAAGTATGGTAAACGGTATGTGATATCTTTTAAATGTAACCCAACCTGATTTAGCTTCTGATTGTGGTTCTATCTATTATGCAGGGTTAGATAAGCAAGACCCCCCAGTTACTAACAACTTCAATCACTAGTCTGGCTGGCCCTCTTTAATCCTCCTTACCCTAGGTTTGCTGGTTGGGCCTCGTATTCTCAACCGGTTAATCAAATTAAAAAAAAAAAAAAACTCAACTGGCTGCAATAAAACTCACGGTCATAAATGCTCAATATGATTCAGTGCCCCTAAAATGAAGAGTCAAGGGTTTGACTTGGACCTAAGACCAGTTTTAGCAAAAACTGCAAAACCTGTGAAACCATGACTCTCCCTTGTAAGCACTCCCCTTCGCCTCATCCCAGGGGTTTTCAACCTTCCTAAGGTTGCTATATAGTAGCAGCGATAATAATTGTATAGTTGGGGGTCACCACAACATGATGTACTGTATTAAAGGGTCAGAGCATTAAGAAGGTAGAGAACCACTGCCTTACCCTACAGGTCTAATTTTGCAAGTGTTGGTTCTTTTGAAATTTGGCTTGCATTAAGGACTCCCCCTAGCCTACCGAAAGCACTCCACCCCTGCTTCTGGGGGTTGAAATACTTTAAGGCATGAGCTTGCTCTCAGCCAGGCTGATCAATAAAAGGACCCTGGCTTAATTTGACCTCTGTGTGCTGGCATTTCTCTATTCCACTCGCTTCAGGTATAACAGTCCAAAGAAATAAAAGACCAGTTTTCTTTCTTTCTTTTTCCTATCATGATACCCTCCAGGCAGCCTTCTCTTTCATTTCATTTTTTGGGGAGGAGGGCCTGGTAAAACCCCAAGCCTGGTTAAACCCTACTTTCCACCTGCACCTGGGCAGCCATGCAGGGCTGGCAAAAAAAGCAAACTATTGACTGGTCATGATCTCAAGCTGGCCTTTAAGATCTCCTGCTACACTAAAATGTCCTTCATTCACTCTACCTTTTCCTTTAGCCTTACTCTGAGAGCTTGTTTCCTATTTCACTGAGAAAATAGAAGCAGTCAGGAAAGAAGGTTCACTCACTCCCACCCCGTCTGCTTCCCTCTGTGCCAGAGACAAATTGTCGGCCCATCCAACACCAGCCTTTCTGCCTGGACAGAAAACTCCTGGAACAGCAATTTCCCTCTTTACTGATTCATTTCTATTGGCATACAAACATGGTGAAATATTCTTCATCTTTAAACCTTCTCTTGACTCTATATTCCTGGAGCTCCCTCCCCATTTCTCTGCTCTCCTTGGCGGCATAAAGCCTCAGACAAGTGAGTTGTTTACGCTTGGTGTTTCCAGTTCTCTCTGAGCCCTCTCCAGTGGGGCTAGTACCCAGCCCACTCTTATTCCAAACCCTCTTATCAGAGTCACCGAGTTTCACAGTGCTAAATCCAACCATCGACTTTCAGGACTCATCTTCCTTGTGTAAATGAGAGAGCATCTCCACAGCTGTAAAGTGCTTCATAAATGTAAGAGGTTACCATTATTATTAGCAGTCAGTAAACTTTTTTTTTTTTTGGCAGTTTTTGGCCAGGGCTGGGTTTGAACCCGCCACCTCCGGCATATGGGGCCTGCACCTTACTCCTTTGAGTCACAGGTGCCACCCAGCAGTCAATAAACTTTTTAAATGGATGAATGCCTGCCTTCTCTTTCTGTCCTCTCCCCATCCCCAGCCTATTTGTGAAGTTTTTCAATCTCTGGTATGGGGCCTTCCATGTGTCCCTGTTCTGACATCCAGAGTCCAGATGGCTGCAAGAAAGCACCCTTTCTTGTTTTTTTTGTTTGTTTGTTTGTTTTGAGGCAGAGTCTCACTATGTTGCACTTGGTAAAGTGCCGTGGCTTCACAGCTCACAGCAACCTCTGGCTCTTGGGCTTAAGCGATTCTCTTGCCTCAGCTTCCCAAGTAGCTGGAACTCAGGTACCTGCCACATTGCCCAGGTATTTTTTGTTGTTGTTGCAGTTGTCATTGTTCTTTAGCAGGCCTGGGCTAGGTTCAAACCCTCCAGCCTCTGTGTATGTGGCTGATGCCCTACCCACTGAGCTACAAGTGCCACCCCTTTCTGTCCTCTTTCACGTTACTAACAAACTTCTCCGTGTGACAAGCACAAGGATCATGGTCTGGGGCTGTGTAACCACATAAATCTTCTATTCCTCTATTGCTTGAGGTGAAAAATGAGAATAACCAAGGCCTTCCCTGTGTTGTGAGATGAAGCATTGTGACTATACAGTATTATACTTCCCACTGTGAGCTACATGAAGGGGAAGACTGAGGGGTGGGAGAGGGAGGGGACAGTTCAAGTCAGTGCTCTCCAAGAATGGAACGGGTGAGAGGAGCAACTTGTTACAGATAAATATCATCAGGAAAATATGGGGAATAGATATATGCTATCATAGGGCCTTGTGTTAATTTCAAAGCAAATATTTGACGGAAGGTCATTCCCAACCACCCACTAGTTTTTGTTTTTTTTTTGAGACAGAGCCTCAAGCTGTCACCCTGGGTAGAGTGCCATAGCATCACAGCTCACAGCAACCTCCAACTCCTGGGCTCAAGTGAGTCTCCTGCCTCTGCCTCCCAAGTAGCTAGGATTACAGGCACCTGCCACAATGCCTGGCTGTTTTTTGGTTGCAGCCATCATTGTTTGGCTGGCCCGGGCTGGATTCGAACCTGCCACCTTAGGTGTATGTGGCTGGCGCCTTAGCTGCTTGAGCCACAGGTGCCAAGCCCACCCACTAGTTTTAAAGTCTCTCAGTCTAGAAAGACCCCCTTCTCTGTGTCTGAGCCCCCAGACCTCCCTCTACTTCAGGGGCCTCCCAGAAGAGTCCTCAGTGATGGGGGCAGGAGCCAGGAACTCTCACCAACCCCCCTCAATCTCAGGCAGCATCTCTTTATGAATTCAAGTCAGCACCCTTCAAGTGTGCTCCCAGCAATAACCAGTCATACTCACAGGTGTTATTAAAAGGAATTTAATAATCTTAATTAAAAACTCTTAACAGCGAATTCCATCACAGGCCTTGGCAGCTGGGAGCAACTTCAGGGACATGTGCTCCCTCCAGGATGTGTCTGGGCCATGGTCATGGCCACAGGCCCCACCACTGCCACATGGAGAGGAGCTACCTGGAAGTTACTTCAATACAATATCAAAGATCCGCAAGGATTTTTTTTAAAAAAAGTTTTAAATATATTAGACTCTCTCGATTGCCATTTTTACACAAAGCTGCTGATACAGTATACAGAGTTTTAACTTTTTTTCACATAAAATACATTTTTTCTTAAATGTTCTCTGTACATCAGTGGCTTCTGGTCTGGTGAATTATTGCGGAAGGCTGGGGGTCTGCAGACTTTTCCATGGTGTGCAGAGCCAGGCCCCGCACAGTGGCACTTGCAATGCCCATGGGGAAGCAGGCCCTCTTGCCAACAAGGGCTTCCTGTCAAGGAGAGGGCTATAGCTTCTGGCAAAGGGGGTGATTCTGCAGGGTCATCTACTGACCCTGTGACCCTTTGCTCTTATGTGCCCTAGGGGAGGGGAGCCTATCCCCAGGCTGTGATAGCAAGAGTTAATTATAGTCCTTCTGGGCATCTTGGAAGGAGCACCCTTCTAGAAAGTACCCCAATATCCTGCTCTAAGGGAGAGAGCAGGTGGGACAGAGAGCTCAGGATTAAAAGGTATCTGACACCAATAACCAAAAAGGTCTCATGTTATTAAAAAGCCAGCACACTCTGGTTCTGGTGGGGCAGGTCAGGGGACACACCCACTTTAACCCTTCCTAAGCCTCTTGAAACTGATCAGACAGTGCAGAGCTGTTTTATTTATGCTGCATATTTGAGGAAGTATTATATCTTTAGTCTTCAGTGGCCCTGGGCCTACAATTTATTCCTGAGCTTCTAAAGAGAAATTCACAATCTGGTGACAGCCACCAATTTTCAATTGTTTGGGGCATAAGGTATGAGCAAGGGCCAGAGTTCATAGTAAGCTGTGCGCTCCTGCTTTGGAAGTGGCCTCCTTTCATCTAAAGGAGCCACCACAAGACCTGCAGGACGGCTCCCAACTCCTTAATCCACCCCTGCCACAGAGAGAAGCAGATCTGCCAGGAAGGGCTTCGATGTTGAAAGGAGAAGCCCTTTTTCCTCCCATTATCCATTCCTGGGGTGAGGTGGGAGCAGGGGTTCTATGTAATCAATGAGCAAAAATGAGCAAGAAACAATAAGATGCATTTGGCAGCAAATCACAGACCATTCATTCTTCTAGACACTGACCTCAAACTGCTATTATGTAGCCCCCAAAGATGCTGGCCCAAGGCAGCTATCTCTGAAAGTTCCAGATGGACCTGGGATGGTGTCTACCTGGAGCCCGAGATCTAGCATCTGCCCTGACTGGCAAAGGTTATCAGGAGGGGCCACGGCAGCTGTTCCCTACAAAGGGGATTCAGACTCCAAGGATCTAGGCACTGAAGAGCAAAGGGCTGCTAGACTGGGCTGCAGGCCCTCTGCCTCAGGCGACCAGAGGGGGCTGCTCATGGCCACAGTCCCCCTGCCAGGGTTGAAAACCATAAAGAAAAACCCTCATTCTGTCTTGCTCCTCCTTCACCAGCAGAATCTAACAGAGCCAGGCATGTTGCATGTACTCAGTGAATTATATCAGTGAATAAATGAATGACATCAGCTCATTCATCAGAGGTTGGTCCCCAACTTGCCCTTCAAAATCTAGGAGACCCACAGGGAAAGCTCCCACAGGACTCAAATCCCTGTCAGGGAATGGCTTATCCCTGACTAGAAACATGAGCTAATGTTGGCTCCTGTCAAGGAAACAGCTGGGCTACCCGGTCTTCTGGGTGGGGAGAACTGGCCCAGGAGCAGGAGGCAAGGGGGAGAGGGAATGGCCTCAAGGGCTCAGGATGGGCAATAAATGCCTTCAGTGTTTGCCCTGAGCAAAAATACAGGAAAACATGCACAGCCCTCTCCTGAGGAGCACGTGGTTTCTCTCTGCACTCCCCTCCTTATGACTAAAGTCTGGTCACCAGGGCATTTCAGTGTCAGGTATGGATTGATCCTGCCTTCAGCCAAAGGTATGTGTGTTTTGGATTATCCCGGCCCGCTCCAGCCATAGGCTGAGACACTGGAGAACCCATCCCAGACCTCAGGGATGATCATGTACACCTGTCAACAGAGCTGCTGATCCACTCTACACTACCTCTGTCCTGATATTGGGGCAGGGGTGGCCCAGTGCTAAGACCTCACACCCAGTGGCCACCAAGGGCACAGTCACTCCCAGGAGCTCTGTGCTCTCAGCCCCAGCTGCCCTGCTCCAGGGAGAGGACCAGCCAGGCTCCTTGAGGTCCTGCAGCTCCCTCTTTGGGTTATAAGGGCCACAGTAGGGGTGGACTGCAAACAACAGACCCCATTACTAGGGTTGTGGCACAAAGGGGGCTCCCCAGCCCCAGCACCCTAGCCCGGGGCCCCCTCAGGGAGAATTTCTCATAGACTCAGAAAGAAGTGAGTTAAAGAGAACACATATGTATTCCCCCAAATTAGAATCTCAACCTGAGGGGCCCCATTAACTCTCTAAGGAGGTAGTTTAAGGACAAAAATCGGCACACAGAGCAGGGAGCAGGCCCGCAGCTTGTTAGTCACACTGAAAGGTGCCCAACCCATGGCAACAATTCCAGATGGCTCTGTGGGAGACTGCAGTGGTGCAGGGGAGGGCGGCCGGCCCTTCCTGGCCCCTTCTAGGTCCTCTCTCCCCAGCATCTCAAAGACTGGGCTGTGGAACTGCAGAGCTGGGTGACACCGCATGGGCTCTAGACCCACCACGGCCACCCTGAATGCAGTGCAGTATGCTGAGCCCAGCACCCTGGATCTGCAGCTCTGGGGCATCGCCACACTGACAGGAGCAGGCTGGGAACCATTAGGCCAGGCAAGAATTTGAAAGGGCTAAACCTGCCTCACTAAATATTCCAGAAAAGGAAAAGCTGGGCTGGGGGTCCTGAGCGCTGCCTCTGCACTCATGACTCACCCCTGGGCTGCTCACTCTGATGGCTCAGTCTGAGATGGGCCGCACTGAAACAGCCTGGATATTCACAAAGATCAGCCTGGCTAGGCTCTGTCACTGTTAACCAGAGGCGCTTTTAGAAATTAACTCATCCCCTCCATGGAGTAGGGCTTCCACCAAAAGTTCCTCATCTGGCTTTGTTTCTCCAACATCAGCCAGTAAAACCTATGATCCTGACACTAGCCATACAAGAAAGAGAATTCAGTAACCTCCCACCTGGAGTTTTACAGCCTAAAAGAATTTTTTTATCAAGTGCCCTTTTGTAAACACTGACCTTGCCACCCTCCTGCCTTTGATGCCTCTATCCAAGCAAGAGTAAGACATGGTTTATTTTAGGAGTGGACTAACTTGATTTTTCCCCTCAGCCCCTGAGTGACCATACAGCTGGCTCCTGGCATGGGCAGGAGAGCAGCTCCCTACCAAGCTGCAGGGAGCAGGCCTGTGTCCATCTCATGTCCGACCCAACCATGTGGGTTCTGGACTCCCTGCCCCTGCCAGGTGTGGCTGCTGGCCCAGACCTCACTGTTACTCTGAACAGAATGATGAGTCTTAGCCTAGCAGCTCCCCTCCCGGGCCAAAGCCACATCAGCAGTGGGATGAGACTCTGAGTCTTAACCTCCATCTCTTTGGGAACATCCCACAAGTTCTCAGCCCCACCTGCTTCCCATGAGCCCAGATGTGTGTGTGTGTTGATAGGTGACGTGCAGTAATCCAAAGAAGCCTTTACCAAGAACAGAACTGGGATCCCAAGCCCTCCCAAAATGGAACAGCAGAGTGAGTCAGGAGGCCATGGCAGGCCTTGTGTCAGACAGCAGACGATGCAGCAGGACGCAGAGCCTGGGAAGGGGATGCTGTGGGCAGCTGGGTGAGGGGTGGGCACAGCGTTCCTCTGGAAAGCAGAGCCCACCTCTCCTGGGTGCCCTCTGACACCTCCCCAGCCAAGGCTGTTGGGCTGGCATGGATTCCAGGGACCCCTCTCTGAGGCATCTCTCTCCTCTGTCGCAAGGAGACTAGGAGATCCGGCAGCAGCCATGGACCTTCTCCTCCATCTCCTCCATGGGGGCCTTGAACTTCAAGAGCGGGGGATCTCCGCTGGTGACTGTGTAATACACTGAAGTCCCATTGCTGCTGTACGGTGAAGTTCTGCCTCCAATCAAGGGGGCCTTGCCTTCACTGCTATTCTCGCCCGTCCTGGCCATGCTGCTGCCCAGGTGAGTGCTCAGGAAGGGGTGGCTGAGCAACTTGGCTGCAGCCCGCTGCCGCTTCAGTTCCAGAAGTGTCTGGGGGCTCTGCTCCTTGTAGCCACTCCAGGGCGGGGTCGTGTCAGCCATACCAGGGCTGCCATAGGCCATGCTGTAGTCAGGCACCTCATGCACCTTCCAGACATCCCCGTTGGACAATGCATACTGGTAGGCACTGACTGGAGCCCGGAGGCCATTCTCAATAGGCATGTCCAGTTCACTTCGTGGAATCTTGGTGGAAAATTCGGAGAGCAGCACAGGTTTCTCTAACCTGGGGTTCTGAGAGTGAGAAAAACAACATTAGCAGCTCGCTAGAGCATCTGAACCCTGACCTACCTGCACCTCTGCTGAGGGCATTATTTGGACCTGCCCTCCACTCATTTCCTCTACCTGTGTATTAGGGCCCACAACAACTTTTGGGGAATCACCAGTCTATGAGTTTCAGTAGAGCTGACCCACCCCCAGCCTTGCTCCAGGGGCTGGACCATGACCCAAAGCCTGGCCAATCAACCCTTGTCACTATAGGGATTGGTCCAGGGATAGGTTTCTTATCTGAAACTGGTTCAGGACTTTTGTTAGAACAACGAGGAAAGAGAAATTTCTACAAGAACTTACAGCCACCTCAAACTCTTGGGCTTAAGTGATCCTCTCGCCTCAACTTCCCACGTAGCTGGGACTACAGGTGCCTGCCACAATGCCCAGCTATTTTTAGAGACAGGGTCTCACTCTTGCTCAGGCTGGTCTCGAACATGTGATCTCAAGCAACCCGCCTGCCTTGGCCTCCCAGAGTGCTAGGATTATAGGCATAAGCCACCTAGCTCGGCCACTGTCTCTTATAAAAAAAAATAGAATGATATAAACTAGGGGCTGGAAGACTCTACATCAAAGGATCCACTTATAAGTGAAGCTACCATTAAGGCAGACTAAAGACAAGAAAGCCTGTGCTCTGATGATGCATTTTGAGCCCTGGATCCGGATGGGCCCAGGCTTCTCAGTTACATGAGCCCATAAATCCCTTTTTGGTGTAAATCAATTTTAGTTGGGTTTTCAATCACTTCTAATCCCTCCTCTGTAATCCCAGCATAGCTCCACTTCAAAGAACATTCTTACCCAGGGATCCTGTACATCCAGTGATCCTGGGATAGCAAGAGCTTGAAAAGTAGCTGCTGCCTAGAAACTATACACCAAAAAGTAGATACATTGACAATAACAAAAATGCAAAACTAGCAAAAGTCACTATAAACAAAGTCCAAAGACACATGCAAAACCCGGAAAAATGCTGTCGATGTATATCACATAAAAAGGACTCATTTTCTAAATATATAAAGAACTCATAAAGTCAAGTTTGGGGGCCTCGTATGGGGGCTCACACCTGTAATCCTAGCACTCTGGCAGGCCGAGGCTGGTGGATTGCCTGAGCTCACAGGTTGGAGACCAGCCTGAGCCAGAGCAAGACTCGGTCTCTAAAAATACCCGGGCATTGTGGGGGGCACCTGTAGTCCCAGGTACTCAGGAGGCTGAGGCAAGCTAATTGCTTGAGCCCAAGAGTTTGAGGTTGCTGTGAGCTATGATGCCAGAGCACTCTTCTGAGGGTGACAAAGTGAGATTATCTCAAAAAAAAAAAAAAAAAAAAGAGTCACATTTTGTAAGCCAAACTATCCAACTGGAAAAAGTAGGCAAAGGACACCAATATACAGCCCACAACATATAACCACTGGAAAAATATTCCATCTCACTAATAATGAATAACATAAAATTAAAACAACAAAATACCATTTTAACTACCATATTGACAAATGTTTTAATATCTTGTTATTACTCTCTGTTGGCAAGTATAGAAAAATAGAAGAGGATGTAAACTTCCAAAGTCTCTCTAGAGGACAATTTTTGCATTATTCATCCATCCAAAAAGATTCTTTTTTAGAGAATATATACTTCGCACCAGCAAGCCCATATCTAGGACTTTGTTTCAAAGATAAACACTCTTGTGGGTGCAAAGCTTGAAAGTCATCACTGGGCAAGTGGGAAATTGTGGCGGGTACTTTTACCAGAATGCTCTGCAGCTGGTAACAAGCATGAGAGAACTCTCCATATGCTGGCATGAAAAGATCTCCCAAGAAATATATATTTAGGTTAAAATATGACATGACAAAGAACATTCTCCATGGCAAGTTTTCTACTTGTGTGTTAGAATTCTTCTTCTTTTTTTAATGGTTCCTCCTAAACTATGCAATCAGGTACTACATTGGAGAAAACTAGATTCTTTTTTATTTTTAATTGTTTCATTTGTTTTGAGACAGGGTCTCACTTGGTTGTGCAAGCCGGAGAACAGTAGTATAATAATAGCTTACTGCAGTGGTGAGCTCCCTGGCTTAAGCCATTCTCCTGTCTCAGCCTACCAAGTAGTTGGGAGTACTGACACTTTCCTTTTATATCTGTTCTATAGGAATGAGGTCTTACTTTGTTGCTCAGGATGTTCTTAAACTGGCCTCCTTCAAGTGGTCCCCCTACATCGGACTCCCAAAGCGTTGGAATTAAAGGTATCGAACCACTCCACTTGGCCTAATTTTTTTTTTTTAAATTCTTTAAGAATCAGGGTCTCACTCTCTCACCCAGACCTGAGTACAATGGTGTGACTATAGTTCACTGTAACCAGGAAATCCTGGGCTCAAGTGATTTTCATGCCTCTTCCTCCCAAGTAACGGGGACTACAGACACATGCCACCATGCCCAGCTAATTTTTTTTTTTTTTAGTTTTTATAGCAACAAGGTCCTGCTATGTTGTGCAGGCTGGTCTGAAACTCCTGGCTGCAATCAGTCCTTCCATCTTGGTTTCTCAAAGTGCTGGGATTATAGTCATGAGCCACCATGCCTGGCCAAGAGCAGATTTCTGATAGTCTAAGTTAGTGCTTTTCAAACTTCAATGTCCCTATGAGTCACCAGGGGATTTGTGAAAATGCATTTTCTGATTCAATAGGTCTGGGTTGGACCTGAAATTCAGCATTTCTAACAAGTTCCTGCTAGTGTAGGAAGGATCTGAGACACTGGCCCCATGGTGGATGCATGTTGGAATCATCTAGAACAGTGATTTTCAGCCAGTCACCACAGCACCCTGGCGTGCTAAGAGAGGATCTTAGGTGTGCCGAGAAAACTTTTAAGATCATTAAATTATTTTCCAAAGTTCAATGCACAGTAAGTATATATATATTTTTTAGTCTTTTTTGATCACTTAAATTTTAATTTTTTTTTTTTTTTTTTTGAGACGGAGCCTCAAGCTATCCCCCTGGATAGAGTTCCGTGGCATCACAGCTCACAGCAACCTCCAACTCCTGGGCTCAAGCGAGTCTCCTGCCTCAGCCTCCCAAGTAGCTGGGACTACAGGCGCCCACCACAGCGCCCGGCCATTTTTTGGTTGCAGCCATCATTGTTGTTTGGCAGGCCCGGGCTGGGGATTCGAACCCGCCACCTTAGGTGTATGTGGCTGGTGCCTTAGCTGCTTGAGCCACAGGCGCCGAGCCTTAAATTTTAATTTTAAAATTAAATTTAATTAAAACACTTTTTAAGTGTGCTGTGGGAAGTCTAACTAGAGATTCAAGTATGCCATGAGATTTTTAAAAAGTTGAAAAACACTGATCCAGGGATTTAAAATAGCCAGGCGTTGTGGCGGGTGCCTATAGTCCCAGCTACTTGGGAGGTGGAGGCAGGAGAATCGCTTGAGCCCAGGAGCTAGAGGTTGCTGTGAGCTGTGATGTCACAGCACTCTACCCAGGGGGACAGCTTGAGGCTCTGTCTCAAAAAAAAGAAGAGGGACTAACCACAGCGTGAAGGATGCAGGTTATAAAGGAAAGTGCCTTCCTTGTGATGTGTTTATCTGCCTAGTGTTTACCGAAGCACAAATTACGGGCTGAGTAGTCTATCAGTAAGAACCCAGTTGATCCTAGAACATCCCCTGTGGTAGCCACAATCATCCTGATGATGCTGAACTTGCCAGAAGCCCCAGAAAAGCAGGAAGTTAATGAAAGCCCCCCACATTTTATGTCTTGGGGAATGGCTCACTGGACAGAATCACCCTTCCCCTATGATTTCTGGAACACTCAGATGACCCCTTTTTAGCCTAGGACAACCCAGATACAGTCCCCCAAACTCTCATTCTCTTTCTCTTTGATGTTTGGCTGAACTGTTTTCCCCACTTATCAAGTGAAATCAAATGCTTGCTAAATGACTTAACCAAACTTTAGTTAAGCTGCCGTCCTCCCCACATCCTGAACCTTGACTCATCATTCAGGGTAAGCAGGCACCGCCGAGCAGAACAACTCTCCTGAAGGCTCTTCTGGAAATGGGCTGCCTGCAGGACTGCATTCCTGATCAACTGTCAGATCATACCTACCCAGCCCACCGTTGGTTCTTCCAGCCTCTGTCCTCTCTGGAAAACAAACTCCTTTCTCCCTGACCTCCAAGGTCCTTGCCAATTCTGTGGTTGAAGTACTCTATTTATTGCTACAATCATTTCAAATAAATGTAGACTTTAAATAAATTTAGACTTTAAACACACACACACACACACATACACAATGCCTCGGTCCCAGCTCCTAAGATTCTGATTTAATCAGCCTGGACGTCTATCTAGACATCAGGATTAAAAAACAACAAGAACATCTCTCCAGGTGATTATACTGTGCAGTTAAATTTGTGAAGCACTGGTTGACAAGACTTGGACTGTCATCACTGTTGTGCCTGGTACCAGGGAGTTAGCTCCGCCAAAAGTGTGAAGCAAAGTCAGTCCTAAGGGCTAACAGGGAGGAGCCTTGGCAGAAATTGCTTCTGAGTTGTGTGTATGAGAATCACATGCAGGGCAGAGCCTAAGAATCTGCATTTCTAATAAATCCAGCTGATGCTGATGCTGATGCTGATGCTGCTGGTCCGGGGGCCACACTGAGAATTCCTGCCTTAGTAAGCACCTTGACAGCACCTAAAGCCTTGAAAGGGGAAAAGGGATGAGAAAAAGATTGAGTTTTGAGTTCTGTAGCTATGTCCTGTGACCTCATGATTTCTTCCAGGGCTGGGGCTGGACTGCGGGGTGACTAAGGTGAGGGTCGCTGCTTCTGGCTATGCCACCTTGGTTCCTTCTCTCCTTTTCCCCAGGCCTGAAAAACCCAGCCCCAGAGGCAAAGTAACTCATCTGTTCACCTTGCCTAACCCCACACTGCAGCCCTAGAGGAAGGTGAGGAAGCCCTAGAAATTTACACCATGGACAACAAAATTACATGTTTAACTACAGGTGGTTTCTGCTGTCACGTGCCCTGCCCTGTTCCCTACAGGCTTCATGATTCTGAGACTCCACATCAATGAGCACTTCTAGGGAAGTCCTGGGGTCCACGAGATCTGAGCAAACACAGGGTCAAATCATGTGTGGAGGAAGAAAGGCTGCTTCCATGAGGATTTCTTTAAGAATCTCAGTCTCGCCTACAGTTTGATAAGGAAAAAATAACTCAACAACAACAACAACAAAGGCAAAAGAATTGCTGCTACATCAAAGAGGGTAACCAAATGGCTAAGAAGCATATGGGAAGATGCTCCCCATCACCATCCTCCACCAGGGAAATACAAATTTACAATGTAAGTTACCGCCACAACTCACCAGGATAGCTCCAGTTAAAAGGACTATACCAGGGGTTGGCAGGAAATGCTCCTGCACTGCTGATGGGGAAGCAGAGAGGTACAATCACTTTGGAAAATTGCTTGGTAGTATCTCCTAAAGCTAAACATATGCCTGCTCCATGACCCACTCCTGGGTGTATACCCAACACAGAATAGTGGTTACGTCCACCAAAGACACATACAAAAATGTTTATAGCAGTTTCATTCACGGTAGTCAAAAACTGCTACCCAAAGAAACGACCCAAATTCTACCAATAGGAAAATGGAACTGTAATATTCAGACAAAAGAATTCTACAGAGCAATGAAAAAGAATGAACTTCTGCTATATGCCAAAATGTAGATGATTCTCAGAGTTATAAAACAAACCAGACACAAGCCGACAAACTATTAATCCACGGGTCCATTCATACGCATACACATATGCAGAACTGATCTTTAGTGCCCAGAGTTAAATAGTGGGTGTCTTTGGGGTGGGAGGGATTGACTGAGAGAAAGAACATTGGTGATGAAAATGCTCTATGCATTCATCTGAGGGTATACATTTATAAAAATTCATTGAAGACCTCATTTAAGATTTGCCCACTTCACTATATGAAAGTCATGCCTCAATCCCAAAGAAAAAATAAATAAAACATAGCTGGAAGGCATCTGAAATGTGGTTTGATTTCACCTGACGATTCTTTCCTCCCCAACCCTCAAGCTTAGGGATCAGGCAGAACGAAGCTCCCCTGTGGGCCCCCTCTCCATCCTGAGCCAGGGGCTTTGACGGGATTTCAGTCAAAGACGGCACCTTCACTCCTGCTGGTGAGACAGCTGGCAGGTGACCTCACTGTTTATGCTGGGAAGCGGTGTCCCATTGTGGGCATGCTGGGCAGCAAATCAACTTCATTCCACCAAAACTATATGGTCTAGAAATGTTTTCATCTGTGTCATGGTGGGAGAACCAAAACCATACTCAGTTTCTCCCTTGTCCTCTGCAATTCTGCTCTGGCCCTAAACTTGCTCACCCAACTCAGCAAGAAGGCGATTATGCTGAGTGTGTAGGTTCTAGGTTAAATAATGTCTCTCAAAAATCCATGCCTACCCAAACCTCTGAATGTGACTATTTGGAAATAAGTATTGAAGATGTAATAAGTTAAATTAAGATGAGGTCATACTGGATAGATGTGGGCCCTAATCCAATGACTAGTGTCCTTTAAAAAGAGAAAACAGACAGACACACAAAGAAGAAAGCCACATGAAGATGAAGGCAGAGATTAGAGTAGTGTCAGCTCAGGAACACCTGAGCCACCAGAAGCTAGAGGAAAAGCATTAGACAGAGTCCCCTTCAGAGTCACCAGAGGGAACCAGCCCTGATATCACTTTGATTTGATTTGATTTATTATTATTTTTTGAGACAGAGTATCACTCTGTCACCCTGGGTAGAGTGCCATGGCATCATCATAGCTCACAGCAACCTCAAACTCTTGGGCTCAAGCCATCCTCTCACCTCAGCCTCCCAAGGAGCTGGGACTACTGGCACCTGCCACAACGCCCAGCTAGTTTTTCTTTTTTTAGTAGAGATGGGTTATCCCTTTTGCTCAGACTGGTCTTGAACTCCTGACCTCAAGCAATCCACCTGCCTCAGTTTCCCTGAATGCTAGGATTATGAGTATGAGCCACCGTACCTGGCCCTAACCTTAATTTTAGACTTTTGACCTCCAGAAATGTGAGAGAATAAATTTCTGCTGGTTTGAACTGCCCAGTTTACAGTTGTTTACAGCAGCCACAGGAAATGAATATGCATCCTCTTAGGAAGGTAATTCAAAGCCCCAGACCACTGGTGGCTACTGGAGCAGGCTTCTCTAAGCTCCTCCCAGCACTCCACCCAGGTTTTCAGAGAACTCCTTCCAACCATATGTGCTCTGATAAACACAATTCCCAACATCTTATTATATTCCCTAGGGAAAAAAAAATGTTGAGTGCCCTCAGTTCCTGGGTAAGTGCCCTCTTGACCTTCTCTCCAGGAAGCCCACAGCTTGATCTGCTACAGCACAGGCAGGCACATGGCGCCTCTAACACACCCTGGGGTCATCTCATTGACTAGAGTACCTGCCACCACCCGGCCAGCTCCTCTGTGTCCAGGGCAGCTCTTCCCTCTGAAGGCTCTGAGACAAGGCATCCTGTCCTCCCCTAGGCAGTGGCTGGCACTAGGGCCAGGCAAGAGGCTACTCACTGGGTCCTTATTCTCTTGGTCTGTCCTGGTCTCCCTGATGTCCCCGTTGTAGGTCGAGGTGCGCTGGTCCTCGGCGGCACTCCGCTGCTGCCACAGTATGGCCTCACCCTCATACTCCTTCCGGTACAGGTTGGTCCTGTCCGACAGGCTGGCTCGACGCACCACCTTCCTGAGGAGACAGAGGGGGTGCTGGCAGGCTGTGTCCAGGCACCACAGGCAGAAGCACATAGTGGGTAGGCCTGGCGGCCCTGCCTCTGACTCACCCACGGCTGCCCGCACTGGATGTCCTCCGGCTCAGTGACGATTTGTGCCGCAGCTGTGACTTCATGATCACATCATGCTTGTGTTTTAGCTCCAGCAACAGAACCTTGAACTCCTCCTCCTCACACAGGTCTGAAGGGGCAGAGGAGTCAGTAGCCAGGGGGAGGGTATGGGCCTGGGGCCTGAGAGGGGGCTCCAGGCCAGAAGAGCTACCACCCCAGCCCACCAAAAGCTCCGAGCATCTCTGGGGGCATGCAGTGAGGAAAGAAAACAATGCCAGCCTTATTGCCGGGTCAGCAGTCCAGTACTTAGAGGACTGTAAAATGGCAAAACTCAAGTTCCAAACACAGTCACAATTCCTACGGTTCCCAGCTATGACTGAGGGATTCAAACTCCTGTTTGATAGTTTCTAAGAAGAGTCATCAAGTCTCCACTGACATGAGAAGTATTGAGAGAAATAAGTAGGCACCCCATGTAGCCCCCAAAAGAAATTATTTGAAGGTACTGAGGAATCCATATACTCACATACTCACTCTATTCACCTTCATCCATCTACCAATTTGCTGACCAACTCATCTATCCATAGATTCATCTCTACCCATCCTCCTTACACTCGTATTCACCCATCCACCCATCCATTCACTCAACCATTCACTAAACATCATCAATTCTACCCACCCACCCCACTCATCCACCCATTCATCCATCCATTTGTCTGTTTATCCACTTATCCATTAATCTACCATCCAGTAATTTATTGATTCACTCATCTATCTACATACCAATCCATCAGTTTCACAAACCATTCATTTATTTATCCCTCTACCCATCAAAAATTGTTGACTGTCTACATATATGCCAGGTGTTTTGCTGGAGACTCACCTATTGGCATCTCATCCATGGATGTCCTTGCACTGAGACTAGCCCCATGAGACACCAAAAGCTCTGCCATCTGCATCTGAAACACAGGAATAAGCCCATGTTCCGTCTGCTCACAGTTCAGAGGACCTGAGAAGTGGGGAGGGTGCCCAAGGGCTATTAGGAGATGACTCAAAGAATGGTGGGGCAAAGCTGATTCCTAGGGAAGGCGCTGCACTCTGGAGCCATAGGGATAATCCTGGCAGATGCCATGGGCACGGGACCTTCTCAGCATGCCTGGGCCACACCAAGAGGGAGGAGAAGAAGGAGTCGGCTGTAACTCTAGAGCTGTCACCTGTCTAAGGAGGGGCTGCATAAGCTGCAATCAGTGTTTTATGTCTGGAAACAAATAGAGAAATTACTCAAAGCAGAAATATTAGGAATTTGCTAACTTGGTGAATTTGTTTATCATCCTATTAGGACACAGTTTAGTGCAAACTCCCTAGGCCTTTTCATATCCCACATATTAGCCACAGTCAACACCTTAAGTGGGTCTTGGATCTCTTATTCTTTGTACTTGGTGACAGCCAGTTAACTCTGTCCTGGCCTCCCCCACAGCCCTGTGGCCAGGAACTACCTGTCCCCAGAAGGCAGCTGCATGCAGTGGCTCCCAGCCATCCCAGTCCTTCATGTCCACACGCACTCCGTGGTCCAGCAGGAGCTCAGCCGCCCGCAGGTATCCATTGGCTCCAGCTATGTGCAACTAAAGGAGAGGAATGAAGTGAGCATTCCCTAGAGGACTGGCCTCACAGTGGAAGGGGTATATCTCTCACCCCTACCAGAGTCCCAGAGCATCCTTGGTGCCAGTAGAATGGAACAGAATGAGGTAGAAATACCAGCCATATTGCAGAGGGTTATTATGTCTGAAATACAGACCCAGAAGGAAAGGCAGGAGTCTCCCCTGTGGTTCGTCTTAGCACCCATGTGGTTAAAGGAGACAGCATTTACTAAGACCCTACTGTGTGCTGAGCCCTGGAGAAGGTGTCTCAGAGGCCAATTCTGGTTTTAAAATATGCTTACAAATTCTTTGACATAACTTCCTTTAAAAGATGGAGCCTGACTGCTCCCTTCTTGAAGGTGGGCCAGCTTAAGTGACTCATTTCTAACAAATAAGATATTGTAAACTGGCAATGTGTGATTTCGTTCTTTTTTTTTTTTTCAGAGACAGAGTCTCACTTTAGCACCCTCAGTAGAGTGCTGTGATGTCACAGCTCACAGCAACCTCCAACTCCTGGGCTCAGGTGATTCTCTTGCCTCAGCCTCCCGAGTAGCTGGGACTATAGGGACCCACCACAACACCTAGCTATTTTTTTGTTGCAGTTTGGCTGGCCCGGGTTGGAACTCACCATCCTTGGAATATGGGGCTGGTGCCCTACCCACTGAACCACAGGCACCACCCGCAATGTATGATTTCTAAGGTCAGAGCAAAAAGGTGTTGCTGCTTTTAACTTTTGTTCTCTTGGATCAAAAGGAGGCAACCATTGTGTTTTGAGGACTCTCAGCCCTAAGGAGAGGTCCTAGGAGGTAAGAAACTGAGGACTGTGCCAACTATCAGCACTAACTTGCCAGCCACATGCATGAGGCTATCTTAGAAGTGGATCCTCCAGCTTCAGTCAAGCCTTCAAATGAGTCTGCAGCCCCAGTCAATATCTCAATTGAAATTTCATGAGAATTACCAAGCCAGAGTCACCCTGCTGAGCCATTCCTCATTCCTTGACCCACAGAAACTAGGTGTGATAATAAACATTTATTATTGTTTTAAGATGCTACATTGTGGGGTCTTTTGTCATGCAGCAACAGATGACTAACATATCTGATAGGAGAAAGCCCCATGTTGTGGTCCCAACCTTTCTACTCAGCACCATTCAAGGCCTTTAGTCATAGCCGATGCCTAGCAGATCTCAGCTGTCCTACCATGCAATCTCCCAGAAAATAAACAAAGTGCTTAGCACATGATGAACACTCAGTAAGAGATTAATGTTCTTAGAGAGCCCTAAGTAATGACAAGGTGCACTGTGAGAATGAATGAGAGAGGAGATGAGGCCAAGAGAAACCAAGTGCCTAACCGAGGTGGAAGACAGAGGTGAGAGTCCACGAAGGCCTGCAGGAGACTGTCTGGGAGGTAGTCAAAGAAGTCCAGGGAGGTTGAGGTCTGGGACAGCAGGGTGAGTGAGACAGAAAAGACATGGCCCCAGCAGTGACTTTTTAGAGCACAGCCCTGAGTGTCAGATGCTACCTCATCCTGGGGGATCACTGCTGTGAGTTCTGGCAAGTGGAAATTTTCCTTTCTTTCCTTTTTTTTTTTTTTAAATTTGCAGAATAAATCCAGGGAATGAAGTGGTATAGGCACACATGAAAATTAGTCTAATTATCTAATTTATACATGCCTGATGCTTGTCATTTGTGGAGAATGACACATGGCTAAAAAAAGGCATGAGAGGAAGAGTGGTATTATTAATAATAATGGTGATCATTGCTAACATCTATCAAGAGTTAACAAACTCTGTGCTAAGCACCTATATGCAGAATTTCATTTCATCCTCCCAATAGTCCTTTGAGGAAGATACCATTATCTTCAGTTTCTGGAAAAGACCTGAGACCCAGTTCATGTCTGGCCCATGGTGTGGGGCTACTTGAGATCAGCCTCAGCCCAGGAGGGGAAGACCCCTGCATCTAGAGGGTCCAGTGACAGACCCAGAGGAGCTCTGGCCACGATGAGAAATCCCTGCTGGAGAATTCAGTCTCTCTACCTGGCCCCACTCTTGAGTTCTAGGCTGAGCAGGTAATGCAAACAGAGCCCCAGCTAATAAAAATGGGCCTGAAGCGGAGTTTAGACCTCAGGATCCAGGTGGGAGAAGCATGGTTACCACCTAGGTCAGGGGCAGTGAGGGGAGCTTGATGCTGCTGAGCTCCCCCTGGTGAGCTCATGCTCCCAAGACCCCTGAGCACCCGGGACAGGGCCCAGCCATTGGGGAGTGAGCTTCCATGCCATGCTCTTGTTTTTAGTTTAGAAGCTGCAGAAGCAGAACCTCCCAAGACTGGGCTGTAATGTGCCATGAAAGAGGGCCTATGAGGACAGACCAGGGAGGTTTTCCCAAGGCGCTGGTTCACTGGCATTGGAGCCACATAGTGTCTTCTTCATAGGGTTGTTGGGAGGATGAAATGAGATTCTGCGTGCAGGTGCTTATCACAGAGCTTATTGGTGTCACCCAGGCATATATGAGAGAGAAGAAGCTTCCACTGTTCTCTATCTCCAGGGTCCAGCAAAGCATGTGGCACAGAGGAGGTGCTCATAAACATGTGTTAACTGGATGGCTGGATGGGCCAATGGACAAATGTATGGATGGATGACCGGGAGTGTTAAAACTCTGAAGTCAGGGAACCCAGAGGAGAGACAGCAATAACAGGACTTACAAGACAAGGCAGTGGGGTGGAGGAGGCATGGACAGTACAATGCAAGATGGCATGGGGCGGGGGTGAGTGGTGGCACTAGTCCTTGAGGGGGAAACAGTGAACCTGAGTGAAGGAGGATCTTGGAGAAGGAGCAGGTGGGGAGCAGGTGGTGATCAGGCTGGACAGAGGCCAGTTTCTCAGAGGCCAAGCCCTCTTCCACTAACTCTCCACATGCTGGGAATAATTGGAGCCCCAAGGGATCTGGAGGAGTTCCAAGGCTGCATACAGGTCCCGAATGTACAGAGTTGGCTCCCACCAGGTGCTGGCCCACTTCAGCCCTACTTGGTTTTGGTTCTGGTATCAGCCAACCCAGCTTGGCCCATCTGCTCACCAGCGTGGCACCCTGAGCGTCTATCCAGTCAAGGTCCTGGCCAGCTGCAATCATGCAATGGATGTCTGTGATCATCTGCTGCTCCGGGGCTGCCCGCATCTCATTGATTTTCTCCTGGGTGATGCCTGCAGTGGGAAAGAGGAGATTTATTCAGCACCCAAGGTTAGAACCCCAGGGAGGGGAGGGCTCCCCAGGGTCCGCCAGTCAAGGGGACACACAGACACACCCACAGATCCTTGTCCTTCAGGTCTGATGAACACTGTGTGCTGGCTCACAGAGTGAGGGCCATTCCCATCCAGCACCCAGTATGCACTGCATGGATACTGGTCATCCATGTAGTCACCCCAACTACTCAAATGGATGGCTCTGGCTTGTCCTTTAGGTCCTAGACTGGCTCAGCTGGCCTCCCCTGACCACTCTATCTGACCAGGGTCTCTGTTAGTCTGCTTCATCTCATCCATGGTTGTGTTAGTCACAGCAAGTGAAGGGCTCAATAAATATTGAGTTCAGTTGTTGCAGGAACAACTAAACTAATGAATATATTACTTCTGAATGAAGAGTTGAGTAAATTGAGGTAGAAGGGCCCGGAAAGACATCACCTAACCTGAGTCCCTGGCTAAAACATTTGTTACTGGCAGCTACTAAGAGTATATTTAAGGAGAGAGTGACACGCTCTATAGAAAGATCCATTGGATCAGGCATTCTTGCATAGAATTCAGAGGAGGTCTATAAACTAGAAAGGAGAAAAAATTGTATGTTTATTTTGATTAAGGTATAAATGCAATGTAGCATTCCCTACCACTAGAACATTAGAAAAACCAACAGTCACATCAGCAGTGCCTGTGACTTTGCCAGCAACAGAAAGGTATTTTCATATTGTGTTGTCTTATTGTTTAATGAATCAATAGTTTCTACCTTCTAACTCATTTAAAAATATTTTGGTAGCTATATTTTTATAAAATTGGCTTCCTTTAAAATTCTATGATTTTGTCACTTCATTTAAAAACATTATTTTGACCTGGGCATGCGGGCTCATGCCTCTAATCCTAGCTCTCTGAGAGGCTGTGGCAGGGGGATCAGAAGTTCTAGACCAGCCTGAGCAAGAGTGAGAACCTGTCTCTACAAAAAATAGAAAAAGTATCCAGGTGTAATGGCACGTGCCTATAGTCCCAGCTATTGGGAGGCTGAGGCAAGAGGATGGCTTCAGCCCAGAAGTTTGAGGTTGTGAGCAAGGCTGATACCAGGGCATTCTAGCCTAGGACAACAGAGTGTGACTTTGTCTCTAAATAAATAAATAAAACAATATTTTGAGAAGTGGTCCACAGATTCACCAGATCGGAACAAAACTGGCTAAGAATCTCTGCAGAAGATGAATAGGAAAAGTTTGGGTGGGTGCCAGGGGACAGGAGGTCCAACCGCGGTTACAGCTGTGCTCTGGGGAGGAATAGAGGAGCAGGGCAGGACTTGGGCTGCAGCTGAGGCTCTGGAATGAGGCGTATTTCATAGCAGGTGCTTGACAGGCACGTTTGTGGGGCACTAGGGGCAGGCAGGTCTCTCATTGCTCCATTTGTTTGCTCTCTGAACCTCATTTGTGAGCTGAGAACAGCCCACGTCTTGTTTATCTGGGCCCCTGGCAGCCAGCGTGGTGCCTGGCACAGAGTCGGCACCCGCCAATGTTCTTGACTTTATCATTTTCCACACGGGAATATAGCTTTATAGTGAATGTTTATGGGATCGAATTGTCACAGCTGACGAAGAGGAGACAAGGCCAGCTGAGTCCGCCTACATGTGTGGGTGACATGATGGGAACAATACCTCCCTTCTGCACAGCACGTTTTCCAGGGTCCCTTAGCGTCCTCATCACTTTAATCACACAGATAATGATGACAAGGGCCCATCCCGTTTATGAGTGCTGAGCCTGAGGCACATGGCTGGCTAGCTTGTTCACCTGCACTGATTTAAGTGCTCTGACCACTTTACGGCATGCTGCCCTCCCTCACCTTGGTATGCCATGCAGGTCTCGATGACATCCAGGGTGGGCTCATCCTCGCAGAGGTCATATGGCATGTTCCCATCAGAGTTGACAGCAAGCAAGTCAGCCCCACTGCAGAGAGAGGGCCAGGGTGAGGGCCAGGCAGGTGTGGCTGGGGTTGGCTGCTGCCTCTGCCCTCTGGCCTATCACCTGCGACCCTACTGTACACCCCAGCTAGGTAATGCCAGTTTTGCCCGCCACATAGCCCATGAGCACAGCATCATCAGGATCCCAGAAAGGAACCAAAGTCCCAGAAGAGTGATCCCAGGAGACCTCCCTTAGCCTCCTGCTCCGTTGAAGCAGCTCACAGGCATTTAACTAGAGCCTACCCTGGTGACAATAATAAAAATAATATGAATGGTGGCAGCACCACTTACCAGGCACCTGCTGAGAGCTAAGCCTGATATGACCCTTTACACACATCATTTTGTTTAATCCTCATAACTGTCCTCTCAGGTTGGCCCTATCTCACTCAAGGGGAAACCAAGACTCAGGTTCAAGATCACACAGTTAGGATGTAGCAGCGTCCAGACACAAACCTCAGTCTCTCATGTGTCAGCTCTTTGCCCTTCTCCCTGTTCTATTTTCATCTTTTCCCATATGCAGAGACATCTTCCAACTCTTTTTTTTTTTTTTTTTGAGACAGAGCCTCAAGCTGTCCCCCTGGGTAGAGTGCCGTGGCATTACAGCTCACAGCAACCTCCAACTCCTGGGCTCAAGCGAGTCTCTTGCCTCCACCTCCCAAGTAGCTGGGACCACAGGCGCCCGCCACAACGCCCGGCTATTTTTTTTTTGGTTGCAGCCGTCATTGTTGTTTGGCGGGTCCGGGCTGGGGATTCGAACCCGCCACCTTAGGTGTACATGGCTGGCGCCTTAGCCGGTTGAGCTATAGGCGCCGAGCCACATCTTCCAACTCTTATCCAAGTCCCTACCCAATAGGCTGACCAGGACAGGAACAGAAGAGAGCCTTGGGGCTCCCTAGCGGAATTTGCCCTTTGGGCCAGGGGTCCCCAGGTATGGCTCTAGGATGTCCTGCAGAGGAGTCATCAGGGGACCACTGAAATAAAACAGCATCTTGAGCTTTACTCCAGCCCTCCTGAAACAGAGTCTCTGGGGGTGAGAGTTCAGGAATGTGTATTTTAAACCCAGGTGACACTAGCACAGATCAGCACTGGGGACTGAACCAAGCTGGCACCATTGTCTCTGTCCTCTTGGCACCGTATCTGATCAAGCTGTGGCCACCTGATGCTCCTGGTAGCTTCTCATCAAAGGTGGAGGTATGTGGGGCCTCCACCCAGGCCTTTGTCCTAACAGCCACCCACCTGTGACCTTTCTGAGCTCCTGCATGCCCCGCAGCAAGCTAACCCATCTCCCTGAGCTGGGACAGCAGTACTATCATCTCCATCCCTGGAAGCCACTGATGGGCTCTTGCTGCTCTACAAAGACCAGTACAATGGCCACCCGCTCTCAGCCACTCCTTCTGACGCCTTACCCTCAGACCCTCACACTCACTGGCCTTGCTCTGTCTCAGCTCTGGTATTAAGATCACCTGGCATTCTGCCGGGCTTCCAGGGACTTCTGCATCCCTGTGTGCCCAGTGCCAGAGGGGAAGAGAGGGAGGGGAGGGAGGAGAGTGAAAGAGGAAATCAACTGGATAAAAAAGACAAGGGGGGGAGGCTGTTCTGGGGAACAGAGGGGCACGTACTACTGAACGAGGATCTTCACCAGGTTGATGTGGCCACAGGTGGCCGCAGCATGCAGGGGTGTCCACAGCTCGTTGTCCTTGGCATTCACATTCGCACCATGGGAAAGGAGCAGCTTGACAATTTCCTCAAAGTTGTCGATACAACACTGGGAGGGACACACAGGCAGAGTTAGCTCCAGCCAAGGCCCCAGGGCCTGTTGGGGACTTGGCATGTGCCTGAAAGCAGCCACAAGGGCAGCGGAGCCAGACTACCTGAGTTTGAGCCCAGCTCCAATGCTTACGTGCTGTCAATATTGCCTCTGACCTTGGGAAATCCACTTAACTTCTCTGAGCCTCACTTTCCTTGTGAGTAAAAATGAAGTTAATAATTTATGGGATAAAAATATAAAGGTAGAAGGCCAGGCGCTGTAGCTCATGCCTGTAATCCTGGCACTCGGGAGGCCAAGGCAGGTGGATTGCCTGAGCTCACTGGTTTGAGACTGGCCTGACCCAGAGCAAGACACTCGTCTCTAAAACTAGCTGGGCATTGTGGTGGGCGCCTGTAGTGTCAGCTACTTGGGAGGCTGAGGCAAGGGAATCACTTAAGTCCAAGAGTTTGAGGTTGCTGGGAGCTGTGACACCATAGCACTCTACCCAGGGCAACAAAGTGAGACTCTGTCTCAAAAAAAAAAGTAAAAAAAAAAAATTTTTTTTTTTAAAACAAGTAAAAGTACACACCACTCTGTCAACTATAGAATGCTTGGTGTTAGTGGAATGGGACAAGATTTTGAATGAGGTTTTAAAACTTTGTTTTTAATCCCCGAAGGCGTTCCTCAAACAAACTTGTGTGGAGAACTCTTAGATGAATAATAAATCCAAGCGGATTGTTCGGGATGAGTTAGGGGTGTATGTTGGGGGAGTGTTCCCCTTCCCAGCAGTGGCCCCAAGGTTTGGCCCTACATCATAGCTTGAAACCTCTGACTTAGGAACTTCTGACCCAGGACCTGAGATCCTGGGGAAGCCCACGAGTGACCAAGACCCCCCACAAAAGAATCCAGCTCCACATGAGGGTTATAGGGGGGCCTGATACAGTCCCATGTGTGTGTTCCTGCCTGTCCAGAGCAGTCACCACATGTGGGTAGGCCCCCTAGAGGGAACACAGGGCTCCTCTAGAGCCCCCAAACTCCAGGGACAGGAAGCAAAAATCCCAAGGGGACAGAGGAGCCTCAAGCTAGAACACGAAGAGAAAGAGGTGTGAATGGGGGAGGAAGACGGGTCGCCTCACAACTGCAAGATGAGTCTGCTCCCTGGAGGCGGCTTCTGGGGAAACCAGCAGGGCACACAGCAGAACCAGTAAGGGCACAGGTCCTCAGCAGTGGAGACGTTGAGTTATACTCTGAAGGGACTATCAGGCTTGGTGGTTGTTTTTTTCTTTTTAAATCAGGCGTGTTTTTCTTTCTTTCTTTTTTTTTTTTTTTAAATCAACTCGTCCTCTGCACGTGGAGAACAGATTGCGTGTGTGTTTGCATGAGTGCACGTGGGGAAGGGAATCCGGGAGCTGGCCTCCAGGAGTGACCATGAGGATGGGGAGAGGTGGCCAGATGCCAGCAGGAAGAGCCGGGGGGCACCTGTGTGAGCCCCAGCCCCAGGTGGGAGTGGGTCCGAGTGTGGGACGGGGCGGTAGCACAGTCCCGCCCCCATCCACCGCGGGGCCAGGGTTCAGCGCCAGGACGTGCGGGGGAAAAGCGGTTTGCACATATGGTGCCAGAGACCCAGGTTGTTTCTGCGCCAGCGTGTCTAGGTGTGGCTGGGACCGAGGGCATCCCTCTGAGCAGGAAAAGCAGGGAAAGATGTGACCCTCAGGGGCCGGCGCTACTCAGGTGGGCGGGAGGATCATACTGCTTCACGGAGTGACCGGCAGAGGGCGCCAAAGGCACTGGAGCCAGGCAGCGTGAATGCAAGGGTCCCCAGGGTGCCGCCGGGAGGTGAGTCCTGGGGAGCTCCTGGGGTCAGGGACAAGACAGTCAGAGATATCATCCTGAGACACTGCAGAAAGCACGGGGTGGGGTGGGAGCCTCAGGTCGAAGGGCGAAGGTATTGTGCCCCCAGAATTGCAGTGTCTTAGGAAGATGGCCAGGGGCTAGACTAGTCGGCTCCCAGAGACCTGGCCTGAGCAAGGGCTGCGTCGGGCTGAGCAGTGCCCTTGGCGAGGATGGTACCACGTAGGGTGGGCAGGTCTCCTCCCCTGCATTCACCAAGGTAGCAAATGGCACCTGGCAGTCGGCTGCCTCCTCCTGCCTCCTCACTTCCCACATCCAATCCATCACGGGCATGAATCCCGTCTCCAGATTGCTGTCCCTGTTCCCACTGCCCTAGGTGAGCTTTCATCCTCTCTCCCTGCCTCCTTCAGCTCCCCTTCCAGACACCCTAAACCAGAGAGGGCGCCCTCCTTAATTTAATCGCGTTGCTCTCTGGTTCACATAAAGGCTCCTTGTTGCCAAGAGAAGAAAACCTACACTTTGCCAGGCATAGGAAGCTCTTCTGAGTGTGCCCCAGTCTCCTGTGTTGCATGGAGCAGAGGACACAATAACAACAGCCCCAGCAACAACAGGAACAGCGCGTCATGCCACATCATCAATACGAGCAGCTAATGGACTTTGAAGACTTAGTAGACTCAAGCACCTAGCTAAGCTCTGGCCATGAATTGCCTCATTTTAATCCTCAGAACAAGCCTATTGAGGATCCTATTAGCCCCATTTTATAGATGAGGACACTGGCTCAAAGAGGTCAGTCTGTACAAGGTCACACAGAGTAAGTCAGAGATGGATTAAAAGCCAAGATTAAAACCCATCTACAGACAAGGGTTAAAATCCAGGCAGTCTGACTCCAAAGCCCTTCCTCAGCCTTCCCAATCTTGCCTCCTGCCAGTCTCCCTGAGGTTCCCTGCACCCTAACTGTGCCACCCTGAACCTTCCAGACTCCCACCTTGAAATGTGGAGCCCTTTTCTCATGGCTCTGTACTTGCTGTTCCCTCTGCTTTGAATGTTTTTCCTTATGCTTTTCTATCTAGCGAGCTCCTACTTGTCCTTCAAGACCCAGCTCAGATATCCTTTCCTCTTAGAAGCCTTTTCAGTTCCCCTTTGAGTCAGGTCATCAGCTGTCATAGAGACCCTCTGCTATGTCTGTGTGAGAGCCAACCACACCGCAGTGCTCTCTTGTTATTTATGTGTCTGTGGTCACATCACACTGAAACTGTGAGAGCAGGGCCCCTGGCCTAACTCACTTCTGGGGCTCTGTCCCTTGCAGAGTACCTAGAGTTTGTGTGCCAGAAGTATTTGCTGAATGAATGGAAGCCCACAGGTCAGTGGGAGTGGACACCCCCCTGAGACCCTGAGAGGGCTCTCAAAGTGGGGCCCAAGGTGAGTGGAGTGATCAGGGGACACAGTTTCATGCAGCAAGTTTCCACTTCACTGACTGTGCACCCCTGGGCCCAGGAACCCAGAAGAGAAACTGGTCCTGAGGAAGCAAGGTGACCCATAGGAAGAAAGGGGAGGAATTATGTGGCAGGATGCCCAGGCCAAAGGGAGGGTGCCACATGAGAGTTTACTGCAGCCTGGAGCTCAGAGCCCAAGCACCACAAACCACTGTGTCCACCGAACAGTTTAGGCCACCTTGTTTCAAATCCTGGCCCCACAGCTCGTTCACTGTTCGACCTTGGACAGATGTCACCTCCCTGAGCTGCACTGCATAATACAGCAGCCACTCTTTATTTAAATTCACTAAAATTAAATAAAATGCAAAACCTAGTTCCTCAGTCACATGAGCCACCCTTCCCGTGCTTCCCACCTACATGGGCCCAGGGGCTACTCTGCCAGAGAGGGCAGATGCACAGAACACTTCTGTCCCCATAGAAAGTTCTATCGAATATGGCTGTGCTGGAGGCTCAGTTTCCTGAGTCATAAAATGGGGATGCCAAGACTTCAAAGGGTTGTTGTGAGGATCAAAATGAAAGACACAAGTAAAGTGCTTTGGAGAGAAGGGCTCACATGATGAATTTTAATAATAGCTAATATTTATTTATTTACTTATTTTGAGACAGAGTCTCGCTCTGTCACCATGGTAGAGTGCTGTGGCATCACAGTTCACAGCAACCTCAAACTCTTGGGTTTAAGCAATTCTCTTGCCTCAACCTCCCAAGTAGCTGGGACCACAGGCGCCCACCACAATGCCCATCTATTTTTTTGGTGCAGTTGTCATTATTGTTTAGCTGGCCCAGGCCAGTTGTGAACCCACCAGTTGGTGTATATGGCTGGTGCCCTAACCACTGAGCACAGGCACCGAAGCAATAATAGCTAATATTTATCCACAATCAAGTGTTACTTGAAGGGTTTTATGTGTATTCATTGAATCTTTACAACAACCAGTGAGCTGGGGACTTGTTCTTCTTTTAGAGATGAGGCACAGAGAGTTTAAGTAACTTGCCCAAAGTCCATAGCTAGTGAGTGGCAGCTCCAGGGCTCAGGTCTAACTCTTTACCATGGTGGCCTCACTTTTTCTTCATGCAGTAGGAAGTAGCCCATACATTTATCCTCCATCCAGGGCTGGTGGGTGCTGCCAGGCTTGGGAATTGCCATTCAGGTCTCCATTCCAGGGCAAGCTAAAGCACCTACCTGTTCTCTGCTCTCTGGGGGAGTCTCGGGTACCCTACAGTTAATGGTGCTGGAGTTTGGCACCTTCCTTGGGCAGGATCCAGGGGAGATACTGAGGCAGCAGCCTCATAGTGGGTGCCTAAGGCCCCGTGGGATATTAGAAGCTGATAGGATACAGAGGAAGCAGGTGGGCTGCATGGCTGGGGCAGGGGCCTGCCTTGGAGGCTTATGGGAAGGGCATGGCCCATCTCTGTTCACCCCTCCCTGTCCTTGTATGGAGGGGGAGAGGCCCTCACCAGCCCAGGCTGCTCTCATGTCCATCTGCTCAGAAATTTGGACCTGGACACAGGGAGGCTTCAGCGCATTCATTCACTAATTTGAGCACATATTGAGCACCTAGTGTTTGCCAGCATAGGTGAGAGACACGGGCTGTACACTGGGGCAGCTCAGAGTCTGAGCAGGGGAAGGGGTCAACATCAAATGACCACATTAATGGCTAAAATGACTTAATCACAAGGAAGAGGGTATTCAAAGACGAAGGCCAGCTGTCAGGCTCTTGCTGTGGACTGGAGCTAACAGGGGATGCCCCAAGTGCTGTAGGAAGTGCTGTGGGGAGGACAAGGTCCTGGAAAGCAGGGTGGCTGGAGCCCAGAGAGGGAGGAAGCAGGAGACTGGCCAGGGGCAGGCCCGCAGGGCCTTGTACAGTGTAGCAAACAGTTTGTTCTTTACCCCCAACAGAGCTATATGTAACATGAACAGATTTTTGACTTTAGCCTCCCTGTGGCTGCAGTGTGGAGGAGGAATCAAGGCAAGGCTGGACTGAGTGCTGGGGACAAGTTCAGAGGTTGTGGCAGCACTCAAGTGGGAGGTGACAGCCAGACCAATTTGTCCCCAGGCAGGGAGAACTGAACCCATAGGTCTGCCGTGGGGAGGCAGCACACAGTGTGTGCTGTGTGTTATGATAGCACACAGTTCATGGCCCTGGTTCAATGACTCATGACCTTAGGCAGGTCACACAACTCCTCTTAGTTGCCTTTTTCGCCTGGGGTGGATAAGATGTCCTGGTGGATATGAACGGGCTTCTTAAACTATTAAGCCCCAAACAAACTTGCTTTTCTGGGCAGTCAGGATGCCGTGAACAAAGGCTGCCTGTCCTCGGGGCCATGCGTGTGTATTCTATGGGCATGTTCGTAACAGACACATGCGTCTCCCAAGCAGACAGAGCCTTTCAGATGGGCCAGCTGTGGCTCTCCCTTCCTCCCTCTCTCCCTGCGGGTTCTGGGCAAGAAAGTGCAGGGCAATGGGGCATCTGTCCAGCTGGGGAGCACAGAGCCCAGTAACCCCACAAGCCCAACCTTACCTGGTGCAGGGCTGTGAGTCCATCCTCGTTGCACAAATCAGGGCTGACCTTGTTCTTCAGGAAGTAGCGTACTGCAATAGGAGGGGACAGGAGTGAGCAGGTGTGCAGGTATGTGGGGGCCAAGGTCCTGACACAAATAGTCTGAGGGAGGTGCTCACACCGTCTCCATTTTACAGACGAGGAAACTGAGGCATGCAATGTAGGTCTTTGTAGGATTTCCAAGAGGAAGATGGCAATGCCTATCTTGTTATGGACAATAATAACAAGAGCTAACAATTATTGAGCACTTCCTGTGTGCCAAGTACTGAGCTCAGCAATTTACATTTGTCATCCAGATGGAAGGCATTCTCAGCACACACTCTGGAGCCCTACAGCCTGGGTGCAGATCTGGGCATCATTCTTGCTAGCTGTGCAAGCTCAGTCAAGACACTTGCTTCTTTGTGCCTCAGTTTTTTCATCTGTAAAATGGGGATGATGTTAATCCTACCTTTCAGGGGGTGTTAGGAGAATAATCGCAGTGAGCTATGTCAGTGGTTGGTGTGTGGTAGGAAGGTGAACCCTTTGCTCTGGCAGCTGTAATTATTTTATTAATACTGCAGGTTCCTACTCCAGATGTTCACCTGTAAGTGTCACATGCCCCTTCTTTACTCCTACTGAGCCTTGCAGAGCAGGGTTAGCAGAGGTTTCTACCTTCCTTGATTCCTAGACTTTTGTCTAGTTGTGTGTGTGTATGGGTATGCAGGGAGGTGTGCATGTGTGCAGAGATGGTGGGTGGGGCTAGGGGGGTGAGGAGGCTGGAGTGAACTCCAGTGATAGCCTGGGATCCTTCTCTGTCAGGACAACTATCTCCCCTTATCATTGTGACCTTCCTTCTTTCTCTCCCTCTGCCCCTACTCCAAGACCCCATTTCTCCCCTAAACTCAAGTGCAAAAAGAAGAAGGGAGGAGCTGGCCCACCAGCCCTGTAGGCCTTTCTCGGTCTTGGCAACTAGGACCCATGATCTCTGGCCAACCTCCAGCAATGCCTTCCCCCGGACCAAGGAGTCCATGGGGTCAGTGGGGTATGTCCACTGGAGCCCACATTTCCCCCTCTGGGCCATACTCTACTGTCCACATGGCTCTGGGATTGCTTGCAGGGCCTGACCAGGCTGTCCCTGGATCCAGCTTCCCAAGGGTGGCCATGCAATTAACGAGCAAGGGCACCTCTAGGCCAGAGGTTTGTGGGGCAAGTGGACAAACGTGAAGCCAGCTTGTGTCACGGTGCTGATGAGGCTGGGGCTGGGGGGGGGGGAGGAGGGCCTACAAAGGGGAGATACAGGCTGGCCCTGGTCCCTCTAGCCCACTCTCACCCCAGCAAGGTCTGCCTCCCTCCCAAACATGAGCCAAAGTCACATCCTCCAATGCTCACTGTGGATACTACCTCCATACTGGTTCATGCAACTGAGCAGGGCTGAGGTGGTTTCCTCATTGCTTTGCCTCTGATGGGGCAGCAAACTAGAAGTGAGCGGGGAAGGGTGGGAGAAGACACAGGTAGGCAAGATGTGGGACATCCAGGAGGCCTCAGGAGCAGCAGGTGGGGCAGCTCCTCCCTCACTAGGCCCAGCTGCTGGACCACAGCCCCCACTACACCCTGGACAGAGTCCCTGTGTGAAGGGGAGGCTGTGGCCTATGTCCATCAAAGTGTGACATCTCCAGCAGACCTGCCTTGATGCACTGCTGACAGGGGAGAAGTGGGACAGGACCCACTTCTGGGTCCTGTAAGGGCTAGATCCTTTGCAGCTCCACTGTCCAGCAGGGAGCCATTGGCTACATCTGGACTCTGGTGGCTATATGAATTTATATTAATAAACATTCAGAATTCAGTTTCTCTCATCGCATCTTGCCTTTTGGCTAAGACCAAGTGTAGAATTCAGTTTCTCAGTCACTCTGTGCTCAATTTCAAGTGTTCGTAGCCACATGTGGCTACCACATAGGAAATGGCAGAAATAGAACATTTCCACCTTCACAGGAAGTTCTACTGAATAGTGTTGTTTGGGGGCAGCGTAAATGGAAATTATCTCACCACAAATTGCTAATACCTTTCCATGGCTCCCCACTGCTTGGGGAATATGGTATATAAGGTCTATGATCCCTGCCTGCAGCCCACTATCTTGCACCATTCTAGGGGCACCATTCACATTGTGGTTTATGTGATTGGAAGCCTCTGGAGCTGCGCAGTGCACAATTTACTCCGCTGTACACAGTGATCCCACATGCCTACCTCTCCAGTCTCACTTCTTAAACCACAAACACTTTCTGAAACAGTCTTTCATTAGATTCAGGGTCACCACACTTCCTCTGGCCTTCTAAGCCTCTGCATAGCCTGTTCCCATTGCCTGGAAGACCCAATCATCCATCCATTTAGCCATCAACCACTATGCAAGCATCCAAACATGTAGGCACACATCCATCTATCATCATCTATCCATCCATCCTCCACAGTGCATGCATCCACCCAGGCATCTATCCACCACAATCACCATCCAACCATCCTCCACCAGACATGCACAAATCCACCTGCATCCACATACCCATCCATCCATCCATTGTATGCATCTGCCCATCCACCATCATCCATCCATTCATCCATTCATCCTCCACCATGCATGCATGCATTCACCATCATCCATCCATCCATCTCCATCATATATGTATCCATCCATCTATCAACCTATCCATCCATCCATCCATCAACCCATCCATCCATCCACTATCATTTATCCATCTTTGCAGCCATCCATCTATCTACCATCATCCACACACTCATCTCTAATAGACATGCATGCACATGCACCTACCTTGCTCTTCATCCTTTAGGTCTCAGCTCAAATTCTCTAGACTCCCTGTATTTTGCAAACCTATAGCTCCTCTACATTTGTCATAGCCTTATAACTAGACAATTACATAATGGTTTGGGTAATTATGGGCTTTGGGTCTGTCTGCCCACTGGGTGCTAATCCCCAAGATGGCAAGACCATGACCTGATATTTAGAGCTCTATCCCTAAGGTCTGGCACACAGTAAATCCTTAAGAACTTCTCCAGGACTTTGTCCTAACTGGCAGTGCCCTGGTTCAGTCCAAGAACACAGCCTGTCTATCTCTGGGCAAAGGGGACCCCCTCCAACACTGGCTCCATAAGACTCATGTCTGTACCGCAGCCCTGCTCACAGGTGTCTCCTACAGGGCTGCAACTGATTATGCAAACCCTCTGATTACCAAGGTCCGCCTGACCTAAGGCCAATGGGGGTGCCCTGAGCCTGACAGATGGCCTTGGGAAGAAGAGAAATGGTCACTAAGTCCCTGTTTGAGGTAGGTTTCCTGGAAAGTTCTGCTCACACGAGGCAAGGGTTCAAGTCCCCTGGGTGGGAGGGAGAATAAGCTTTTGGTCCAAGAGACGCTCTATGAGGCAGAAAACAAACATCAGCTGCCAAAAGCAGTGTTTGTGCACAGTAATTATCGTGGTGCTCTCTGTGCTGTGCAAGAGCCCAAGCCATGTAATTACCCCGATGTTGGGCAGTTATTTTCAGCCCAAGAGGTGGGACAAGTCATCCACATCTTCAAGAGGACCTTAATATTCATGAGCCAAGGCCTCCTCAGCAGAGCTACTTCCTCTGTAGCTAGGAGCCCAGTGCCTGGCTCTGCACCTCGCTTGCTGGAGCAAAGTCCTGGCTACCCAGTGCATGACCAAGCTTCCTGCCTCTGGGGTTCAACAAGAAAAATGACTCTTACCTCAATAATACCTTCTAGGCTGGGAGCGGTGGCTCAAGCCTGTAATCCTAGCACTATGGGAGGCCGAGGTGGGGGGATTGCTTGAACTCAGGAGTTCGAGACTAGCCTGAGTAAGAGTGAGACGCCATCCGTACTAAAAATAGAAAAACTAGACTTGGCACCTGTGGCTCAAGAGGCTAAGGCGCCAGCCACATACACCTAAGGTGGTGGGTTCGAATCCAGCCTGGGCCCGCCAAAAACAATAATGACGGCTGCAACCAAAAAATAGCTGGGCACTGTGGCGGGCACCTGTGGTCCCAGCTACTTGGGAGGCTGAGGCAGGAGACTCACTTGAGCCCAGGAGTTGGAGGTTGCTGTGAGCTGTGATGCCACCGCACTCTACCCAGGGGGATAGCTTGAGGCTTTGTCAAAAAAAAAAAAAAAAGAAAAGAAAAGAAAAGAAAAGGAAAACTAGTCAAGCCTTGTAGTGGGCACTTGTAGTCCTAGCTACTAGGGAGGCTGAGGCAGGAGGATCACTTGAGCCCAAGAGTTTGAGATTGCCGTGAGTTATGATGCTGTGGCACTCTACCCAGGGTAACAGAGTAAAACTCTGTCTCAAAAAAAAAAAGAAAGAAAGAAAAAAGAAAAATCAACATCCTTCTTACTATGCCTTTCATTTGTACCCAGGGCAACTCAGAATCCCTTTATTTCATGAGTTCACATATGTAACCATCCTCCTTATCTAGAAGAGACAGAGCACCAGGAAGGTGAAGTTCACAGTCACTCATGGCCAAAAGAAGGGACAGAGACTTGGCCCCAGGCCTCTCTGATTTCAACCCCAGGCTGTTGACCAGAGGACTGTTCCACTCTGCCCCGAGGCCAAAAATGAGAACCAGCATTTCTGGAGCCCTAATGTATGTCCAGACGTGTGCTGAGAGCTGGTGTGGGGAAGAAGAAGGGGATGGGAAAATGGACAGCAGTGCAGTGACCTCTGCTTCTGAGACCATCTATGCATCAGAGAACCTCAAGACTTAGCCCAAACCTCTTTGTGCACACAGAAGGGCTCAAGGATCTGCAAATAGGACAGAAGAAACATGGCTGCCCTGGTTAGATCTTCCAGGGCAATTTTCGATGTAAAATCCCCTCACCCAGTGCGAAAAGCGCTCTTAGGCTCCAGACTGCTCTTAGAATGAAGTTCAAAATCTTTCCATGACTTTTATTGGGATTGGCAAATACGGCCTGTGGGCCCAATCAGGCAGGCAGCCTGTTTCTGTAAATAAAGTTTTATTGGAAAACATCCACACTTACTCATTTACATATTGCCTATGGCTGCTTTCACTTTGCAACAGCAGATTTGAGTAGTTACAACAGAGACTGCATGGCCCACACATCCTAAAATATTTACTATCTGGCCCTTTGCAGACAAGGTTTGCAGACCCCTGGTCTTCAAGGTCCATATGGTGTGGTCCTGCCTTCAGGGCTACTTCCTTGCAGAATTCTAAGGCAAAACACAAGATGCTTGCATAACAGTGCCTTGCTCTGTTCTCATCATAGTCTATGTGAACTGGGTGCCCTAGAATTGTGCAGTGTGCAGCTTGCTCAGCTGTGCCCAGAGGTCCGGTCTCCCTAGCTTCCCAGGCTCATCTTTTGCTCCCTGCGCACCTTGTACAATAGAGGAAGCTAGCTTGGGGTCTAAGGTGTCAACTCGAGCTCAGGGAACACAAAGACAAGAGGAAGGATTGCTCTCCCTGTGGCCAAGAGTGTCCACCGCTTCTCCCAGTTACCCACACTCAGGCTGCTCCCCGCCCACAAAGCCCCAAGTCCCAGGCCTGCCCATCAGTTTGTTAGAGTGACCCATCTATTCCCACGCATTTGTTTAGTGGTGGCTTTAGACAAGTTATTTCCCTTCTCTGTGTCTTCATCTGTAAACCAGGGATCACCACAGTGCTCTCTCGTGGGGTCACTGCGAAGATTAAATGAGATAATGCCCTAGTGCTACTACTATCATTTATTTTAAAAATAAAAATGGAAAACAACCCCTGAGCTCTTGCCTGTGTCCCACCTTGTTCTGGGTGCTGGGGACATTAACCACTGATGTCTTGAATCTCTCAAGAACTCTCAAAGTGGTTGTAAAAGACAGAGGCCGTGTCCCTCCAGGGAGCTCTAAGCATGTGCTGGTTCATAGACCACCCTGAGGCCATGGTCAGTGCCCCACCACCCCCTACACAGGCAGGACCCACATGAGATAGCAAAGCAGCAGCCCCGCCCTCCCCACTCATGTACCCTGCTCCTGGCACCGACCCGCCGCTCCGCCCACACCTCCCTGGCAATCTGGCTGGAATCTGGGCCAAGCAGGGCCATCTGCTCCCCTCCATCTCCAGCTGTAGCAAGTGAGGCTGAGTCGGCCCATCTCGGCAGGAAGCGGGTGGCGGCTGCCTTTGCAGGGAGAAATCACTGCTGACAAGCTTGTGTTTTCTTTGGCATCTGATCCACTCTGTCCCACAGAGCAAACTGCCTGCCCTCAAGATAGTCAGTGACATGTGACCACAAGTGTGGCTCTGGCTCTTGCCCTGGGGCCTCAGAAACAGCAAGACAGGGGTATCTGCCTATTGGAGGTGGATTTGGGGCAATCTCCACCCCCCACCGACCCTTCCAGGGTACCTGGAAGCTGAGCTGCTGCCAGCGTCCCCATAACTTGCAGTCCTGTTTGGGGGTACATACCCACCCGCCCAGCCCTTGCTTCCCACCTTTCCTCCCTTCCTGGCCAGCGCCCAGCAACGAGGCTTCATCCTCCCACTTCCTCCATGGCCCTGCCTCCTCCCCAACCCCACCTTGCCCTGCAATCCCACCTTCCTCCCTGAATTGTTCATAGATTCAGTCACACTAGCTTCTTTCATTTCCTGAAACAAAACAAAAAGTGAGCTCCTCGCCTCCAGGCCTTTGCACATTCAGTTTCCTATGCCTGCAGCCCTCTTTCTTTCCATGCTTGGACCAGCAAACTCCTCTTCATCCTTCAGATTCCACACAAAATATCACCTCTTCTGGGAGGCCTTCCCAGATTACTCCAATCTCAATCAAGTTTCCTAAACTATTCTCTCCAAAGTACCCTGTGTGTCTACATTTGTACTTTGCAGCAGCATCTACTTCCTATTTTCTTTTTTTTTTGAGAAAGAATCTCACTCTGTCACCCTGGGTTGAGGGTGGTGGCTTCATAGCTCACAGCAACCTCAAACTCTTGGGCTCGAGAGATCCTCTTCCATCAGCCTCTCAAGTAGCTGGGACTACAGGCACCCACCACAACGTCTGGCTATTTTTCTTAGAGACAGGATCTTGCTCTTGCTCAGGTTGGACTCAAACTCCTGAGCTCAAGCAGTCCATCTGCCTCGGCCTCCCAGACTGCTAGGATTATAGGCATGAGCCACAGTGCCCAGCCACAGCAGTACCTATTCTAAAACTTGTTCCTGAGGTTGCAGGACTGTTTTAGGTGTACTCCTGCAGACACAGGGTACCACAAGAAGTGTGACTTGGGCCAAATGATTATGGCTTATTATTAGCAATGATTATGGCTTTTGGACAGAAATGAGTTAGAAGCCAGGGGCAGAGGAACAAGCTTGTAATCCCAGTGACTTGGGAGGCTAAGGCAGGAGCATCACTTGAGCCCAGAAGTTCAAGATCAGCCTAGGGTCAACATAATGTGACCCTCTGAGACAAAAAGCCAGAAATGAGCAAATGCCCTTCCCTGAGCCTCCCTCATCAATATAGCCAGACCTGGAGGCTGATGTAGGAGTGCTTCACCTCCACCCCCAAACTGTCCCCTGTCCAGGCCACTCATGGGCACCCCTCATGTCCCTCCCATCCAGGATTCCATTCCTCATTCTCTCTGCCCTGTGTCTCAGTGGTTCTTTCTACAACCCAGCACTAACTATGTGCCGGGCCCCGCGTTAAGCACTTTACATCCATCAAGTCAACTAGTGCTCACCATCTAGTTATGAGGATTAATGAGCTGCTATTATTAACTAACTACCTGCTCTTATTGCCCCCAATTTATGGATGAGAAAACTGAGGCTCAGATTCGAACATGGGAAACAATTTGCCCAAGGGCTCATGGCTGGGTAGAGCAGAGCTGGGATTTTAATCCAGGCCTAGCCAGCTCCAAACACCGAACACTTAATCACTTTGCTAAAATGGTGCCAAACAAGGACCCAGGGAAGGAAACTTGGGCAGCAGAGAGATGTGCAGGATGGATACGGGTAGTTACAAGAAGACAGTCACAGGCTGGCAAAAGCCTAAAAGAAAGATCGAGCACATTGCCAGTAAGGTTCAGGGTTCCAGAACATCACATGTAAAGAGGACAGAAATCACCAACAGCTGGGCAGCCTTGTTACTAATATTATATTTGTCATTGTCATGAGGTCACTGAGGCACCGAGGTTGTCATTGTCATGAGGTCACTGAGGCACCGAGGGTAGCTCTTAGCCCGAGGTCATGTAGCAGACAGGTGGCAGCTCCGAGCCTGGGCTGGCTTCTCGGTTGATCTTCCTGCTGCTACTCTGTTGTAGGCTGACCCCACTCCACCCCTGATTCCAAGCACCCTGGTGGTCTTGCACCATCCACCACATTCCATCCACTGGGATTCCCCTCCTTCCTGGGAGACCCTGCCCACACTGATGCATTCCCCTATTCTCAAGGTGCTGTTGGAGCTGTAGAGGGCCCAGCCCTCTGCTCTGACAACCCCAGGAGGGCCAGCATGCTCAGAAGTAGCCCCTCTACTCTCCCCCAAGTCAAAGTTGTCCTGTGTCCTCAATGCACTGTGCTTCCAAAATCACTCCCCCGAGCAAGTTCAACCTTTCCACCCACCACTGCTCCTCCCTGGAGCAGAAATAGCCAGAAATAGCTGTTTCCAGGGAAGCCCAGCCGCCTGGGGCTGGGGGTGGAGACGCCATCAAGTCTCATGGTGGCTTCTGCAGTGGCTGGTGCAGCCTGCCCCTCTGCCAGGCAGTCACCCAGGATCCCGGGTGATGACTCAGCCATGGTGGAGGGTGGGACAGGAGGACGTGGGCGTCCCTCAAAGTCACACCCCCAGGCCCAGACCCAGGCCCCAGAAACCAGCCTCTCTGTTCCGCAGAGGCCCATTCAAGAAGCAGAGGGAGGTTGGACAGTACCAAGAGGCAGTGAAGGCACCCTGCAGGTGGGCATATAAAATGGTGTGGCACTGTGGGAAACAGCCTGGCAGTTCCTCAAGAAGTTAAACGTGGAATTACCACACGACCCAGCCATTCCACTCCGAGGTACATACTCGAGAGGGATGAACACATGCGGCCACACAACAGTGTGTCTACGAATGCTATCAGCATCAGTTCACCATAACCCCAAGTGTCCGTCAACCAATGACAAACACAATTCCATTCAATAGAACAGTATCCCACCATACAAAGAAGTGACGTCCTGCTGCACGCCACAACATGGATGGACTTTGAAAACATCATAGTCTGTACAATAAAATAGGACAATCACAAAAGGATTGTGCTCATCATTCCATTGATAGGAAACATCTGGAACAGGCAAGTCCATGGGAACAGAGAGCAAATTAGTGACTGCCAGGGGCTCGGGTGTGAGGGGCGTAGGGAGGGGCTGCTAACGGGGACCAGGTCTCCTCTGAAGAGGAGGAAAGGCTCTGGAATTTGACTGCGCTAATGGTGGTGCTAAAGACCACAGAATTGCACTCTTTAAAGGGGGTGAATTTTATGGCTTGTGAATTACATCTCAATATGAGGTCAGCTCAGTGTTCATCTCACCATCTCTGTACCCCAGAATGTGAGGATGGTGCCCAGCACACAGTAGGTGATCATTACATATGAAAAGAGGAAGGAAGGGAGGAAGCCATTGCCCACGCAGGCCTCTGGGTTCTATGTCACCTGCCTCCGCCCACCTCTCCCAGCATCGTCCCTTCTAAACACAGGAATCCCTTGCAGTGCTCCCCATGCACCACCCTCTCGAATCTCCAAGTCTTCTCCTGAGCTGTTCCTTTGACCTGTCTTCCTCTGTCTTCACTTCTGGTTAATTCTTGCTTCTTAGCCTCCAGGTCCCAACTTAAATGTCACTTCCTAGGAAGCCTACCCTAGGCTGGGCCAGGTACCTATCCTCATGCCTTTTCCTGCACCCCCCACCCCCCAACAACACGTACCACTAGGATGTAGTTGTATTTGGATTTTTGTGTGTCTTTACTAGACTATAAACTCTTGCTTCTGTAATGCAGCTCAGGGTTCCAGACAATATGTGATGACAATGGGAATGAATGGAGCCCAATGGCCTGTAACCCAAGCCTCAGAACTGGCCAGAGTGTGTGCTCCTGGGTCACCCTATGTTTCTTCCTTTGGACAATGCTCCCAGCCTGGACCACAGACTTTTCCATCTCAGAGAAAATCTTCATTCCTCAGGTGTACAGAGGCCTGTTTCTCTCTTAGCATCTCTGATGCTCTCAGCATCACCAGGACAAGATAGCCCAGGGGACCCCAGGCAAGTAGCTATAATCTTTTCCTTTCCTGAACCTCCACAGCCAGGGCGTGTATCTGCGCTGGACAGAGAAGCTGACAGAGATTCGCATCAGCCACCCAGATGCCTGAGTGTGACTTCTGTCTGGTGTTGGGGGTGGGCAGCAATAGCGATGCAGACCCATTATGATGGGAGCTCCATGCAGGCAAATTTTGTTTGTTTCATCTTGGACATGTAGCACCTAGAGTAAGCATGCAATAAATGTTTGTTGCCTGAATAAACAAATTTAAAATTTCTTTCTTCTAAAAAATAAAATAAAAATAAAGAGACCAGGGAATCTGATGTGCAAAGTAAGCCTGCAGTTAATCCTTTCAAAAAATGCATTGTCGAAGTGGCTCACACCTATAATCCTAGTGCTCTGGGAGGCCGAGGCAGGTAGACTGTTTGAGTGAGGAGTTTGAGACCAGCCTGAGCAAGAGCGAGCCCCTGTCTCTACTAAGTATAGAAAAATTAGCCAGGTATGGTAGTATGCACCTGTAGTCCCAGCTACTTGGGAGGCTGAGGCAAGAGGATCACTTGAGCCCAAGAGTTTAAGGTTGTTGTGAGCTGTGATGCCATAGCACTCTACCCAGGGTGACCCAGTGAGACTTCATCTACAGAAAAGAAATAAGGAAGGAAGGAAGGGAGGGAGAGAGAGAGAGAAAGACAAAGAGAGAAAGAAGGAAGGAAGGAAGGGAGGGAGGGAAGGAGGGAGGGAAAAAAAAGAAAAGAATTAAAGATGCATTGTCTATCTGAGATGTGGGGGTGGGAGGCAGGGTGGGGAGCCATGTTCTAAGGCATGAGTGGCCAGTTGTGTATTTGATTTCCTCAAAAGGAGAACTGCATTTAACTCAACTCATATGGAGAACATGTGGGTCTGTAAAGTTTCACCACCAAAGTTGCAAAGACGGGCTTGGCGCCTATGGCTCAACCGGCTAAGGCGCCAGCCACGTACACCTAAGGTGGCGGGTTCGAATCCCCAGCCCGGACCCGCCAAACATCAATGACGGCTGCAACCAAAAAGTAGCCGGGCGTTGTGGCGGGCGCCTGTGGTCCCAGCTACTTGGGAGGCTGAGGCAGGAGACTCGCTTGAGCCCAGGGGTTGGAGGTTGCTGTGAGCTGTAATGCCACGGCACTCTACCCAGGGGGACAGCTTGAGGCTCTGTCTCAAAAAAAAAAAAACAAAAAAAAAACAAAGTTGCAAAGATGGTACCTGTGCACACTTCCCCCCTCCTCTCCCTCTCTCCTTCCCCTCCTTCTATTCTCAGCCTCCCTGATAAGTACCCTGCCCCCTACAGCGCTTAATAATCTCAGGCACTCAAGGCAAAGGTACTGCCTGTCCCAAAACATGATTCTGGCACTTCCCGGTTCCATTCATGAACACATCAGACCCCAGCTGCCTCGGCTCCCTGCTCTTCACTGCTTCCACCTCCAGAATTCTCCCAGCACTCCCTCTGCAGCTGCACTGCAGGCCCAGGGACCGGGCCTCTCTTCTACCCCAAGAGCCTGCCCTGTTTGAACGTAAGCAGGCTGCCCGGGAACTCTCCAAGGTATCTCTGAGAGCAGTCTTACCTCAATTTCCCAAATGCCCCTTGCTCCTCTCTCCAATCCCCACCTCTCTCACTCTCTACTATTTTTTAAAATAGCCCAATTATTTTATATCTCCAGGCAAATAGTAATAAATGCCATCCCAGCCCTCCAGGTAGGAGACGCATACACATAAACACTGGAATGGCTTCATAGCCACTTTAATAACATCCAGCATTCATTGGCTATTTTGCAAGTGTGATGCTCTGTGCTAGGATCCCCAGGATCCCTCAATCCCCACAACAACCCTAGGACTTAGGTGTTATTATTGGCTCATTCAACAGAGAACTGGCATTACTTGGCCAAGCTTATTTATAAGCATTGAGACTCAATTCTAGTCTGGTTGATTCCATGCGTAACAGGTGTTGCAGGCATAACTAGTGCCAAGAGACCCTCACTCAAGTGCAGCCAAGAATAAAATCCATTCCTATCAATATTTCGGCAGAGGAAACACATCACCTATGAAGGAGAAAGTTCCTCAGCTCCTACCTGTCTACTTTGAGTCTTCCTTCTGTCTCTTCCCTGGTCTGGCCCTGCTGTCCTGTAATCACTCCGCCTGTCCCCCTGGCTTTCATTTTGGTCCTTCCTAAAGATGCTGTGTTTTGCTTCTCTGCCTCAGCACAGGGTTTCACAAGACTTGAACAAATCCCACTCCAGGCTTCCACCTGTCTGACTTGGGAAATTAAATAAGATTTCTGAAAATGTTAAAGGTAACCACATGAGAAGTTGAAATGAGTACTTGTATCTTCCATACTGTCAGCGGAAAAGATAAATAAACACAGTATTTATGAAAGTCCCCAAATGAAGAGCGTAACAAAGAAACATAAGCGCCCCAAGTCATGAAAGGAAGATGACCAAAACCCAAACCTGTAGCATCGTAAGAGTAAATTAAATCATGTATCCTCCCCGTAAGGCAGTAAAGATTCCATTGCCAAAAAAAAGAGCAAAATTCAACTGTGTACTGCTTATAAGAGATATGTCCCAAACAAAATAACAGGGAAACTAAAAATAAGGAAATGTTCAAATATAAAACAGGCAATTGCAAACACAAAGGAAGTGGGGGTGGCAACTTACTACGATGCAGAATGGAATTCTAGGCAAATAAGGAGGTAATCCACTTTAGGTTGATCAAAAAAAAAAAAAGATGCTTCACAATGAAATCAAAAACAGAGAGCTCAGTAGCTGCCTGGGACAAGTGGCGCGGGTGGGAGAATGGAGGCATGTCGGTAAGGAAACCTTACGAATTGCATAATCAGCAAAGGGAAAACTGTTAGTAGAGGGATCAGAAGCACAATTTTCCTAGGGATCCTCAGCCCACAGACAGACTAAAGAAAAGATCAGAAGGCTGGACAAAGATTGACGGACAGGGATGTTCACAGCAGCACGACTTACCTGTGTGTATATACATGGTTTATAAATAAGAAATCCTAGTGGCAACCCAAATGTCTAAACAACTGGAGATTGAGTTGGTAAATTATGCAACATCCAGATAATGGAATAGTCTGCAGCTGAGGACTCTTTGAGGACCCGAAAAAATGCTAGATATATAACCCGGAATAGAAAAACCAGGAATCAAAACTATACATTCAATGCAATCTCAGCTGGGAAGGAAAAATAGATGCCTCACATCCATGCACTTTTTATTGGCAAGAAAAAACTAAGACATTAATTGTGGTTACCAGTGAACTTTACTTTACGTTTGCCAGTCTTTTCCAAGCATTTTTAAATTGGCATGTGCTACCTTTTGCATCAGAATTTTCATATTCGCTAAAAAAAAATCCTCCACAGAATGATAGCTCAGTGGTAAGAACTGTATTTCTGCTAAAAGTTCCTAGTATAGAAATGAAGGCTGAAGCCGGCTGACTGCATGAAAAAAGTACTCCAACTCCCATGTTGGATAGTAAGTTAAATAGCATTGATAATAAAAACCATTTTGTTTGTAGAGTTCAGGGGTAAACTAGGCCAAATCTGGCCCACTACTTAATTTTGTACTGCCTCCAAATTATGAATGGTTCCTTTTATTTTTAACAGTTGGGGAAAAAAGAATCAAAGAATAATAATATTTTGTGATACATGAACATTATATGAAAGTCAAACATCAGTGTCCAAAAATTAATTGGAACCCATGTTCCTTTGCTATGCGTTGTCTATAGTGGCTTTTTGGCTCAAAGAGCACAGCTGAGTAGTTAGACAGAGACCATATGGTCCACGTAGCCTAAAATATTTCTTATCTGTCCCTTTACAGAATAACTTTCCTGATCCTTGGGGTGGTGCTTTTCTGCTAACAAAATATGTTCAAAACCACAGTCTCATTTCACTGTAAAAGTCTCACAGTCATGGGCAGGAGAGGAAGAAACAAATGGTAAGTCCAAGGTGAGCCCTGGGATGGTGGCCAGGCTGGGGCACGGATAGATCAGTCCCGGTGTCCTCACCTGCCATGCAGTGAAGGGTGCACGTACCTCCTCTGAGAGCTGCGGCTCGCCTTTGTGTCCCCACCGTCTCTACCCCCAGCCTCAACTCAGCTGCCTCTCCGCTCTGAAAGCAGCCACATTTCCTGCCAAGAGTGTGACCTGCTGAAACCTGCGTAGAGGAGGCCGCAGCTGCAAAGAGGAGGGTATTTTTATCCAGACCCTGCTTCCTGTTTGCCGGAAGGGGTATTCTGTTTGCTGGTGCTGGTTGTCATTTCTGATACAGACTCGGCTCCTTTGTCACACCGAAACAGAGAAGTCTGTCCCCTAACAGGCTGCCTGCCACCCAGGCCCACCTGCCCCAGGACCCTGTCCTGTCCTCTCTCCCCACGTGCTGCACCATCTCCTTGACTCTGAGATACCCATCTGCTGCCTGCTCGGGAGCTGAAACCAGGGCAGCTGGGTGGGCAGAGGGTAAACAGAAGCATTTCTGTCGCAGGAAACGGAAAAATCCACTCTCTTATCAGAGACAAACAGCTAGAAAGGAGCTGGCTGGGGAGCAGGCTGAAGGTTTTCCAGAGCTTCTTAGCAAGCCTGTCTTAGGGAGGACCAGGACAGGATGGAGGGAGCTATGGATGGGACTGGGAGTCACTGTAATAGACAAAATGCCACTGTCATCAACCCTCATGTCCTCACGGCTCAGCCAGATGAGGGGACAGAGAGCAGATACACAGCAGCTTCTAACAAGCCAGTGACAAAAAAAGTATGCATTTATTGAGTACCTGCTGCATGCCCAATCCTATGTCAAGCATGCATAGGAGTGCAGAAGTGAGGCTGGCTCTAACAGGACTTACTGTTTTACTAACAGGGATACTGAGGCACAGTGAGTTTAATGAACTTGCCCCATTCTACTCAGCAGGCAAGGGGTCCCTATGCCCCCAAACTTGATCCATGCTTGCTTCCCCTGTGAGAATTTTAATTTGTGTCTTAGAGCCAAACTGACCCAGGTTTTAAGAGCTGGGGGTCTGCAGCCCAAGGCCCCCTGCTTCCTGTCCTGCCAGCCTGCCAAGCATCAGGCTCTGAGCCCGAGGGACGAGGGATGAAAGGGCTAGTGGAACCTTTGGTACAATCACGTCTACTCTGGAGAGAGGCCACCAACCATCCTGTCAGGGGACATGCAGCCTCCCTAAGCACTCCATCTGGCATGAAGACACAAATATAATGGCTCCAAATCCGGACACCTCAATTTCTCAGTGATTCGATCTCAGGCATAAGATCTCCCCTATCTGAGCCTCAGTTTCTTTCGTCTGTAAAAAGGAGGCTGTAACTTCATAAGGTTATCTGGAAATTAGGCTATAAAGTACCTGCCTTCCCTGACCCCACTTTCCAGCCTCAGCAGGCCCTCCCTAGGAACACGGGGTCTGTCTTCCGGCTCCAGGCTGCAGGCATCTTTGGAGGTTTGTGGGCAGGCTACAAGATAGGGCCAAAGGACAGCCTGAGCGTGATGGTCAGGCTCCAAGATGCTAGCCAAGCATCTCCGCCTCCTGGGAGTTACACTTTTGTGCAGTTCCCTCCCCAGCTGAACAGGGCTGATGTGTATCACCAATAAGATAGCATGTGCCTTCTGAGGCTGGGTCATCAGAGACGTTTCAGCTTCCATTTTTGTCCTTGGATCCCCCACTCTGGGGGAAGCCAGCTGCCATGCTGTGAAGGCTCAGTAGCCCCATGGGGAGACCATGTAGAGAGGAACTGAGGCCTCCTGCCATCAGCTGCTTAGAATCAGCTCTCCAGCCCCAGATGAGCCTCCAGATAATGGGAGTCCTGGCTCACATTTTGACTCCTGCCTTGTCAGAGATCCTGAGCCCAGCTCACCCAGCCACCCTGGGGTTCCTGACTCTCTTGTTTGCCATTGTTTTAAGTGGCTACATTCCGGGTAATTTGTCATGCAGCATACATAGAGAGGAGGTTCAATCAGAGGTGGAGGGTGGAGTCTACAGACATTATGCTGAGTTGAGCACCATGAGGACCAAAGAACCCGAGATTCCTAGACGACGCCCCCAGAATCCTAGCCCCTGTCCCCCCACCCTTGCCCACGGTCAGTCAAGTTTCCATTAACCAGGGAAATTGTTCTCTCAAGGCTGCAGCTGACTAAGGGTTTCTATTTCTGCCCACAGTGCTGAGAACTGTCCATGCACGTCATGCATCGACAGTGCTGAGAACTGTCCATGCACGTCATGCATCACCTGGGTTTCTCTCTTGTTCTTTGAAGCATAGCCCAGGCTTCCCCACTGGGTGCGGACAGGACTGGGTCTGCAGCACCCTCCCGAGCTGAGGGCATGACTGATCTGGCAGGAAAGGCAGGGAATACGGTGGTAATCTCTGTCCTTAGCGGCCACCCACAGTTTTCTAAAGCGCAATCTACAACACTCCTCTGTCCTGCTCCCCATTGCCTCCCCACTGTTCATGAGCGAGCCCAGGAGTTCTCACAGAGTGGTCCCTGCACCACCGCAGCTGCATTACTTGGGAATTTGTTAGAAATGCAAATCCTGGGCCGGGCCTCAGATCCACTGAATCTGGAACTCTGGGGGTGGCTCCAACAAACTATGGTTTAACAAACCCTCCCCGTGATTCTGATGCACCATCAGTGTGAGAACGCTGGGTCCAGCCTTCTCTTTGACTGCCCCTCTCTGTGGCTCCTGGACTCTAGAAATGCCCGACTCCTCTCCTTGATTCCCCCCTCCACAAATATTCACCAGGCACCAACTCTGTGCCAGGTTCAGGGCCATAGCAGTGAAGGAAATGCACACTAATCTGCCCTCTCAGAACCTGCAACGTCCCCCCTCCACCACCAGTGTGGACTGCCCTTCCCCCCAGCACAGCTCCTGCCAGCCCTCACACCCAGTGTGGGAGGCATGCTGTAGACATTAGCTGAACAGTAACAAGTGATGAGTTAGGACTGGATACCCGACTCTGGTGAAGTCCTCCCTGACCCTGAGTTCAGGGCCCCCAGCAGGCCCTGTGCACCTCAGTCAGAGCATCCACCCCCCTCCACAGTATCCATACTGGTCTGCAAAGATTCAGCACGAAAACAAGGGTATGTAAAACATCTCCATAATCTTTATACTGACTACCTGTTGAGATGCTATGTTAAATGACATAATCCACCCTAGTTCATTTCACCTGTTTCTTTTCTCCTTTCACACAACTACTAGAAAATTTAAAATTGTATACACGCCTCACATTATTTTTCCTTTGACCAGAGCTGAGCTAGATTGTAAACAGAGTAGAACCCCCATAGTTGACCACCTCCCTACAGTGACTACCTTCTTAAGTTGAACTAATTTTCATAGACTGGATGTGTGCCACAAGGACATATTTGTACAGCAGGCCTAGTTCCTTATGTCGACCACCTCCACATGTTGACCAGTTTGTTACAGTCCCTTGGGTGTCCACTTACAGAGGTTCTACCATATTTAGTCACATGACTATGGGCAGAGCTGCCAGGTCTATAGGTCCCTTCTGACCTTTCTTCCTTCTTTCCTTTTCTCCCTCCCTCCCTTCCTTCCCCCTCCTCTCTTCTTCTTCCCACAAACATTTATTGAACATGTGTTCTTGTGCCCCACCACCAAGCTTGGCACAAAGTAGGTGCCAACAATATTTGCTGAATGAATAAACCCAGTGGCCAGAATGCAGTCTGGCCCAGAGGTGACCCTGGGGGGTGTTCCCTCCTATTTAATTCCCCATACTTGCTTATTTGAGTGTAGTTATCCCATTTCATTTCAAAAGAGGCCAAATTCCAAAGGTGTCCTTATGTAATCTGGGGCTCGGGTGAGTTTTCTTCTTGAATATGGGGCTCAGGTCCCAGGGTCAGGACTCCGTGTACAGAACACCTTGTTCTCAAAGCTCCAGGAGGCTGGAGGGGGTGGACTTGGGCTTGGGCTTTAGGGTCAAGCTTGCCAGTGAGGGAAGGGTCCCAGGCTGAGCCAGGCACTGCCTTCACTTATGCCCGAGAGGGCCTGGGAGGATAACAGTGCACGTGGGTCAGGGAGATACAGGTATCCAAGCCAGTTTCAGGATGTAGCAGAGGTGAACTGGGGTCTGGGGGTGAGTCACTGAAGAATTACAGTCCTGTTTCCCAAGGGTCTCCAAGGCAGCTTCCACTGACCACTCCCCAACTCTCCAGCCCTCCAGTCTGAGAGGCTGCAGGGCTCTGGGATAAGCCACAACATCCTGGCCAAGCTGCCCCTTGGAGCTGAGGAGGCAGCAAGGAAACTGTTCTGCTGCCTGGACCCTAGTGTTCTGGGTCCTGCTCACAGCTAATATGTCATGTGGCCCCTGCAGCGTGGGCCATCAGCCAGCAGAAGCACCCTCTTCCTTATCCACTGGGTTTGCACCTTCCCAACTCAGCACTGACCCACCAGAGGCCTTCCTGCCCCAGGGCCCTTGCTCATCCTGTTTCCTCTTCCTGGAACGCCCTCCTCTAACCCAGCCTCCTCTATCCTTCTGCGCACCTAGCTCGTCTCATCCTGGAGGTCTCATAAATGTCACCTCCTCAGAGAGACCTACTCAGACTGGCCTCCCTGCACACATCACTATCCCTTTGTCCTCTGCCAAAGCACTCTGCCTGTCCCTTGATAGGGTGTAGACATATATATATTTTTGGGGGGGTGGGGGACAGAGTGTCACCATGTTGCCCTGGGTAGAGTGCCATGGCATCACAGCTCAGAGCAACCTCAAACTCTTAGGCCTCAGCCTCCCAAGCAGCTGGGACTACAGGCACCCACTACAACGCCTGTCTATTTTTTGGTTGTAGTTGTCATTATTGTTTGGCAGGCCTAGGCTGGATTCAAACCTGGTGTATGTGGCTGGCACCCTAGCTGCTGAGCTCAGGGGCCAACCCAGGTTTAGACATATTTTTAAATTATAGGTTATATATTTGTTGCTTATATATTTGTTGTCAGTTTGGCCGTGTAGATTATAACCCCACAAGGACAGGGACCTTGTCTGTTTAGTCATAATTTAATCTCTGGTATCTGGTACAGGGTCTGGAACACCATGGATACTCCACACATTTCTGCTTAGCAATGAAAAAGAGCAGACAGGTGCATCTGTATGGAGGGGGCAGAGATTTCCGGGAGAGGTGGTAGTGAACTACCATCTTTGCCTTAAGGAATCTCATCTTCCATTCCCTTTAATACTGTATTTCATAGGCTATGACATGATTTTTCAGGCTCTCAAAACACACATCTCGAAAATCTTCACATAGAGGTTGAGTAAAGGAAGCCAGTGTGATTCTACTTGCACGAATTCCTAGAACAAGCAAAACTAACAGTATACCTCACACCCACTAAGACGGCTTAATTTTTTTTTTTAAAGAAAAGACACTAACAAGTGTTGGAGAGGCTGTGGAGAAATTGGAACCCTTGTACATTGCTGGTGGGAATGTGAAATGTTGCAACTGGCACATAAACAGTCTGGCAGATCCCTAAAAAGTGAAATATAAAGTTGCAAGATGACCCAGCGAGTTTACTCCTAGGTATCTGCCAAAATATAGTCGTCCCCTATAGGGGACTGGTTCCAGGACCTCCCTTGGATACCAAAATCCACAGACTCTCAAGTCCATGATATAAAATGACATAATACTTGCCTATAACCTATGCACATGCTCCCATGTACTTGAAAGCATCACCAGATTACTTATAATACTTAATACAGGGTAAATGCTATGTAAGCCATTGTTACACCATATTGGTTTTTATTTGGGTTATTTTTTATCGTTGTATTGTTATTTTATTTTTCAAATAATTTTGTTCTGTGGTTGGTTGAATCCACAGACACAGAACTCACGATTATAGAAGGTCAAATGTTCTAGGAAACGGGTGCTCCAACAAACGCAGGTACACTCATATTCACAGCAGAACTATTCACAATTACCAAGGATGGAAATAACACAAGTGTCTATCCGTGGATGAATGGATAAAAAATATGAGATATATATACACATATACATATGTACATATGTAGATAAAAATACTATGTACAGATGTAGATACGCTTATAAGGTTGAGTATCCCTTATCTGAGATGTATGGGACTAGAAGTGTTTTGAATTTCAGATTTTCAGATTTGGGATCCTCAGCGTATCTATAGAAAATAGAATGTTATTGGGCCATAAAAAGAAAGGAAATACTGATACTTGCTAACCTTGAACCTTGAAAACGTCATGCTATGTTTAAGAAGGCAGACTCCAAAGGCTACACATTGCACGGCTCCATTACCTGAAAGTCAGAACTGGTTAACCTCCAGAGCCCAGATTGGTGGCCAGGACCTGGAGAGAGGGGGCAATGAGGAGTGCCTGCTTCATGGGGACCAAATTTCCTTTTGGGGCAGGGAAAACATTTAACCAGATAGAGGCAGTTGCACAACCACAAAAATGTATTAAATGCCACTGAAGACTCACTTTAAAATGGCTAATTTTATGTTATGTGTATTTTGTCTCAAAAAGAAAAAAGTAAAAGAAAAAGATAGCCTGTGGTGGGGAAAATATTGAAGAAACATTAGAACAGTAGCTTGTCTGGAAGAGGGTCACAGATCAACTGGGAAGGCCACAAGGGAACTTTCTGGACTGATGATGACAACTAGACAGCACTGTCCAACAGAAATAGAACCTGAGCCACATATGTGATTTTAAACTTCCTGATGGTAACATTAAATAAGTAAAAACAGGCTGGGTATGGTGGCTCGTACCTATAATCCTCCTGTCTTGGGAGGTCAAGACTGGAGATGAGCCTGGACAATATAGCAAGATGCTATCTCACCAAACAAACAAAGAACAACAACAACAATTAAAAAAAAAAGGTGAAATTTTAAAGACTCAATATATCCAATATGTTATTATCTCATCATGCAATTGGTATTTTTAAATTCTGCATCTTTACTATGGTAGCAGTCAGCCAAATCTACACTGGTGATAAAAGACATTCCAGGGAAAAAATACCCACACACATACACACACACACAAAGATGCACGTGTCAAACCAACTAAAGATACATAGTGGGTGCACTGTATCAATCTCAGTTTCATAGTTGTGACAATATATTACAGTTTTGCAAAATGTTGCCAATGGGGTAACCCAGGTGTACAATAGAAGGGAATCTCTCTGTATTTTTTTTTTTTTAACTACACGTGAATCTACAATTATCTCAAAATAAAAAGGCATGAGCTCAGCTCGCTGGGGCAGGGCCTTGGGCTCCTGAGATGAAAGGCAGAGGGGTGTGGATGGTGCAGATGTTCCAAAGGACCACACCAGATGTATTCACTGTGCTGAACCAACCAGCACCTGCCTTCGCCTGGAGGAACTCACAGGCTTGCACAGTAACAAGATAACCACTCAAACAGATGGAAAATAACACAAGCCAGGAGCTGGGAGGAAAAGGCGCACCATGCCATGCGGGTGCACTGCAGAGATCCAGCCAGGTCAGGGTGTTGGAGGAGTCTTAGGACCACAATTTTTTTTTTTTTTTGGCCGGGGGTGGGTTTGAACCCGCCACCTCCAGCATATGGGGCCGGCGCCTTACTCCCTTGAGCCACAGGCGCCGCCCAGGACTGCAATTTTAGGGGGAAACCAAACTGATGGAATCAAAGAATAACAAAAGCTGACAGCTAACGTGTTTGGGAAACTTTCTAGGTGCCAGGCACTGTGCTAAAGCATATTTCATTTACTTGCAGTATAACCTTTTGAAGGTTATTATTATTTCCATTTAACCCAAAGAGAAACTGAGGCACAGAGATATTGAATGATTTGCCCAAAGTCACCCAGTAGGCAGTGGAGTTGAGATCTGAGCCCAGATGGCCTCGCTCCAGAGCCCGAGGTCTGAACTACATACCTTTGTGACTCTTGGGTTGGACCGCACAGGAAGCTCATTTTTTGCTCATCTTCCGGTGGATCTTTAACTGTCCCCATGCCCTGGAGTCACCCCACTAGGCTCCATGTTTGAGCTCTAATAGCCAGTGAGGTCAAAGAAGCCATGACCACAGTACCCTTTGGGAACATCACTTGAACCATTACCACAGGGGGAGGGCCTTAGGGTGGCCGCAGCCCGTGTGCGTATGTGTGAGCGCACGCGCACCTTCTACCCATGCAATGTAAAATTATTATACACAAAAAGGAATGACACCTGCTAAACATGGGTGAACCTTGAAAATGTGCCAGGTAAAAGCCAGACACAAAAGGTCATGTATTATATGATTCCATTTATAGAAAATGTCCAGAAGAGATAAATCCCCTGAGACAGAAAGAAGATTAGAGGTTGCCGGGGCGTAGGGGGAAGAGGAAACTGGGGAGTGACTGCTGTATGGGTGAGGACAGGGTTTCCTTTTGGGATAATGAAAATGAGCAGGAACTAGGTTGACGGGATGGCTGCAAAACCTTGGGAATGTACCGAATGCCATTGAACTGTACATTTTAAAATGGTTAATTTCACATTATGTGAATTTTACCTCAATTTAAAAGAAAAAAGGGCCTGTAATCCTACCACTCTGAGAGGCAGAGGCATGTGCTTGAGCTCAGGAGTTGGAGAACAGCCTGAGCAAGAGCGAGACCCTATCTCTACTGAAATAGAAAAACTAGCCGGGTGTAGTGGCGACATCTATAGTCCCAGCTACTCAGAGGCCGAGGCAAGAGGACTGTGCAAGCCCAGGAGTTAGAAGTTGCTGTGACCTATGATGCTATTGCACTCTACCCAGGGCGGCAGAGTGAGACTTGGTCTTAAAAAAAAAAAAAGGTAAGAGAAAAAAGAAGCCCAGTAGTTTCCACGCTGCAGGTGCCCCAGCACCACAGCTTATGCTGACTCCTGACACAGGCAGGCAGAGGCCGTGCTCCAGGTCTGGGAGGCCAAGCCCCCAGCCCAGGCTTTCTCCTGCATGCCCAGCTGTGTCCTCTCGGTGGGAAAGAGCCCAGACTTGGCAATGTCAGAAAAAGCAAGCGGCCCTCCTTTGTTTTGGTTTCTGAGAGGCCAGCCACACCAGAACGCTGGTGAGACAACTGGCAGCCACTCATGAATGCTTGCCACTTTCTACGTCTCCTATGTAATTCTCGCAACCCTGAGGAGTGTGCTGCGCTGACCTCAGTCCTCAGAGGAGAAAAAGAGGCTCAGGGAAACCAAGTCATTTGCTGTAGGTCACACAAGTAAGTAGTGGAACTCACAAGTGTCCCCTCTTTCAGCTACACACATGCACAGCTCACAGAGGACAGTACCCACCAAGGTTCAGGAGTTCCTCTGGTCCCCGGGAGCCCGTTGCCTGAGCAGTCAACCTCCCTTCAAAACCATAAGCAGAAATCAAAATTTTTGAGCTTAAGTTTTAACTTAAGCAACTGAGGTGGGCGGACTGCCTGAGCTCACAGGTTTGAGACCAGCCTGAGCTAGAGCAAGACCCTATCTCTAAAAATAACCTGGTGTTGTGGCAGACGCCTGTAATCCCAGCTACTCAGGAGGCTGAGGCAAGAGAATAGCTTGAGCCCAAGAGTTTGAGGTGCTGTGAGCTATGATGTCATGGCACTCTACCTAGGGTCACAGAGTGAGGCTCTATCTCAAAAATAATAATAATAATGAAATAAATAAAACTTAAGCAATGAGTGTGGCCCTAAAAATAGAGGCGACTGTGCAGGGGAAGGCTGAGATGCGGCAGAAGCCCAGGAGACTCAGAGGTGAGACCCCTGCTCTGCCACTACTGCTGTGGGAACATTAAGTAAGTGACAATCTCTCAGCACCGCAGTATCCTTATCTTTGAAGTGGAGCCCATGGTGGCAAAAGGCACACAAGGTGTTGTGTGTATTGGATATGGCACCGTGAGGGGCATGGCGCAGGTACCCCGCGAGAGAAGTCAGGGGTCTGTGTCCCAGCTTCCAGCTGGCCTGGGCAGGCAGCGCACAGTGGGGTGCGGCCTCTACTCCTTCCCCTCCCCTCACCGCCCAGGGTCCAGGCCAATCTCACACTTGGCTTGTTCACATCAAGTGTTTCCTTGGGCTTGGACAGGGGTGAGATCTGTCTCACTCTCAACATTGGAAACTCAGGCCATTCTGAATTCCAGCCCAGCTAAGGGGACAGAGCCCAAGAGACAGATGGCCCCAGAGGACAGAGGCTGAGGCCACCGGCATGATTTCAGGCCAATCCAGCTCATTTAATGGTGTTTTCCCAGCCATAAGGAGGCCATGCTAATTAAGTGGAAACCGCCAGTCTGCAAATCAATTTCTGCAGCTCTAATTCCGGGAGGGGCCAGGAGCTCCCAAACTGGGTCAGAGACATGTTAGTCCCCCAGAAACACCCACTTCTTGTCTGCATCGTAGAGTCTGGCTCTCAGTTGGTACGCCTAGGCCCCATGCCCTCCCCACTCAAGTCCAGGAAGATCTCTTTGTTGCGGGGGAGGTCTTGGGGTCCTGGTGGTCTTTCGGGGCTGAGAAGGTCCTGCGGCCCCCACAGTTATGCACACAGCCTGCCCTCTGGCTGCTGCAACAAAGGGTAGTGATTAAGATACGAGCTAGACTGCCTGGGTTCAGATCCCGGGTCTGCCACTAACTAGCTATGTGAGTTGGGCCATATTACTGTACCCGTGTTTCTGTTTCCTCAACTACAAAAAATGGGGTAACAACTGTACCTCTCAAAAGATTGTCATGAGGTTTAAATGGGTGACCACTGAGGAAGCAATTTAAGTCAATGGCACTAGTAAGTGCTAGTTGGTTTCTTTTTTCTCCCTAACTTTTCATATTTTAATAGCCTTATTGAGATAACAATACATACACCATACAATTCGCCAATTTAAAATGTACAATTCACAGAACTGTGTAATCATCACCACAAGTAATTTTAGAACATCATATCACCCCCCCCCCCAAGAAACTTCATCTCCATTAGCACTCACTCCTCATGCCCCACCCTGCCCCCAGCCCTGGGAAACTCCTAATCTACTTTTATCTCTATGGATTGGTCCATTCTGGATACTTCATACAAATGGAGTCGTATGTCACGTGACCTTTTGTGCCTGGCTTCTTCACTTACCAAATAGTTTCAACGATCATCCATGGTGTAGTACGCATCAGTAGCTAATTCCTTTTTATGGAAGAATAATATTCCATTGTATGAAAAAAAATATTCCATTGTATGGGCAAACCATATTTTATTCCTCTGTTCATCAGCGGGCGGACATTGGGATTTATTACCATTTGGGGGCTACTATGAGAAATGTGGTTATGAAAATGTGGGTACAGTTTTTGTGTAGTGAGATGTTTTCATTTCTCTTGGGGATATATTCAGGAGTGGAATTGTTGTTTTTTCATGTAAGTTTGTGTTAAATGAGACATCCTCACCACATCTGAGGCCACCCACCAGAAAAGATGGGAATTCACCTCTACTGGGCACTAACCATCTGCTAGTCACTGTTCTAGGCACACTTATACCCGCAGCTTCATTTAACTTTTGTGATTTCAAAAGGTGGCTGTTATTGTTACTGTCACCGTACAGATGAAAAACCTGAGGGTGAGACAGGCAGAGCAATTTACCCAGGGTCACACAGCTAACGTGGAGAGCACCCAGGATGTGAACCTGGAAAGGGCGAGCTGGAGTAAAAGAGGTGCACACCCCTCACCCCAGCCTAGTGCGGCAGGCCTGGACCTTCAGGAGCCCAGCTGTGCAGGAAGTTGAACCTGTCAGCAGGGACCTCTGAGCTGAAGCAGCATAAAGCCAGCCAAGCTCACGCTTCACAGACGGGAGAGGAAGTAAGAGACGCACCAGGTCTCTGTGGTCAGACACAGAGGTTATCTGAGTTGCCTTCCGGGAATGTCTCCATTTCCACACCATTTGTGTTTTATGCTATGGTTTATATGCACAAGAAAGGCAGCTACCAAGAGGGAGGCAGGCTGGCCCCCCCTCACCCCCCATGGTGGCCCCCCCCATGGGCCGTCTAGGGGGTGCTATGGTTCAGAAGGCTCTAGTCCTCAGCTAGGAGAGCCCAGGGATGCTCTCTGCCTCCTGACCCAGTGCCCTGACTGTCTTCTAGGCCCAGGGGACTTCTCATTGACCATCCTCACTCCCTCCTTGGAAGAGCAGAACACCTAGGAGACTGAATTGGTGACAGGCAGGGACTGGTGAGCCAGGAAACAGGGCAGAGACTCAAGCTCCAAAGACCATGACTGATGGAATCTGGGAGGGCAGGAGAGCAGGGAAGGAGCCCCCAAGAGCTCCAGCCCCTGCCTCGCACACCCCACTCTGAGGACAGCCCAAAGCTACACTCTCCTAAGCATTCTTCTTTACCCAATACTTTATTTTTCTAATGGCTGGTTAATTCCTGCCCTGACCTAGGAGAAACCTTGAATCCCTCAGGGCTTCCCTGGATAACCAATCTCATACACGATATTAGGATTTTTCTAGACAAAGAGTCAGTTGAGTTTGTTTCTGAGTCACAAGGATTCTTCACTTTACTAGGTATGAGCTAGTCTCTCTCTATATTTGTTTCCATATCTGCCTTTGAATTTTTAATATGGTAGGGCTGTGTCATCCTTGAAGCACAGCGTTGGGCACTTGTTTTGACATAGCCAAAATCAAATTTGATCACTGAGGAGCTTTGAGACCAAACCAAGTCTCTGAACCTCTCTGTGCCTAGATTTCCTCCTCTATAAAACAGTCATAGCATCCTCTGCTTTATAGTCTCTGCCTTGTATCATTTCCACCACACCTGGTGAATTCAACGCTCAATATGCTAACGCTGCTTTTCTTTCCACTGAATGGAGGAATGGGGACTTTGGCTCAGGGTCACTGGACACCTGGCTTTCATTGTCCACTCCTCACAACTTCTCTGGGTGCGTTAGGCAGCCAATCCAGGATGGCCTGACCCTAGGGAAAGGGAAGGAAGCCAGGTGTGGAAGGCCACACAGCTGAGGGAGCTACACAGGATGCTGGGCTTGGCCAGAGCTGGTGTCAGCTTCCCCAGGGCTCAGTAAGAGACAGTGGGGCATTGTGGCTCGTCCCTATAATCCTAGCACTCTGGGATGCCAAGGCAGATGGATTGTTTGAGCTCAGGAGTTCAACGCCAGCCTCAACAAGAGCAAGACCCCATTTCTACTAAATATAGAAAAATTAGCCAGACGTTATTGCAGGCGCCTGTAGTCCCAGCTACTAGGGAGCATGAGGCAAGAGGATCTCTTGAGCCTAAGAGTTTGAGGTTGCTGTGAGCTATGATGATATCATGGCACTCTAGCCAGGGACACAGGGTGAGACTGTGTCTCAAAACAAAACAAAAAAAAAGGAGGAAATGAAATAGGCCAAGGGCTGCCATCCTGGTTCTCAAACAGGCAATAGGAGATTGATGCAGGCTGGCTGGTGGGGTGGGGGTAAAAGTGTTTCACTTTCAGGGAAAAAATTTACAGAAGGTCAAGGTTCCCATCAGAACCAGGCTGAGGTTCTTCTGAGTGAACTGAAGGGCTGGATAGTGGACCTGAGGCAGAGCCCTCCAGCCAGATGAGGGCTGGAATAGTGGGATCAAGTCCACCCCCCTCAGTGGCTGGGTTTCTGGCCCTCTTTCTGGGCCTGCCAGATCAGGACTAGCTCACATACCAGTTGGGCTTTGACAAGCAGCTGTGCCAAACTGGGACAGGAAGGAGCCACCATCCTGTGGACCCTTTAGTTATTCCCATTTGACAGAGGGGAAAGGTGAAGTCTCAACTCCGGGAGGTTGAATGATTTGCCCCAAAGTCACATAGCACGTAGGTAGAACTGAGGCTGAAATCCAGGCCCAACTTCTGAGCTGCATGTCTCTCCCCTCACGCTGTCCACATGTCTGTACATGGTGGGGAGCAGCAAAGGGGAGCATGAGAGACAGGAAGGCTGCGGGAAGGAGGCAGCACTGGGAGAGATGGGGATAGGCCTGGAAGAGAACTCGGGCACTCTCAGTGGAAGGAAGGGTATGAGCAAGGGCATGCAGGTGGGATCTAAGTCAGCATGGAAGACACTGGACTCTACTTTAGGGAATATGGACCATGAGCCAGAGGAAGCCAGTACATAAGTGAACCTTCTTCTCCCTTCTCAAAACCTAAGCACAGCCCACCCACCAGGCTGACCACATAGCAGACGCAGAGAAAACTGTTGGCTGCTGGGACAGATTTTGTTGTGTATTCACCAAACCTTGTTTCCTTATCTTCCTGGACACAAGGCTAGAAGATCTGTCCCAGTCCCCCTTGCAAAGGTGTGACCACGGTCTGGGTCCCAGTCGGTAGAATGTGGGCAGAAGTGCCCCAGGCCACCTGCAGGTGTGGCGTGCAGATCCGTCCCCTGCAGGCCTCCCTGCCAGCTGAACAGAGGGGACTCTGAGCATCCAAAGCTATACCACCCAATTCAGTGACAACGAGTCACATGAAGCCACATGATGCTTAAAATGTGGCAAATCAACATATGGTGCATCAACAGACAGCAGATTCTAAAGACTTACGTGAAACAAAACCAGAATGCAAAACCTCTCATGGATAAGTCTGATGGGAATTGTACGTTGAAATAATATTTTGGATACATTATTAAAATTTATTTCGCCTGTTTATTTTTACCATTTTTAATGTGGATCATCAGTGCATTTAAAAATTACATATGTGGCTAGATTCTATCCCTCCTGGGCAGCTCTGATCTTGAGGGAAGAGCCTTAGGATGGAGGGAGGCTGAGTGGGCGTCACCGCGCAGAGGACAGCTGCCCAGGAGGGCCTTCCCTCGTGGCACAAGCAGCACCAAAATCAATTTCAGAACATTTCATCACCCCCCCACAGAAACCCCATCCACACTCCCCACTCCCACCTGCCGCCCAAGGCAGCCCACAAATATCCATACTGGGCAGGTAAGTGAGCAAGGGGCACTGTGACACAGCTAACTGTCATAGCAATTAGCCTTTTGTGGTAGCTCAAAGATGGCCACAAACAGCGACCATCAGACTCCTGCCATCAGGAGGGGGGCTTCATACCTTCCCTGTAAGTCCTGGTGGGCTTTGTGACTGTTCCAGGGCTCAAGAGCTTGGCAGCTTCCTGGATCCTGAAACACTTGCTCTTAGAACATGGAGTCATGACATAAGAAGTTAGACTAGGCCGAGATCACAATGCTGAAAAAGACACTGGAGAGACCCTGGGACCATGAGGATGACTGTTTTTAGTCATCTCACTGAGACTCCAGACCAGGGTTCCTCAAACTTTTTAAATAGGGGGCCAGTTCACTGTCCCTCAGACCGTTGGAGGGCCGGACTGGGGTCCCAGGACAAGTCGGCTGCTAAGTAGGACAGGCAGCGTCGGCAAAAACACCCGGTGGGCCGGATAAATGCCCTAGGTGGGCTGCATGTGGCCCGCGGGCCGTAGTTTGAGGACACCTGCTCCCGACCTTACAGGGTAGAGATGAATTCTCTTTTTTTCTTTCTTTCTTTTTTTTTTTTTTTTGAGACACGGTCTCATGCTGTTGTCCTGGGTAGAGGGCCATGGTGTTATCACAGCTCGTAGCAACCTCCAACTCTTGGGCTCAAGAGATCCTCTTGCCTCAGGGTTTTTTGTTTTTTGTTTTTTTCTATTTTTAGTAGAGATGGGGTTTCACTCTTGCTCAGGCTGGTCTTGAACTCCTGAGCTCAGGCAATCCACCTGCCTTGGCCTCCCAGACTGCTAGGGTTATAGGTGTGAGCCACTGTGCTGGGCCCAGAGATGAATTTTCCCTGCTGAACTCCTGACCCATGAGAGACAATGGTAAAATGGCTGTTGTAAGTTACCACATTTTGGAGTAGTTCCTTATGTGACAATAGAGAACCAGAATACCTCCCCAACTTGCTTCAAGTTCCTGGACACATCTCTGGGTAGCATCAGGGATTTGGTAAACAAGCCCACTGCCCTCTCCACAGTTCTGGACCTAGTGTCAGAGGACCTAAGTCCTCTGTTCCTCCACCTATCTAGTGGCAGAAAGAAGGTGTCAACCCTGGGCCCATTAATTCATTTACCTAATCGGTCAGGTTTGGGCCTTCTCTCTGCCTCCTTTCCTTTCTTCTCCACTGGAAAGTTTTCAAAGATCAGGATTCCACCCCCAGAAAGGATACATCCTGAGTTCTGCCAGGGCCTGGAGACCCCATCACTCTTCCCATCAGCAGTGAACTTTCCCTCAATGCAGTCAGGTGTCAGGAACACTTCCCTGGGTCTCTGAGGCCTTTATGTTTCCTCCCTGCCCTTGGAGAATTCCTATCAGCTTCTCTAGCATTGCAGGGGGCTGCAAGGGACATCAGAGAAGCCAGACTCTCACCTGACAACAGAAACTAAATTGTGCTCCTCACCAAAATCCATATGTGGAAGCCTTACCTCCAGAGAGTATCTGGAGCTAGGGCCTTTGGGCAATAACTGGGTTTAGATGAGGTCACGAGGGTGGGGTCCCCATAATGGGATTAGTGCCTTTATAAGACGCAAGAGCTCTCTCTCCCCACCCCCACCTCCACAATATGAGGACACAGTAAGAAGGCGGTAAGCCAGGAGGGAAGCCCTCATGTCAGAAACCAGCCATTCTGGCACCTTGATCTTGGACTTCTGGCTTCCAGGATGTAAGAAAATAATTCCTATTGTTTAAGCCACCCAGTCAGTGGTATTTTCTTATGGCAGTCCAGGCTGACTAAGACAGTACTTCAGTACCCAGCTGAGGTCCCCAAGCCATGTCCACCAACAAAGACTGAGGGGCTCAAACCACTTGAGGGATATAGCCCCCATCAGCTGTGCCCTGAGAGGCTCTTGGGTCAATGCAATGATCAGTCCCTGAGGCCATGAGTCAGAGGCTGTTTATTAGCCAGAGCACACTGAGACCAGAATATACTTGCCAAAAATGGAGCTTTAAGAATTCTACAGAGTTGTGTGGGCTTAAAGAATATATTTTCAGCTGCAGAGACAAAGATGGTGATATTTGACATGTCCCCAAACCTACCTACCCATCTATCCACATCGCAGCCAACCCTCTTCCATTAATTACTGCTTCACCTTAAGCTTCTTTTAGTGAAAAACAATCTTACCCATCAAGAACCTCCTGGAGTAGATGGCTCAACTTGGAGCCAGCAGCTTATTAAATAAGGCGCCACATCACCAATGATGTGACTACATTGTTTTCATGGAATAAGGAGTACAGTCTTTTTTGAAACAAAGTTCCTAAAATCTGGAATTATTGCCATGCAATGTTTTCCAAGGACCTAGTGTCTGAAGATGCTTTTGAAAATGTCAGCTAGACCCTTGACTTGGGGTTTGTCACTGGAAAGGAAGGCTGTCAGAGGAAAAAAGGAGAAACTTCCCGAACCCAGGAGGCTTCCACTTCTATGTCTCAGCCTATACAGACAATGGAAATTCACTGCGGACTATAAATGTCTCAGTGCAAACGAGGTCTGACTGCCAGTGGTGGGTGCACCCTGGGGAAGCCTGATTCTACACTGTGACGTTATCTGACAGATCTCATTGGGGACGCATTTGGAACAGGGTGGCCAGGCAGCTGCACCCACTGCAGGTGGAGGCCAGGAGAACTTGGCTTCTTCTCAACCACAATGCTCCACCTGAGCCTACATGCAGCCCAGACCTGGCTAAGTGCTGTTTAACAGTGAGTGGGCTTCTGAAGAAGGAAAAATGGTCCACACAGGTGTAACCAGGATGTGGCATAAGGCTTAAAGTACAGATTCTGAAGACAGAGAGTCCTGGTTCTGCCTTTTACTGGCCAAGTTACTAGACTTTTCTAATCTACAGTTTATCCACCCATAAAATGGGGTTACTGATGGTACTTACTTCAGATAATTGTTGAGAAGATGCAAAGAGCTCATGCATGGGGAGACTTTCAGCACAATGCCTGGTATTTATGTTGTCTGATAGAAACTGGGAAACAGACTTAATGAGTTCCTTCAATAATGATGAAGGTGATGGTGGGGCAGTGGGGGCTCAGCTGTGGCTTGTGCCAGGACCTCTGGCTGGCAACCTCATCCAACCGTTAAAGGACAAGGTAGAGAGAGCCTCTCCTTCAAGGGAAAAGGCTTACCCAGCTAGACCACATCTACCCACCTCTGCTAAGCTTCATCCCACTAATTTGCAACAGTCCAGATTCCAGATAACTGGTACAGACTTGGATTGAGTTTAGGTTGCACCATAAGATCTACTGGAGCAGGCGGAATGGCCTCTACCCCATTGTCTGGCTGTATTGTTTGTCCACTGTGGTAACTCCCTGTGCCTTTGTGCCTGGCCTTCATTATCCAGCTGCTCTCCCACTCCCCAGCTACTCCTCTCCCTAGCTACTTTCCATTACTTTACCTGTTCCCTCATTATCCAGTTGTCACTCACCCAGAGAATCACTTATTACTCAGCTACTCTACTACCCCCAGCTTCTTCTCAAATCTGGAGTTACCTTCTAATTTAACATAAGTTTGGAACAATCAACTGAACCTGGGCTTTAGACTGGGAAAATCTGTCCTGGTCTCTCTCTTTCTCTGTAGGAAACTGTCTCTTCCTGAACCAAGCAGCTCATGTTTAGAGATGGGATGTCCTGCCTATTATCTTTGTAATCTTTAGGCTGGGCTGCAGAAACAGGAAGACAGAGCCCACAAGGTACGTTAGAATATGGCCTGGCAGAGCCAGGAGTCTCAGCCAGAGTGGGAGGACACCAAATGTGGGTGGCATGGTCCTGTTGCAACTCTTCTGATTCCAGGTGTGATACTTAGGCAGGAGGCTCCTCCCCTTCACCAGGGCCCTGTGCCTAACTGGCCCCGCAGTTCGAGATGTTTTCTCCTAAAAGCTAGGAGAGCTTCATTATGGATTTGATTAAATCATAAGGAATCTCATCCCAAGCCTGCCAGAAAACAAGTTATTTTCAGCATCCGTGGGCAGCAAATGGAGAATAAAGTCATGAGCCGGAAGGAATGACTGTGTAGAGAGGAGCCCATTCAGGGGAAGGTTGGCCACCATGTCTCCTTGACAAAACGTTAGGTGCCAAGTAACTTGGGAGAAGTTTTGTGATGTGTTCTAGGTTGGTTTGTTTTTTTAATAAGAAGGTTACAAATCATGTTAACTCTAAAAAGTTAGGGAAAGCAAATTAAATGTGCTAATTACGGCCCCTCCAAAGAGCTTCTGCAATTAAGATGGGTTTTAGACATGCAAATGGCTCAAGTCAATCAAAATGGAAATTGGTGGGTGCCTTAAGAGGGGACACATGGGAATCAGAAAATCTCAGGCACTGTGAGATCTATGGTCTCAGTCAGAAGTTCCTCAGGGACTCTGAAAGGGTTTCCTAATGCAAGCAGGCTTTAAGTCATAGGTTATATAGGATAGCCAAAGCTTTTCACTTCTTTCAATGACTTACAATGAAAACTGCTGCCATAAATAAATAAATGGAAAAGAAAGAGAGAAAAGGGGGAAAAAAGAATGTCAACTCATTCATACTAAAATGTACATGACTATAGTAAGAATAGGCTATGTGTATGACTGATTGGAGGCTGGCATTGAGTAAAAAGATATTGAGAAAATAAGAGATGAGCAGAAGATGAGAGAAGTTGAGAGATGAGTAAGGAGTTCGAGCAGAAGAATTAGAAAGAAAAAGGAAATTATATTAATCTTGCCTCTGGCCTACTGTAATTGAGGCTACAGGCAAATGGTAGTACTAGCTACATTGACTATGTTCACTATCCAGTCTTTATTTCTATGAATCTTCACAACACTCCCACCACACACATACATATCATTTTTTCCACTTTACAGATGAAGAATCCAAGTCCAAAAGGAATGGAGTGATTTGCCCAAGGTCCCAAAAAGGAAATGAACCTCTAAGGTCCGCCACCTCTCTGCAAAGCTTCCCAACCTTTCTACCAAGGGCCCCTTTTATTTGATTTTCCCTATGTCATCGCATTTTGAAAGATTTTATTACTGAGCACACTGCATTTGTGAACTAATAATTTGTTCCATCTGGCTGATGATTATTTTTCTATTCCTGTTTCTGTTTCAACATTGATCCAGACTTTAACCCCAATTATTGAGGGTTCAATGTAATATTATGAAAATCACATAAACCACTGTCGTGGCTATGCAGCTAACAAGCAATAAAATTAAATAAGCACCATTCTCCACCACTGAATTCTGACTGCCCCATGGTTTAGAGTCAATGCCAGTCATATAATTGGCATTCTCAACCCAGCATTTAGGGTTCCCAGATAGAGGGCTCTGGTAACAGTGTTTGGTTCACCCTCTACATCCCAGACATTCCAGGGACATCAACAGCCAATCAGTGTTTGAGCAACATAACATGCCCAGGGTTATCACATGGCACTGCTAGAATTCCAGTCTAAAGCAAAGCAAAGTCTAGAATGTGTGCTAGATATCACAATAATGGACCCCAATGAATCATGCCTTTCAGTAACCAGGTGCTTGTACAGACTTCCCACATTAACCCTGAGCTGGGCCATATGACCTCTTTTTTTTTTGAGACAGAGCCTCAAGCTGTCCCGCCCCCCCCCTTTTTTTTTTTTTTTTTTGAGACAGAGCCTCAAGCTGTCTCCCTGGGTAGAGTGCTGTGCCATCAGAGCTCACAGCAACCTCCAACTCCTGGGCTCAAGCGAGTCTCCTGCCTCTGCCTCCCAAGTAGCTGGGACCATAGGCGCCCGCCACAATGCCTGGCTATTTTTTTGGTTGCAGCCATCATTGTTGTTTTGGCAGGCCCGGTCTGGATTTGAAACTGCCACCTTAGGTGTATGTAGCTGGTGCCTTAGCCATTTGAGCCACAGGTGCCAAGCCATGACCTCTTTTCGACAATGAGACATCAGCAAATGCCACACAGGCAAAGGCTTGATAAATACTTGTGCAGTGGAGCTTATCTTCTTGGAACGCTGAGACCACCAGGCTGGATAAAGGACCACATGGAGACAGAAGCCAAGTCATTCCAGATATTGGCTGATCCAGCAGCTAACTGCAGCCTCATGAGTGAGGCCAGGTGAAACCAGCAGAAGTGCCCATTCAAGCCAAAGAATCATTGAGATGTAAGAAGTTATTGCTTTAACCCACTAAAGTATTTCAAGGGCAATCTGGCAATAGGTTCAACCACAGGCCACTGATGCAGCACAACTCTGGATACTGACTCACCAGAAGGACGGCCATTACTACCTTTGTGATACCTGGGGAATTTAGGATCCTCATGCCCAAAAGCTCACTTCCTGGAGTTTTTCTAGAAGGACTGAAAACTCTGACTCTTTCATGGAGCTCTGAATTTCATTTAACTTTTCAAGTATCAATGACAAAGCTACCATTTCTCTCTCCTGTCCCCATCAGGTTTCATATGTCTCCTTTCTTAACCTTCACCTCTGCTCTGGATGCAACTCCTCAGCTTAACATAGTAGACAAAGAACAGGTGCAGTGGGACCAGCTCTGTTTGTTGGCACAAACATCAGATGGAGATGCTGGACAATGCAATGCCCTGGAAAGATTCTGGAACATTCTTCTGTTTTACAAAACCCAGCTTTCCTCTACATGATGCTTTGGCTTTGGTGATTATTAAGAGAAGGGCTTGGGCTTCATGCATTTTAAAAACCTCCAAGTTTCTTCAACAGAAATATCGACCATTTCTCATTCCATCAGAAAGGAAACAATCGCCCCTAGGAGCCAAGCAAGAATAAATCATCTATATCCTTAACAGATTCACTAAACTGAGAAATTTGAAAAATAGGAACTGTCTGAACTCTACTGAGCACCTGACAAGCCTTTCAGATATTTTATTAACACCTTGGGAGAAGGCCGGTTGAATGTCACGGTGGTGTGATTTGGGAGAGGTTACTGCTGGCTGAATCCTCCTACAACCCCTAGGATAGCATCATTTTGGTGATGGACCATGGTTGACCAGCCTACCAAAAGTGATTTCCTCTCCCAGGAGTAGTCTCATACTACCCAAACTTCAGAGGCTGCTGCCTGAAACCACGATGCCAATATTACAGGAGAGTAAGAACTACTTTGCATGCCAGAAATTCATTTAGGCATGGTCAGCTCGTTCTGTGCTTGTAGGCAGCCCTGGCTGGGCTACCAAATTAAAATCATAAAGTTGTAAGGAGGGACATAATGATCATGTTTAATGGAATTATGCCAAGATGGGTTGAAGTCTTCTTTTTCCATAATCAAATTCTCCTTAGCAACAGGATGGTAATCTTCAAACCTGTTGCTCACAGGGTCCTCTCCCCTAGATAATATTTAAATAGCATTGCTCATAACTGATGTCTCAGTCTCCTTTTTCTAGGCATCTGTTCTTGACAAAGCCCTCTTTATAAGCACAGTATCCACTGTTAAACATGTTACTACTGTGTTCTCTTTAAAATGACTTTGCTGGCTCAGTGCCTGTGGCTCAAGCGACTAAGGCGCCAGCCACATACACCTAAGGTGGCGGGTTCAAATCCAGCCCGGGCTCACCAAACAACAATGACGGCTGCAACCAAAAATAGCCGGGCGTTGTGGCAGGCACTTGTAGTCCCAGCCACTTGGGAGGCGGAGGCAGGAGACTCGCTTGAGCCCAGGAGTTGGAGA
>NW_003852418.1:1670129-1713934 GCF_000181295.1 Otolemur garnettii | reverse complement strand
CTACCCAGGGGGACAGCTTGCTTGAGGCTCTGTCTCAAAAAAATAAACAAACAAATAAATAAAATAAAATAAAATGACTTTGCTAGATTTTGAGCTCCCAGATGGCCTGCCCCAGTCTGTCTTACTCATTACCAAACCACCAGCCTGGTGATGCCCATGAATTTCTACTCTGATCCTTCATGTTTTGTTGCAATTTAAACCTCAGAGAGAAATCTTCTTTCAAGCTTTGGTAGGAAAGGAAGGCTCTTTTTTTAATAGTAGAGATTCTCGCTATTATCCCTACATACCAACTGCAAATAACAGTAAAATTCATTTCAGTTGCACAGCTATTCACAGTGGGTAATGAGTGCCCTTAATCTGGTGGGGGTCTCTTGGGGTGTGCCCCCAGGCTCTATCATTGCCCATGACCTATTCAACATTTTTATTAGGGATTTGGATAGTGGTCAAGGCTGTGTTTCTAACTCAGCAGCCTCTAGCATAGCCACCATGGACTACAGAAATTATTTTAAATTAAATAAAGTCAAAATCTCAGTTCCTAAAAATAAAACAAAAATTTAAAAAAAAAGCCTCTTGGTTCCTCATTCATCCTAGCCACATTTTAAGTGCTCAATAGCCACGCAGGGGTAGCAGCTACCATATTGGAGAGCACATCTCCATCCGTGGAAAAAGTCCTATTGGACAATTCTTGTCTAGAAGGAATATGCTCATTCCATTTATGAATGATACAGAGTAGAAATTTCTGATGAAGACTTCATTTGAGGTGGACTTACTGAATAATGGCTTTGCCAGTATCCATTTCCCCTCCTTCTTGAAACAGCGTCCCAATTTTCCTTGGGATAGATACGACATTTCCCTGTGTTTGGGGAGAAGTTCAGTGATGGGCAGATGGCTCAGATCAGATCAACCACAGCCACTGTGACTGACCCAGACATGGGTATATAAAAAAACCTACAGCTTAGCCAGTGAGATTCCATCCTGAGACTTGTTGAGCCTGGGACACTGCTGGGAAAAGAAATTATATCTGCTGAGGTTGCTAAAAGGGTAGGCTATATATTTCGAGCTGCTGATAGTCATCTTTTCAGAGACCCTTTTTGGTAAGTCCCTTGTACTCCCACGTGCCTGCAGCTGTGGTATCTTTGAACTTTTCAGCTACATGAACCTTGTTTTGCTTAAGTTAGTTTGAGTTTCTGTCACTGGTAACACAAAAGACCTAATTTATCATTAAAGAATCCAAAACTATCTGGGCAGGTAGACAATGAGCTCAAAACTCAACAAGATAAATTTAGAGACTCGACCTTGGTGTTAAAAATCAACTATGCGTCCAGGAATGGTGGACATACTGATGATGTTCTGTTTCTTGATCTGACTGAGTGCTGGTTACATGGGTATGTGCAGCAGATGAAAATGCAACCAGGTTTTCCCTTTTCTATATGACACATATACTTCAACACATAGTTCTTTTAAAAATCAGGATGGGGAAAATGTAGCTCCACTAATAGGAAATGACTTGAGGGTGTTATTTTCTTTTCAGTTCGATATGAGTCAACAGCAGCTACCCAAAAAGCCACTGGAAACACAAGCCATGCAATTAGACAACTTCAGAGGCAAATTCAACCAGAATGAGGAAGATGATGGTTCCATCCACTCTAGGGTGAGCCAGATCAGACTTTGGAAAGGATGCAGACAAGTAGAGCCTGTTCACAAATCTTAAATGATATGTCATGAAAGAATGGTAAAGGTAACAAGAGTAGTCAGCCTGGAAAGAAGAGATAAGAGAACAGGATTGGGATAGGACTAGTAGCTCCAGGTTTACTGAAATAATCACACAACTTTGTCATTTGCAAATAAGGTTCTCTAAGAAACCCCCAAGGGAGGGGCAGCACCTGTGGCTCAGTGAGTAGGGCGCTGGCCCCATATACCGAGGGTTGCAGGTTTGAACCCATCCCCAGCTCCAGCCAAACTGCAACAAAAAATAGCCGGGCGTTGTGGCAGGCACCTGTGGTCCCAGCTACTTGGGAGGCAGAGGCAGGAGACTCGCTTGAGCCCAGGAGTTGGAGGTTGCTGTGAGCTGTGAGGCCACAGCACTCTACCCAGAGGGACAGGTTAAGGATCTGTCTCAAAAAAAAAAATAATAATGATAATAATAATAATAATAAAATTAAAAAAAAAAAAAGAAACCCCCAAGGGAACAGCTTACAAATCAGCACTAAGGTGAGTTCAGTAAAGTGGCTTGGTATAACATTAATATGCAAAAAAACAAAAGCCTTCCTTTCAAAACATAAGTAGGACTTATATGGGGAAAAAAACTTACAGCTTTCCTAAAGCAGATGGAAGAATATTTGTCCAATAGAGACTTGTAGCATCTTCCTGCTTAGAAAAATTCAGCATGACAAAAAAAGAAAAAAAAAAAGAAAGAAAAATTCAGCATGATAATGATATGGGTTTGGCTCAAATTTTTGGAGGAATTTCTTTTTAAGATTTGGAGGGAAAACTTGACGAAATAGTCCTAGATATAATGTAAGCAGCTGATAATAATCAAAAACCTTTTGAAAAAGAAGAGCAATGTGAGGAAGGACTTGTTTTATCTATATTAAGCCACAATATACAGCTATGAGAATTAAAGCCGTATGTAACTGACACCAAAACAGATTGTTGGAACAGAATAAATGGCTTGGAAAGTTACCCTTCTTTATAGATGAGGCTCTAGAGTCTGAGAGCAGTGTTACAAACTTGTGAGGAAGGAAAAGAATGCAGAAACGATAAATCTTGGAAACAAAATATAGGCAGATTTTTATTTACTACGTTACACTAAAATGAATTCCAGAAGGACTACATATTTATTTAAATAAGGCCACCAAAACCTAGAAGAAAATGTAGGTTAATGTATATTGCTAGTTAGAAGAAACACTTCAAAGCAAGAGTTAGCAAGATTTTTCTATAAAGGGTCAGAGAGCAAATATTTTCATCTTTACAGGCCATGTGGTCTCTATTACACCTCAGCTCTGCCACTATAGTGCCACTGTAGCACTGCACTGTAGTGCTGTCTATATCTAGCAGCCATAGACAATATATAAGTAAGTAGACATGGCTGTGTTCCGATAAAACTTTATTAACAAACACAGATTGTGGGAAGATTTGGTTTCCCCACCAGAGTTTTCTGATCCCTGCTCTAAAAGGATAAAAACAAAGAACAATGTAATGAAAAAATAAGAAGAGAAAATATCATTAGTTTTGATGATATAAAAAATAAGAACTCAAAGGCATTTTTTAAAAACCTACCATGAACAAAATGTCAAAGCAAACATGCATCTACCATGCTGCAGAAAATATATGAACCATACATGAGAACAAAGGATTGGCATGTCTCCCTCCAATGTCCTTCTTTCCTGTTCTCACTCTCTCTCCTCTGAAACACACGAATATGCACACACACAATCACTCTATAAGAAAAAGATACACACTAGTAGAACAAGGAGACCAAAATAATTGGACAAATTCAAGAAAAAGATGAATGACCCACAGGCTAATGATTAGGGCTTTGACCTTAAATGTCTCAATTTTACACAAATTAAAACAACAGGGCTATTTCCCATATATCAGGTGTATCCACAAAGGTGTGTTTCCAGTGCCATCGTGCAGGGTTGACAAGGCAGGCAGCAGGGAGGAAGGCCTGATACCCACTGCCAATGCCACCTTCCTAATGACCAAAGGTGTGGCTTATACTGAAACCTTGTAGATGTTTATATCCTTGAATCCAATGAACCTCTAGGAATCTACCTAAGTAAATAATCAAAGCTGTATCCAAATACTTGTATACATTAATACTCAGTACAGTATAATTTATAGCAGCAACAATGGGAACAACCTCAAAATAAAATATAATAATAGGGAAGAGGTTGTACAAATTATAAACCATCAACAAGGTATACGAGGTCATCATTAAAAATCTCTTTTATCAATAATAATAAAAAAAAAGAGATTAAATGAAAAAAAAAATCTCTTTTATCCAAAGACCATATGAAGATAAGATAAAATATTCGACCTAAGCTCAGCGCCTGTGGCTCAAGTGGCTAAGAAGCCAGCCACATACACTAAGGTGGCGGGTTCGAATCCAACCCAGACCCACCAAATAACAATGACAGCTGCAACCAAAAAATAGCCGGGCTTTGTGGCAGGCGCCTGTGGTCCCAGCTACTTGGGTGGCTGAGGCAGGAGACTCGCTTGAGCCCAGGAGTTGGAGGTTGCTGTGAGCGGTGATGCCACAGCACTCTACCCAGGGGGACAGCCTGAGGCTCTGTCTCAAAAAAAAAAAAATTCGACCCTTCCTTCTAGAAGCATCTTCCTCCCTCTGCTTCTGATATGCTGCACTATTCCCAGTTTTCTTTCTACCTTCCCAGCAGATCGTTCTTGGCTTGCTTTTCTTCTCTCTTCGTTCTAGGTGCCCCAGAGCTTCCTCTTGGAGTCCTTTCTTTGCTCTATCTATCCTTGCTTCCTGCATGATCTCACACAGCCCCTTGACTTTGAAAAGATTGCATTTGTATGCGGATGGCTCCAAAGTGCTTCCTTGAGCTCCAAATTCAGATTCTTCTACCTTCTCAGGACCTCCACTTGGATGTTCAAAGTGTATGTCAACTCAGAAAATCTCACAGAGGGTGGCTCATGCCTTTCTGTAATCGTAGCATTCTGGGAAGCTAAGGTGGGTGGATCCCTTGAGCTCAGGAGTTCCAGACCAGCCTGAGCAAGAGTGAGATCCTGTGTCTACTAAAAATAGAAACATTAGCCAGGCGTGGTGGTACACACCTGTAGTCCCAGCTACTTGGGAGGCTGAGGCAAGAGGATCTTGAGCCCAGGAGTTTGAGGTTGCTGTGAGCTACAATAACAGGGCACTGTAGCCCAGGGGTTCATGTATTAAAGGTCCACTGCATTTGGAAGGTTCAGAACCACTGCTCTAGCCTGAGGCAACACAGTAAGACTGTTTGAAAAAAAATAAAATAAACAGAACACTTGATCCTCTCTAAATCCCTACCTCCGCCTCCTCTACTCCAGTCTTCTGAGTCTCAAAATTTAGCACTACTGGCATCCACCTAGGTGCTCAAGCCAAAAACCCGGACTCATCCTTGAGTCTTGTGTCTCTTGCTTAACTACTGCCACACAAGAAAAAAAAACTTCTTCGTGGGGCCATGGTGTTTTATTAGGTCAAGAGACCCATGAGTTACATAGGCTTCACAAGGTGCTAGGCTCAAAACTGGTGTGAGTTAAATACAACTCACAAGGCAGTTCATGTGCTTGACCTAATAAAACACTGTAGCCCCAAGGAAAAGAATGCTTTTCTAGTATGGCAGACAATGTGTTAAACGTACACCTCCCACCCAATCGTCAAGGGTCAATCACTATCTTCCCCGCCTACATCTCTCCCCCTACTCTTCTTACCTCCCCCATCTGTCCTCAAACACCAAGTGTGTCCCCATGGCAGGGCCTTTGTAGGCTTCCTCTAGACTCCCCCACAATCAGGGCTCAGCCCCAGTCACCTCAGAGCCCCTCTCTCAGACACTAGGGCTCACGCAGTGGCCTGCCGCTCTCGTCCTTTATTTGTGTCATTACTCTGTTTAGGTTCTTCAAAGCACTTGCTGGATGCCTAATTTTGCTGAATGCACACGTGAATGTTAGGGTAAAAGTTGTTTTTTAAACTCACTCTGTGCTTGTGCATAGATCCAAGGGTTGAAGACACCTGGGCAGCCACTCTGTGCCCTACCTGTCCCTCTAGATCCCCCTTCTGCGTGTCCGGGGAAGCCACCCCACTTGGACGACATCAAGGGCTTCCTTACATTCTCCTATTTCATCAGGTTTGGTAATGACACTGGTAGATGGCCGCAGTGTCAAGTGGAAGCCGCCACTCTTGTCGGGCACCCCTTTGCATACAGTACCTCCTTGAGGTCCCGGTAGTTTCAATGACCCTTCAGTCCCCAGGAGTCATAACATCTCCCCACTTTCACTGGTCAGGGTATCACCCTATTCCTTCTTGGTTCCCATAAACCAATGTTTCTCAAAGTGGTTGCCAAGACTCTTCCAGGGTACACAGGAGGTTAAAACTATTTTTATAATAAAGCTAAGATTTGCATGGATGGTATTAAAACAATGGTGGGTAAAACTATTACTGCTTTAATAGAATCAGCCCAGGGACACCAAACCATACTAGCAATCAGAATATTTAACTATTTTATATGTACAGGGAAAGAAAAATAATTGATACTAGTTTTCCTTAAAAATGTCCTTGATGAAGCAGTAAAATGTAGTAATTTTATTAGATCTCAATCCTTAAGTAAATGTCCTTTTAATATTCTGTGTGACAATGAGAAGCACAACCATTGTCTCAGCCTGCATTCCTTGAGCCATTGTTTAAGTTGTATACTAAGTTAGCCCCTTCTCTCAAGAAGCACAATTTTTACTTAATGAATAGAAAACAACTTTTTTTTTTTTTTTGAGACAGAGACTCATGCTGTCGCCCTTGGTAGAGTGATATGGTGTCACAACTCACAGCAACCTCAAACTCCTGGACTTAAGTGATTCTCTTGCCTCAGCCTCCCAAGTATCTGGGACTACAGGCTCCGACCACAACACCCGGCTATATTTTTTGTTACAGCTGTCATTGTTGTTTTAGCTGGCCCAGCCTCGGTGTACACGGCCAGCGCCCTACCCACTGAGCTACAGGCGCCACCTAGAAAACAATGGTTATTCAGACTTAAGTATTTAGCAGACATTTTTTTCTAAAATGAACTAAAGAGTCTTCTCATGACTGGCAGTGCTTATTACAAATGGTAGAATTTTAATTTTTAAGCAAAAATTAGAATTTGTAGGAAACTACCATAGCCACCGTGAGCTTACAGTTTCCAGTACTTGAATTTTCTGGCAAGAGTAATGTTAAAACTATACATTTTTTAATATTGTATAATGAAATGTATCAACATTTGGAAGCTCTGCATTATGCAGTGAACCTCTATTTTCTAACAGACCAATATATGTTGTTTACAAAAGTACACACGGGTAAAAGAGCCACTCAAAATGCAAGCCAGACTGCTAGATTTTAATGTAACAGAGTAAGAAAAGTTAAAAATTGATAACGTCTTCAGATTCCATGTAGCAATTAACCTTTAAAAAACTTGTTGAGTTCAAATGTAGTATCAAAGAATACCCACAATTATCTGTAAAAGCAATTAAACTATTTCCTTCCTTTCCTAACTGTATGTCTGTATGTGTTAAGATTTTCTTTTTGCAGTTTTTGGCCAGGCTGGGTTTGAACCTGCCACCTCTGGTATATGGGGCCAGTGCCCTACTCCTTTGAGCCACAGGCGCCACCTGAGGTAAGATTATCTTTACTTCAACCAAAATAACACACCACAACAGATTGAGTGCAGAAGCAGATAAGACAAACCAACTGTCCCCTATTAAGTCAGACCTTAAAAAGATTTGCAAACGTGGCTCGGCGCCTATAGCTCAACCGGCTAAGGCGCCAGCCACGTACACCTAAGGTGGCAGGTTCGAATCCCCAGCCCGGACCTGCCAAACAACAATGACGGCTGCAACCAAAAAATAGCCGGGCGTTGTGGCGGGCGCCTGTGGTCCCAGCTACTTGGGAGGCAGAGGCAGGAGACTCGCTTGAGCCCAGGAGTTGGAGGTTGCTGTGAGCTGTAATGCCATAGCACTCTACCCAGGGGGACAGCTTGAGGCTCTGTCTCAAAAAAAAAAAAAAAAAAAAAAGATTTGCAAACGTATAAGGCAAGGATGCTCTCCTTGTTATTTTCTTTGTTTTGAAAATATCACCATTTTTCATAAACATATTTATGTTAATGTGTGGCGGTTTTAAAACATGTCTACAAATGCTTTTCTCTTAAAGAGACAGAGCTAAATTCCCTTCCCCTTGAGTGTGGGCTGGACTTGGTGAGTCATTTCTTATGAATAGAATATGGTGGAAGTGATGATATGTGATTTCCAATGCCAGGTCATAAAGGCACAGGGCTTCCTCTTATCTCTTGGATCCCTCACTCCAGCTGTCCTACATGGCAAGAGGCTGAGGCCTCCCACCAAGAGCCATGTGAGTGAGACATATTGGGAGTAGGTCATCCACCCACAGGTAAACTTCAACGTTGCCACAATCTCATAAACCACCCAGCTAAGCTGCCCTGGATTCCTGAGCCACAGAAATTGTGTGAGACAAGAAATGTTTAGTATTTTAAGTTGCTAAATTTTGAGCTCATCTGCTATACAGCAATAAATACATAATATACATAATATAAGCACAATAGATAATGAGTTTATTGTTCTGATTTAATAAATGAATCAATATTTGTTTTAATTCTTCAGTTTTAATTTCTAATACAGCAAATATGGATTGAAAAACCCAGTTAAATAAAAGGTCTTAGAAGTTATCAGTTATTAAGAATATAAAATATGTCACATTCTAATTTATTTTTTAAAAGAAAAAAGAACATAAAAGGACTCAGATCAAAAAGTTTGAGGACCACTGCCCTAAACTCTTCACAAATCCTTAATTTTTTTTCGTTCTGTACTTCTAAAATTTTCTAGAACAAGGATGCATTATTTTTATAATTAGAAGAAAAGAAACTTCCATTTTAAAAATCACCAAAAGTGAAAGCCAGAGCTATTTCCTGCAGACGAGCCAATGGTTTAGAAAGTGGCCTACAGAGCCCAGGTGTCCAGTACTGAGCCTGCGGGGAGCGGCAGTTTGCAGGGGGAGGGATGAGTGGGTGGACATCATTCCAGCACCCACCAGCCTAACCTCAGTCAGAACAAGCTCCTTCATCTGTTTTACATATGGGATTCCTGCATAATATTTTATTAAAAGAAAAGTTTCCAGGCCAGGCGTGGTGGCTCATGCCTATAATGCTAGCATTCTGGGAGGCCAAGGCTGGTGGATCCCCTGAGCTCAGGAGTTTGAGACCGGCTTGAGCAAGGGTGAGGCCCCCATCTCTACTAAAAATAGAAAAACTAGCCAAGTGTAGTGGTGAGCAGCCATAGTCCTAGCTACTCGGGAGGCTGAGGCAAGAGGATCACTTGAGCCTACGAGTTTGAGGTTGTTGTGAACTATGATGACACTCAACCCCATGGCACTCTACCCAGGGCAACCAAGTGAGACTCTGCCTCAAAAAAAAAAGAAAAAGAAAGAAAAGTTTCCACAGCTTAAAAAAAGTTTGAAAACCTCTACAGTGAGAATAATGGTTGAATTTAATAAGAGTTAAATTTAGAGTACAGAAGAGTCAAACATTTTTTTAACGAGAACGGAGTTTCCGTAAAGGAAACCTTACACATTTTGAAAGAAAACAAAAGCCCTAACAACGTATATTCACTGGTTTCAAGGGAGGCTGGGCTATACTAGTCCAAGAAGTTACACCTGGGGATAAAAGGCTTATTTGGGAGCCCACAAAATGAAGGGCCCAAGAGGCCAGCAGAAGAAACACTAGGATCTTTAAGGCCAAAAGAAACACAGCCCACGAGGGAGAAGTTATCTTGTATTCCAGGAAAAACCAAAAGCAAGAGGTGCCAGGACACTGTGGTTAAAAGCCCAGGGCTTCCAAGACAACTAATCCAGATTTGAGTCCTGGCTCTGACACTTAAAACCTGTGAGTCCAGCCACAGGTGATGATTCAAGCCTGAATTCCACTTTGGAGACCCATGTGGGAGGATCATTTGAGGAGTTTAAGACCAACCTGGGCAACACAGTTTAGACAGCCACCTCTACAAAAAATTTATAAAATATTAGCCTGGTGTGGTAGTGCACACCTACAGTCCCAGCTACTCAGGAAGCTGAGCTAGGAGAATTTCTTGAACCTAGGAGTTCAAGGCTAGTGAGCTATGATTGGACTACTGTACTTCAGTTTAGGTTACAGAGCAAGACTCTGCCTCTTAAAAAAGTAAAAAAAACAAAAAACAAAAAAACCAGTGTGACCTTGGAGATTGACTTAGCCTCCCTGAGTGAGCTTCAGATTCCTCATTTATAAAACAGGGTTTGAGACTATAACATGGTACAGCCATTTGGGAAAACAGTTTAGCAGTTTCTTAAAAAGTAAAACATAAATGTATCATATGACCCAGCAATTCTGCTTCCAGGTAAATACCCAAGAGAAATGAGAACATATCTCCAGGCAAAGACTTGCACACGAATGCACTTAGCAGCATGAATCATCAGAACCCCAAAATGGAAATAATCCAAAACGTTCTTCCACCAGTAAATGGATGAACAAACGTGGCCGGTCACTACCATGGAATACTACATGGCCATAAAAAGGAAGGTGGCACTGATCCATGCTACGACCTGGATGAATCCTGAAAATAGTGTCCTAGTTGAGGGAAGCGAATCACTAAAGATCATCTGTTGTATGATTCCATGGAAACGAAATGTCCAGAACAGACAAATATTAATACAGAGAGAGACAGAAAGAGATAGTGGTTGCCTGGGACTGAGGAACCAAGAGTCATTGTAAATGGGCGAGAGGCTTCTTTTTGGGGGTGCTGGAAATTTCGTAAAACTCGATTGTGATGAATGCAACTCTGTATCTTTACTGAAAATCACGGAATCCCACACTTCGATGGGTAAATTGTATGTTATGTCAATTAAACCCAAGCTATTTTTTTTAAAAATATGATTTGACCTTCTAATGTCAGAGAATTAACTGAGATAACACACATTAACACAGGCTGCCTGGTACAGAGTAAATACTTGATAAAGAATGACAATGACAACAAAATATAGATTATAATGGATTATATAAATGCAGAAAGCAATTTTTATCACTTATATATATAGTTCTTGCCATACCACTTCAATATGTATCAACTCAATTTAAAGTCCGCCCAACAACTTTATGAGGCACATGTATTAATTACCATACCACTTTTGCAGATGGGGAAATTGAGGCACCAAGCAATTAAGTAACTTTTCCAAGACTGCACAGTAAATGGTAGAGCTGGGATTTGAATCCTGGAGGATGAACTTCAGAGAATTTGTGGCCTTCCAGAACCAAAAGAGTGGCTTCTTCACTGAATCCAAACTTTGTTTTTTTTTTTTTTTTTTTTTTTTTTTTGAGACAGAGCCTCAAGCTATCCCCCTGGGTAGAGTGCTGTGGCATCACAGCTCACAGCAACCTCCAACTCCTGGGCTTAAGTGAGTCTCCTGCCTCTGCCTCCCAAGTAGCTGGGACAACAGGCACCCGCCACAATGCCCAGCTATTTTTTGGTTGCAGCCATCATTGTTGTTTGGCAGGCTCGGGCTGGATTCGAACCCGCCACCTTAGGTGTATGTGGCTGGCGCCTTAGCCACTTGAGCCACAGGACCCGAGCCTGAATCTACACTTTGTTAAAAGGATTTGTTCTGTAATATCTGGGTTCAGTCAAAAGGCCATACTCAAGGATCCAGAAGGCCCCATATGGTGCCTGCCCTCCCAGCTGTGACCCTACTCTGTCTCACAGTAACTATCCCCATGCATGGAGTTACTGCTCTACCCAGTGCTGGGGAGGGAGGGTAGAGAAAGAGTCACAGAGCACTCTCCAGAGGAGGTCACAGCAGGAGTTAGTCAGGGGAAGACTGTCCAGAGGTAACCACCTGTGCTAAGGAATAGAGGTCAGAGAAGGGGGGTGTAGGGGGAGAGGGCAGGAGTAGCTGCAGCACTGAGGGTGGGGCTCAGGCAGGGCTGAGGGCAGGTGCCCCTAGCCTAAAGGCAGTAAGGGCCCGAGGAGGAAATTCAGTGAGTTAGTACCCAGGCTGCCTTTCTGGGGAACAACTCACATTACCGAGGCAGGTGGGGGAGGTTGACTCAGAGGCTGCTATGAGCTCAGGGGAGCGGGGGAGCTGCCACCCCACGCTCCCACCCCGCAGTGAGCTAACACCCCAGCAGCCTCCCAAACGCCAGCTCCACCAGCAAGCAGAAGCCGTTCCCAGCCAGCTGGGCGCAGCGGGCTGTCACGCTGCCAGGCGGCTGAGCACAGCTCAGTGAAATCAGGGGCTGACTGATGGCAGCCACCCCCCATCCTAATCCGGCCACCTCTGGACCCCAGGGATACCTCTCGCCCCACCTCCACAGCCTGCCACAGAGCACAGTGCTCTGGCCCCTCGGTGCTTATTTGGATGTTGCCAGAGCCAGAGGAACAGCCCACAGGGTCTAGCACTTTTCTCATTCAAATTTAATACCTTTCCATCCATCTCTTCCATTTTCCCACATCTGTTCTAGATAAGCATTTGCAAATGTTCACAAAACATTTACCGAGGCACAGGCAAAACTACTGGAAAAATCTCCATCAGTAAGAAACTAGATCAAAATTTTGGTGAATCCATTCCATGAAATACTACACAGCAGTTAAAAAGAATGACGTAGATCTACTGAACAGTATGTCCCTGGCATGAAAATATCTACAAGATGCACTGTTGGATGAAAAAAAAAAAAAAAGGAAATTGCAGAATAACATATCCAGGATGCAGGATGTCATCACTTACATAAAATCTTTTTTAAATTTGACTCTATGTCTCTCCGTAAGTAAATGTGAAAAATGCAAGGAGGGAAACACATCAAACCAACATCGGTGGTGATGAAGGAATGGAGGGAAGTGACTTTTCACTTTGCACACGTCTTTGTTGCTTGCTTTTTACAAGGAGACTATGCTAGTGCAGAACAGGTTTCTTAAAACCCTTAAATTCTGTGAACACACACACAAGTGTGTTAAAATTATCACTGGATTGGTGCAGGGCTCAGGGTATCCTTTCAAGGAGTTGTCATACCCAGAATCTTGTCTAATTTCTGCCGCACCCTATTGAAGACAAGCATTCAAAACCCCATTTTGCGAATTAAAAAAATTAGACCAGAGAGATGAAGCAAGCTGCCCAAGGTCACAGGCAGGGAGGGCTGCAAGGCACTGGTCCCTGGAACTCCGAGTCCAGGGCTCTAACCAGTCACCGGGCTGCGGGCAAGGGGCGGGGCCTGGGCAGGCGGCTTGGGAGGCGCTACCCTGGTGGAGGCTCTGCGGTGTCACTTCCCGCTCCCTCCCGGCGCCTCCGAAAGCCCCTCGGGGAGGAGGGAGACGGGGCTTTGTCAGGGAAGAAGTGAGTGAACGGTGAGGGATGAGAGGGAAGCTGATGAACCGCCACCCCCGGCAAAAATTAAACATCATGATGAACCACCCACTGAGTGGGATGGGGCTGCCACGTCACTCGGCAAACCACGCGTGGGAAGCAGCTTAGCGGGGCCGTGTCCCCGAGCATGAGATTTCACGCCTCTTTTCATGGGGGCTGCTCACCCCGGTTCTCAGCTAAGCTGTTTCCAGCACCATGGTGCCAGGTACGCTCTTCAGCTCATTTCCTGGAGCCCTCTGTAAGCAGGCTGGAAACAGAATCATGCTTCTCAGAAGGTTCTAGAACCTGAAAAGCCAAGTGAACAAAACCCAACACCCTCTTGTGCCACCACCACATCTCAGATATTTTGCTTTAGTGCCAAATGTCTGAAGGGGACGCAGAGGGACCCAGGAAACAGTGCGAGGCCTCGCCAGGCCTGGCCAGGAAAGCTTTGTACATAGGGACAGGCCAAAGGCTCTACAGGGAACAAACCTCAGCCACACAATGAGCAGGCACAACCCTTTCAGGACATGTCCAGAGAAGGGGTTTAGGTTTAACAGTGGACCCTCCATTCATCCTCAAACTACGAAGCAAACTTACAAGATCATGAGGGTAGAGATAAGAACTTGGATGCTGGGGGCTGTAATCCTGCCCTGCCACCTTGGTTAAGATTATGAATCTTTCTGAGTCTCAGTTTTCCCATCTGTAAAATGGGTATTATTGTGGCACAAATCATGGTATTTCAGTAAAGAGACACATAATAATAATATAATTAAATAAAATATAACAAGTACGGGGCATCCATCAAATCTGGAAACCTGAGATTACATAAAGGTGTAAATGTGTGTGTTTATATTTACTTATTCATTCACTTCACAGAGTGAAAATTTCCTAGGCAACATTATGTATATTTGTCTATGTTTTCAGTTCTATGGACATCCTGTGATAATATAAACATAATGAAATGAAAAAAACAGTGATAATATTATAAAATAAAACATTAATAACCACTTAGCGTGAGGGATCAGGTCCAAGAACTTCACAGGGATTATCTAATTAATGTTCACAGCAAGCTGTCTTATTAGCTCCATTTTACAGGGGTAGAAACTAAGTACAGAGCCAAAGTGACATCTCTATTTGACAGGCTCACATCGGCAACTGACAAAGCCCATTTTAGACCCAAATAGTCTCATTTCAGAGTCTAGGCCCTCTACACCATTTATTTAGTGATGACTAAATAAAATGGGACAGTATACAGAGAGTGGGATTTGGCACCGAGAAAGGACTTAAGAAATGCAAACTCCTGTAAGTATTGAGATCTTGGAGAGAAGAAATCAGATCCACCTTGTTCACCACTATATCTAGAATAGTGATGTACAAAGAGTAGGTTGTCAGTAAATACTGCATTTGGCCATGTATGAGGTACACTTTTTTGCTTACACTTTTGAGGGAAAAATAAAGGGGCACATTATACTTGTTACCACTGGAACATAAAATTTCTTGGACCTCATATCTATTCGTGTATTTTGTAATTATTTCTTACATAAAATTTCTAGTACCGTGTTAAAAAATAAATGCTAAAATTCCTTTATAATATAAAAAGAAGTACCTAAACATAAACTAATACAAATTTGAATTAAAACATTAAAATGAAAGATTGCTTTCCTGGAAGTTTGGACCAAAAAGTGGGTGTGCGTTATGTACGGGGGAAGGAATTATACCCGGCAAAACCTGGTATTTGGTAGGAGAGAAGGAAAATTATTCAGGTCTTCATTAGCCAAAGACTGGAATCCTTGTCCCTCCCTGCCCACCCCAACAAAAAAGTCTAAGATAAATTCAAAGCTTTTCCTAGGAGCATTCAATTCCCAAGACACGTGTGGCCACCCAAACTTGCAAACCCACCTCATCCACATCTCTATGGCACGGGACCTGGAATCCAAACCCTGAACAGGACCAGACAGCCACCAGCCACCGGTCACCAGCCACCGGTCACCAGCCAGCAAGACTCAGAAGGGACTTACCTTCCTCGGCATCATTCCTCAGCGAGGCCTCCAGCAAGGCCACGTTGGCCTCAAAAGACACCTTCTTGCGGCGGCCACCTGTGCTGCGCTTCCGCTCGTGTTTGCGCTTGCGGTGCTGCAAGTCCTGCTCGTACTGTGCCCACTTCTTCAGCTGCTGGGCCCGGCGCTTCTGGGCGGCACGCAGCCGCTCCAGCGTCGGCACCTTCTCCAGCAGCTGCAGCTCTGTCAGCAGGTCCACGTGGCTGGCCATGGCCACCGCGCCTCCCCACGCCCTGGCTGGGGGCTAGCACGGTGTGCCACGGGCCAGGGAAACGCGGGGGCTTCTGTGGGGCTGGGGCCTCATGGTGGTGCCTGTGGCAGCAAGAGAGACACAGATGGTCACACGTGTCAGGATGGAAAACTCAGATCTGATTATATCACCCTAAGTTCAAAACTCTTCGGAGGTTTTCTTTCCATTGCTCTCCAAACAAAAGTGCAAATCCTTACAGAAGCCTTCAGTCCCAGCAAGGTCTGGCTGTGCTGTCTAATGCAGCATCAATGGTCACATGTGGTTACTTAATTTTTTTTTTCTTGAGACAGGATTTTGCTCTGTTGCCCAGGCTATAGTGCAGTGGCATCATCACAGCTCACTGCAACCTCAAACTCCTGGGGTCAAGCCATCCTCCTGCTTTAGCCTCCTGAGTAGCTGGGACCACAAATGCCTGCCACCAGGCCTGGCTAATTTTCCAAAAATGTTTTTGTAAAGAAAGGGTCTCTTGGGTGGTGCCTGTGGCTCAGTGGGTAGGGCACCGGCCCCAGATACTGAGGGTGGCGAGTTCGAACCCAGCCCTGGCCAAACTGCAACAAAAAATAGCCAGGCATTGTGGTGGGCACCTGTAGTTCCAGCTACTCAGGAGGCTGCAGGGAGGCAAGAGAATTGCCTAAGCCCAGGAGTTGGAGGTTACTGTGAGCTGTGACAGCACAGCACTCTACCGAGGGCAATAAAGTGAAACTCTGTCTCTAAAACAAAACAACAACAACAACAACAAAAAAGAAAGGAAAAGAAAGGGTCTCTCTATGTTGCCCAGGCTGGCCTCAAACTCCTGGCCACAAGTTGACCCTCAGCCTCTCAAAGTGCTGGGATTACAAGCATGAGCCACTGTGCCTGGCCCCTATTTGAATATAAATTAATTAAAATAAAATAAAGTATACAACAATTTAGTTCCTCAGCCGCATTAACCACTTTTCAAGTGTACAATTGCCACATGCTTCATACTTTTTGTTTTTGAAAACAGTTATTTTTTAACCAAACATTATATACTACTACATAAATATCATATTTTTACATCATAAAAATCTATGTTGTTATATTATCATAACCATCATGAGTTTATTGTTTTCAAAAGGGATTAATACTATTTTTTAAATTTTGCAGTATTTATTTACAATATGATAAATATTGACAGACATAATCTACACAAACAAAAGCTCTTCGGGATTCTCAATAGAGGATAAAAAGATCCTAAGACCAAAAAGATTTAAAACTGCACTCTGGGAGTACAGAGGCAGGACGATCGCTTGAGCTCAGAAATTCAAGACCAGCCTGAGCAGGAGTGAGACCTGGTCTCTACTAAAAATAGAGAAATTAGCCAGGCGTCATGGCAAGCACCTGTCTCCCAGCTACTAGGAAGGCTGAGGCAAAAGGACTGCTTGAGCCCAGGAGTGTGAGATTGCTGTGAGCTAGGATGACTCCATGGAACTCTAACCTAGGGCAACAGAGTGAGACTTTGTCTCAAAAACAAAACCAACAAAAACCCTACTGAACTCTTAGGGGAACCTAGAAAATCTTACTTGAAGTTTCCTTCTTTGTATGACTTTTAAAAAGGTGGGTGGAGGGAACCCACATCCACACACACCCCCACACACACCTCTTGCTCTCAGGAATCTCAGACCTGAGGTCAACAAAATGTCAGAGTCCAAAGCCAGCTGGTCTTCATGTCAGCATGGACCCTGTGGTTCCTCAGACAGAGGAAAGGGGTCTGTTTCCCCACTGCAAAATGTTCTATCTACCTCCCAGGCAAGTTAAGGGCAAAGTGTTTAAGGAATAAAAAGAGCTGGCCCCAAAAGTTAAACAGTGAATAGCAAAGAGACCCAAGAAGAGCAGGGGAATCCAAATGAAGCTCATCTGTGAGCCAAGGCTGCCGGCAGGTTGTTAGGTGATAGGGAAAGATGGGTACAGGTCTACATCTGTGTAATGTGGAAATGCTTCCTATCTCAAAGGGGTCAGGAGGGCCCTGGCTTCAGGAAGCCTTGTGAATCTCCTGAGTCTCCTGTTTCACCCTGCCCCTCTGAATGCCCTTCCTCAGAGGCTAAAAAACCTCAGGGGCCCAGGTTGGATCAGACTACTCTTCAGGCCTCTTCCAGCTTGGAAAGTACATAGACAGAATGTGGAAGGGGCTGGCTTGGAAATGCTCACAGGGCAGAGGTTCCAGCGTTCTGAGTGGGTCGGACCTCCAGTGTCAAGAGCCGATGGCCATGCTCAGCAGGAAACAAACAAGCTAACAGACTTTGGTTGCCTTTTGTTGGGTTTTGTTTTGACTTTTCTTTTGACTATCTTGCATTTTTAATTAATTGGTTAAACTTTTTGAGATCATTGTTATAACACGCAGTGGTAACTAACAATACAGAGAGATCCCAAGTACCCAGTTTCCTAAAGGTAGCATCTCGAAAACTACTGTACAGTATCACAGCCAGGAACCTGACCTTGATACCATCTACCAACATTATTCAGATTTCTCCAGTTTAGCATGTACTTATTTGAATGTATGTGTTTCATTTTGTGCAATTTTATCCATGTGTCCACCAACATGGTCAAGATACGGTTCCACCACCACAAGGATCCCTCTCGATCATTACAGCCTTACCACCTCCTTCCCTAAGCACTCCCTCAAACCCACTTCGGTCCCTGACCTGACCTTCACGAATCTGTTCCCTATCTGTAGACTTTTCTCATTTCACAATATGTTATGTAAATAGAACCTGATAGCAGAGGACCTATGGGGGACTGGCTTTTTTTCACTCAGCATCAATCCTTTGAGATTCATCCCAACGGCCGCATGCCTCCATAGTTCCTTCCTTTTTGTTGCTGAGTAGTATCCTGTCTTATGATGGCCCCATTTTTTTTAACCATTCACCCATCGAAGAACATCTGCCTTGTTTCCAATTCGGGGCTACAGGTTTCGGTGTGAACATAGTGGTTGTTTCTCAGGGGTAAATGTCCAAGAGTACAATGGATGGGTCATATGCTAATCACACGTTTAGTTTTAAAAGAAACTGCCAAACTGTTTTCCAGGGTGGCTGGCTGCAGCAGTTTTCATTCCAGCAAAGTCTGAGTGATCCAGTTCTTCTGTGAGCATTTGGTGTTGTCACCGCCTTCTATTTTAGCCATTTAGGTATTTTGGTTGCTTTTTTAGAAGTAAGGAGTGCAAGGGAGCTGAATTCTCAACCACACAGGATCATCAGGATGGTCAGACTTCCCTGGAAGCCAGCAGATACATGTTTATTTCACCCCACGTCCCCATATGCCCAAACATTTTATGAACATCTGCTGTGTGACAAGCCCTGAGTCAGAGACCAGGATCAGGGACCAGCTCTGCCATCTAGGAAATCCCCGTCTGTCAATCTATCTATAAATCCTTTTAATCCTCCCAACAACCTAATGAAATAGGTACTATTGTAATGCCCATTTTTCAGATAAGAACATTGAGGCACAGAAAGATTAAGTAATTTATGGTACAAAGTAGAAGAACCATCTGCCTGAGGCTCTCCCTAGTACAAAACAGCTGACCTGACGCTCAAAGGATGAACAGGAAGTGGCCAGGTGAGAGCAGTAGACACAAGCTGAGAGGAAGTTTGGCAAAGTTCAAAGGCATGCAGAGAGGCTGGCCACAACGCAGGGAATTCTGGAAACTGACACACACAAACATGGTCTGGACAGGACATGGCTGCCCAGCCCATAAGGAACAGTGACCCACTTGTGGCTGTGGGCCAAACTTAACCAGAAAACCCCCTGCAGTCCACATCATATGTTTTTTTTTTTTTTTTTTTGAGACAGAGTCTCAAGCTGTTGCCCTGGGTAGAGTGCTGTGGCGTCACAGCTCACAGCAATCTCCAACTCTTGGGCTTAAGTGATTCTCTTGCCTCCGCCTCCCAAGCAGCTGGGACTATAGGCACCCACCACAGTGTCCGGCTAATTTTTTTTATTTTTTTTTTTTTTTGTTGTAGTTGTCATTGTTCTTTTAGCTGGCCAGGGCTGGGTTTGAACCACCAGCCTCAGTGTACATGGCCAGTGCCCTACCCACTGAACCATGGGCACCGCCCCATCATGTGGGTTTGTTTGGCTTTAGTCCACACTGTGTTTTACAACATTTTAATTCACAACCAGCATTTCAAACTTGGAGATTTTTTCCCCAATACCAGATTTCCAGCTTTTCTTGGAACATCTGCGCATCTGGCCATGCTGTGCTCACTGGTACCCATTGACAGGCTCAGAGCAGGACTGTCTTCTTAGAAAGGATGCGTACACTTTTGTTTACTGCAGTCACCATTACTCCCCAATTACCCCCGCCAACTCCTTTACTAATTGACATCACTTGCTGTTCCCATGGTCATTTGAGTTTGCAAGTCCAGTCATGGCCAGAATGGGCTCCAATCTGCGCAAGAAAGGGAAGCTGGTCTGTGAGTCTCCCCAACACGGAGCAGGAGCAAGGTATAGAGAAGCAGTTGTGTGCACCCAACTTGTCCAACAAGCAATTCAACAAAAGTACTTGAAGTCAGTGACTGTCTCAGGAGGTGGTAAGTTCCCCATCACTTATTGGTTTGCCATCACTTATTGGAAGACTGGGCTACATATCCTCGGAGACTTCTTTCAGCCCTAAGATTCTGTATGCGGTTACTCCATTATTATTACTGCCCACCTCTTAAGTGGGAGGTACCAAAACCATGCCAAAAATAAAAGGTAATGATCCTGATCATTTAGCTGGTTGCAAAGCACTTTATCCCTTTCAAAGAATTTCCCTAGCCATCATCTCAGCCAAGTGTTTCCCTAAATGTGGAAAGAGAATCCACCCCAAAGGAATTTTCAAAAGTGCAGAGAAAAGGCTTAACCCTATGAACCCCTCTGGCCCAGACCAATTTAACCCCATCCTCGAATTCCCCAGCAAGTTTCACATTATTTCACTTAGTCATCATTATTTACCATTAATCTAAGAATATCTCTTTTTAACAATACCCAATGTCAGTAACTAGTAAGTAAGGGAACTGGTTTACCAATTTACCCCCAGCTTTTGGGATTAAGCCACTGTTAATGAATACAGGAAATATGGGAATATAGGAAAAGATGATTAAACCAGATTTCTGCGTTCTGGGGATACAGGACGAGACCAGTTTTCCAGGTCTTCATGGGTCCAAAATGTTAATAAAACAAGGACCCACACAGAGAGCAAGGTATACCCCTTTCATTTCTATTTTAATCTTTCAGACTTTCTCCAAAAGAACATGTTAGTCCTATGCTAATAGGTCCTTCCTGTCTTTATAACCATGCCACTCTCCCTCCTAAATAAAGAGCAAGCAGGCCTCAGGCTCCATGGAGCTCTACTGGGCCCCATTGGGCTCCACTGGGCTTGCAACTATATAGCATAGGACTAATGACATTATTTTGTTTTCTGTAGATTTGCTTTTATAGTTACCGTTTTGGGGTTTTTTTGTTTGTTTTTTTGTTTGTTTTTTTGTTTTGAGACAGAGTCTCACTTTGTTGACCTCGGTAAAATGCCATGCTTCCACAGCAACCTCAAACTCCTGGGCTCAAGGTGATCGAGAGCCTCAGCCTCCAAGTAGCTGGGACTACAGGTGCCCACCACAACACCGGCTATTTTTTAGAGACAGGGTTTCACTCTTGCTCAGGCTGGTCTTGAACTCTTCACCTCAGGCAATTCACCTGCCTCAGCCTCCCAGAGTGCTAGGATTACAGGCATGAGCCACCATGCCTGGCCTCAAATTTCATTTTTGAACGAATTGATTTCAGTTGAAAACTAGCAAGTTAGTGGTAAAGAAAAATTTAATAATGATGGCATTTAGCATTGGCAAAAATAAGTGATGACTTTTCGGCAACTCATCTCGCCACTGATGCTTATGACAATCATCTAAGAGAAGCACCCACGTGAACTGCTTACGTTGTCTGACAGATATTCACGGGGACTCTACCACATGTTGGGACTGTGCTCAGGGCTAGGGACACAGCAGGGTATGAGATAAACACGGCCCCTGTCCCATAGAGAATGACAAAAATAGGCACTGGGGATGGGTGAAGTGCTCCAGGGAGGCAGAGGCTGAGCAGTAACTAAACCTGGGGCCTGACTCCCAGCGCAGTGCTCCTTCCATGGGCCCCAAAGTGGCATCTGAGGCAGACAGAAGACATCACTGCAGTGTCCTCCCTGCTCCTGGCTAAGGAATTAAGGGCAGTTGTCCAACCCCCTACCCCCTCCGGGAGAAAGGTGAGGACAACGTCTCCCAAGGGCCAACAAAAGGGGCCAGAACACATTTTCTCTGACTTGGCCCTTCCTGCCAGCCCCTCCCACCTTGCCCCTCTGGGTTCCCTGGAGCTGGGGCTCCAGGACAGCTCCCTCTTGATTACTGGTTTCCAGGTGACCTAGTTTCCCCCAATAGACCCACACACACCTCCTCCCGCCCCCGTCTGAGAAAACCCTGCTTGGGCTAATTAAAGAATTGCCGTGGTGCTGCTAACATAGCAGCTGGGTGGCCCCAAGACAGGGCACTGACCTGGGTGCTCCAAGATCACGGCTCCAAAATCTGGGCACACCTGTCCACGCTTGCAGGGAAAGGCCCAGCTGGTGAGCAGATCACAGCCCGCACTGCCAGGGCCTGGGAGAGCAGTGATTATCATCAATGCTTAATGTTTAAAGGGGATCCCCAAGTAAGACCTCATCTGGAGGAAAACCAGCTCCGCAGAGCCAAATGAAGCACAGTGTTGTGGGAATATGCAGTCGGACTGTCCTGCAGAGAGATGGACACGTGAGACCACAAGTCAACACAGTGGCTGGGCTGGCGAGATGGGTGTGGGAGGGGTCTGCAGAGGCCAGGTCAGGTGAGGTCATCCAGGAAGTGTATATGATGTGAGAAGTCAGAGGCGAGGGGAAACAGGGAGGGGTTCTTAGTTTTCCAACATCTGGGTGGACAAACCAAAATAGCTGGCCAACAGGAAGTCAGAGTCCTAGGCCCTTGACCTGGGGGTGAACCAGGAATAGGCTGTTAAGGTGTCCAGACCTCTTCTCCTAGGTCCCCAATTCAGCCTCTGCTGTCTGACCAAGTCTGAACTTGATTCTTTTGCTGTATCCACAAACCCTGGCTGTCCCCAAAGGGAGAGACAGAGCTGATGCACATCTAGGGAAGCAGAGGCTCAGCTCCAGAAAGCAGATCCTCGGGGGGGGGGAGGCAAGGAAGTATGCCAGGGCACACTCTCATACTTCCCCATCCTCCCCCAAAGGGGAGTATTGTTTGGGAATAAATATGCCCCTGGGGCAACAGGAGATGCCTTGGTTTGGGGGGAATCTGTGCAGTTCCCTTTACCACTCGGTCCAGGGCCCTGATTGGCCAGAGCCTGTCAACAAAGGAGTGAGCCCGGCCATAGTAATTGGCTCAAGGGTAGGTACATGTCCTGGGTTGGCCCAGTCAGAAGCTTCTCTTCCTACCACTTGCGAGCTAGAAGCACAAAGCTCGGGTTATCCCGGAAGCCACCTTGCCGCCATCCACACAGGAAACTGGCCTTTGATGAAGCCACAGGAAGAAAACAGGGTCCACAGGGTCCACAGCCACAGAACGGAAACAGGGTCCTTTAACTAAAGGGCCTTAGCACTTCAGCTATCCAAGCCTGCAAAATCCCCTTTATTATTTAAGCCAGGTGAATTGGATTTGGTTACCTGTAGCCAAAAGCACCCTACCAGACCACACTGATGCTTTTAGGGACCCCAGGAGTAATTGTTTCTTGTAGCAAGCTAAGTGGGCCTATTGCTGAGGCATAATGCCAGACACCTCCACTTCCCCCTACAATGGCCATTTCTGGCCCTTCAGGCAGCTTGGAGGAAGGGTGGGAAGGTCAAAGCCAGGTTCCCCCAGAAGCCTTGCCCTGCCCACTGAGGTGGGAGAAGGAGGCCCAGGCCTTGTGACTCCTTCATTCCAGGGGAGCAGCTGGTTGACACATCTTTGGACTGGAGCCTGGTGCCTTGAGAAAAACAACATGAGGGAAGGTGAATTCAAATTGAAGAGACTTTACAACATGAGTCAGAAAGCATTTCAAAGTTCACAGTGTTAAAAGAAAATGTGAAGATTTGTTTTCTTGTTCTTCAGCTATTCTTCTCTACACAATATTGGCAGCAGTCCGGAGGAAGGCCATGGGTGCTTTTCCCCTTGTGTTTCCTGTACCGTTGAGCACGAGGAAAGAAAGAAAACAAAACAAACAGCCCTGGCTTCCCTCCTCCTCGGATCTCACTTGGGACCTACTTTCTCTCCTAAAGGAGGCCCACCCCCACCCTCCCACAACACACTTCTTTGAATAATAACATCTTTTTTTCCCAGCCCAGAAAAAAAAAAAAAAAAACTGCTTTACTCACGAGCAAAGAGACTTCTGGGGCCCTTGGTGCTCCAAATATCTGAATTAGAAATTACCCTTGACCCTCCAACCCCATTCTCATGGGATGCTGTGGTCTGACTGTCCTGCTCCTGCTGGGGTGAACCTTCTAGACCTCTAGGGACAGTCATCACAGACAGACCTGTGGAACTTAGGTCCCCATAGCCCCATCGTCCTGCTCCTTACCTCCACTTCTCCCAGCTATACTCCTTTGGTAAGATATCTAAATGGTGGCCCTGAGCATGGCCCTGACTTGGCACTGTTCCCTAAAGGCCGTTTACTATCACCCAATTTGGTAGGATTTTGTGTGTATGAGATGAGGGAGGCAGGATTCAAAACCCCAAGTTCAACAAGAACAAAGAGTGATCAGACAGCTAACTCCTCTTGAGCTCGCTCAGAGAAAGACTCACAGCCACGGGAATAGTAACAGCCCAGGTGACCTCTATCTGAGCTGGTTGGGACACACTGGGAGCAGAGGACCAGGCATTAATAAAAGCCATGTGGGAAGGGATGGGCTTTGTTCTGAGCCTCTAGAGGGCACAGTTAGAAGCATGCACCGACAATATGAAGAACAATCAGTCTGGCATGAGGGCAAAGCATCTAACGTTGACAATTCAACAAAGCCCAGCCATGGCTCCATGAGGGAGTTTGCACCATCAAGATGTTTATGGCCCCTCATGGGGCTGCTGAGAAAGCATCCATGTCTGGTGTTAGGTGAGACTCCCCCACTGAGCTCAAATCCTGACCTGGCAGAGCAGTCATTGTATTAGGAATAAGCGCCTTGGCGCTTATATCTCCATCCCAGCATTTGGTAACCACCAAGCTAGACAACCTACAATGGACCACTGTGAGCAGATATTGAGTGATGGTTTGGACTGGTTCTGCCTATGAAGGTGAGACAGCTTTCTCAGGCTTGGCTTTAAGAAAACTTCATAGTTTGAACAGGTAAAGGAAAACCCAGGTAAACACACCCATCCTCCATGCTGAGCTTCTCCCCATGAACCTGAACCCAGAGAAGCCTGTATATTAAATGGTAAGAATAGCAGTGCAGGAAGGCCGCAGGGGACAGTAATGAACGTGCCAAGGACAGACACACACACTAAGCTGACATGATGTCTATAAACATGTTACTCAGTGACAGTCACAGCGCTAAACCAAACAGCCAGTCTTCTAAAGAAGCTTATGTAATTGCTAAGCACCGGGAAATGGGATTCAAATTACAAACACTGTTTCTCCAGGCTTGGGGAAGTGTGGTCCACCTCCTCCCTTCTCAGGGAGATAAATACTCCCTTTGCAGCTGGAGGTATCATTTTCCAAAGGAGGCCACCTGTGGCCACAGAACACCCTGCCTGGTTACATGGTGATTAAACAGGAGATAACCCTTCATGCCATGTAGGCCTAGGGTGGCCTCTGTCTCCTCTGCTTTTTCTTTTTTCCTTTTTTTTGAGACAGAGTCTCAAGCTGTCACCCTGGATAAAATGCTATAGCGTCACAGTTCACAGCAACCTCAAACTTTTGGGCTTAAGCGATTCTCTTGCTTCAGCCTTCAAAGTAGCTGGGACTACAGGCACCCACCATGACACCTGGCTTTCTGTTGTTGTTTTAGCTGGCCTGGGCTAGGTTCGAACCTGCCAGTCTCGGTGTATGTGACCGGCGCCCTACCCACTGAGCTACAGGCACCGCCCTCCTCTACTTTTCTTTCTCAGCATGACAGCCTTGACCAAGCTGTCCTCTCTGATGCGAACTCTTAGGCTGGTGGTGGCTCCTGGGAGTGCTATAAGAGAGGGATTATGAAGCCACATGTGACAACAGGACAAAGACGTGCTGTGATCAATTCGCAAAGTCTGCCATGGCTGAGGAAGTGGGCAGTGGCGCCACACACACTGTGCACACAACCCTGCTCTACGTCATGATGTCTCAACTCTGAGGCCCATCTTTGCCTGCGCCTCATTGACTAAATTTCTCTAGTCTTTTCTTTTTTTTTTTTTTTTTTTGAGACAGAGCCTCAAGCTGTCCCCCTGGGTAGAGTGCTGTGGCATCACAGCTCATAGCAACCTCCAACTCTTAGGCTCAAGCAAGTCTCCTGCCTCTGCCTCCCAAGTAGCTGGGACCACAGGTGCCCGCCACAACGCCTGGCTATTTTTTGGTTGCAGCTGTCATTGTTGTTTGGCAGGCCTAGGCTGGATTCGAACCCGCCAACTTAGGTGTACGTGGCTGGCGCCTTAGCCGCTTGAGCTACAGGCACCAAGCCAAATTCCTCTAGTCTTAAGCACAGCTAGAAAGTTACCAGATTGAGTGGAAGGGCCCCTCAAATCCCAGGATATCACCCAAACAACAACACAGAATCCTCGTGGCTTCACTGATACAGAAGAATCAAATCTCAGACTCTAATGGGAATTTCTCCAACAACCTTCCCTAGTGCAGAAGTAAGAACTAGACTCTATTCTGTTCAATTGCCTGGATCCAGATTCTAGGAAGTCGTATGCTGAGCCAATTCAAGCAAAGGAGGGCAGCTTCTTCATCTGACTTGCAGCCCTCCCAAGGTTGTCCCTAGAGCAGCAATTCTCAACCTGTGGGTCATGACCTCTTTGGTGGTCTCCTGCAGATCAGATATTTACATTACGATTCAAAACAGTAGCAAAATTACAGTTGTGAAGTAGCAACAAAAATAATTTTATGGGTGGGGGTCATCATAACATGAGGAACTGTATTAAAGGGTCGCAGCATTAGGAAGGTTGAGAACCACTGCGAGGGTAGGAAGACAGTGTGCTGCTGGTAACAGATGGGGAAGGGAGCAAAGGCATTGCTACCAGCCAACACCCTTCTCCATCCAGATCCGGGCAGCACTATCTTGTCCATTCCAAGCATCTTGGGCTCCACACCATGACCAACATAAGGGAGGAAGGGGACCGTGGTCACCTCCTAACAAAACCCCTTTCTCCACTTCAGAAACCTCAAAAATATTCCCAGCAAGCTATCGCCTCCCCTTTAAACAGTGGTGTTCTTGGCCAATTAGAAAGTAGCTGAGATGAAATTTTTTTTTCTGAGACAGAATTTCACTCTGTAACCCTGGGTAGAATGCCGTGGTGTCATAGCTCACAGCAACCTCAAACTCTTGGGCTCAAGCAATTCTCTTGCCTTACCCTCCCAAGTAGCTGGGACTACAGGCGCCCACCACAACGCCCAGATATTTTTTAGTAGAGATGGAGTCTTACTCTTGCTCAGGCTGGTCTCAAACTCCTGAGCTCAGGCAATCCACCCACCTTTGCCTCCCAGAGTGCTAAGATTACAAGCATGAGCCACCGCGCCTGCCCTGAGATGGGAATTATAAAAAGCTTTTCATGTAGTTTGTTTGCTGAGGTTTTGAGAATAATTCCAAGGAAATGTGGATGATAAAAAGCAAAGTTGAACTTGAAGGAGAAAACTCCTGGCCTGGAGGAGGAAAGAATGAGACTCAGAAATATAGACGGCAATGCAGAGACTGGGTTCCAAGTAACTGCACAGCCAGGACGGGTCAAACTCCAAAGCCCATGCACATAAAAAGCAGAAGGCGAAGAAGGAACTAAGAAAAACTCTCAAAGAACTTAAGTGCTTGAAAAGATCTTCCTCGTGAAACGCAAGAAGATTTCAGAAAATCCACATGATTAGCGGGGAGATGAACGGACATCTCAGTTAAGACACCAGACAGATCAATTTGTAATAGGACAAATACTTGCTGAAATCTATATAAAATACAACCTATGTGTAATGAAATTATATCTAAGTATCAAAGAAACTATGAACTAGGTACATGAAATGAACCAGAGGCAAAGAATGCCAGATAATAATGGCAGCTTCTGTGTACAGCTCACCTGCCCCCTACCCACCTCTGAGCATGTGACATTTCTTGGAATCATTGCACCAGCTCTGCAATGTAGATAGTGTCCCCTTTTCAAAGAGAAGAAAACTGGGACTCAGAGAGATTAAGGAACTTGCAAGTAGGGCTTACAGGTTCCAGTTGTTTGTGGTTGACATCTCTCCTGATTAGCTCAATACCGGTTTTGATTAATCTGCATGTGTCATTCATTAAGCATTTTTAACACCCCACCCCCACCAGTCCCCCAACGCAAAAATAAAAGAAAAAAAGTCAGGCAGAAAAGATGAAAGCAAGAAGAGGAGTTCTCAAAGGAAAATAAATGAAATCTACAGAGTAAGGTTACTTGATTAAAGTCATGGTGAAGCCATCAGCAACATCACTTTGGAGGCTTAGGTAGGAAATCATGTGTCATCTTATACTAAATTGTATAAAATCTGCCTTCCAACCCCCTATGGGAGCAGCCCTCTATGACTGTTCCTTTTAGGGGGAGCACTTCCTCACTTTTACTTCACCCAGTAGCTCCCAAACCCGATTTGTAACAGCAACTGGCCACTTTCCTCTCCTCTCTGTTAGTAGACTATGTCAGGGGTCCCTCCTATGGCTCAAGGAATAGGATGCCAGCCCCATATGCTGGAGGTGGTGGGTTCAGCCCCAGCCAAAAAAAAAAAAAAAGAAAAGAAAAACAAAAGTAGACTATGTCAGAAAGTTTCAAGGTGCTCTGCGCTTTGGCAAATGACATTTCCATACGCAGTCTCTGAAGTCTCAGTGCTGGGTCTGTGACCTTGCAGGTCACCATGCAGAGAAGCAAGCGGTCGTAGACCACTTTACGCTACTTCTCTTGCTCCCTTCCTTGATCTCCAGCCAAAGATCCTTCACTTTGATTCCTTCCTCTCGAGTGTACAGAACTCCTAGCACACCTCTGCTTCTCTTCTGACCAGCTTCGTTTGCTTTGAACATGGTAACTTCCGCCCATGAAAGTGACAGTACTATCCCAACTGAATTTATCTCCTCATATTAAAACCTCATGCTCACGCTGTTAACCACTTGGGTTGATACTCAAAATATGGGAAGCCTTATCATATCAGTCCTGTGACTCAGCAAATTCCTGAGCACCCTATTTCATCCCTGATATCATCAACGAGTAACTACCACTTTCACTGTTTTCTTCTGGAAGTTTTCTGGGCAAATTCACTTCCATTTTTAATGTAAAGCCTCATTTATTTGGTCAGTAAAGAAATATTAATTGCCCTCCACTACATGCTAGGTAATAAAGTTGGGTGGCTCAGGGGATCTTTAATGAACTAAACTATTGATCAGAAAAGTTTTGCTCCTAGTATGGCAGAGTAGTTCTTATTGTATCGATCTTCCCAAATTAAACTATTATGAACTCTGGGCACAAAATAATAAGAGCCAATCAGAGGTACTCAATTTGTCCAATCCCAGGCACGCAGAAACTGGACTTAACACTTGAAAGAAATAGCACTAAGTTACTTTCTTGTTTTTATAGCTTTTTACCTGAGGGAAGGCCCCAATCAATGCTGGACTTGTTGGCTAAGACAAATAGAAAATTTCCCTCTTATTATTTGAGGAATTAGAAGACGGAGTTCAAGTAACCACAGCTGGAAAGGGAGGGCAGATATCTAGAAAAGAAAGAGTCACAAAGCATAGCCCCAAATTCTGAGTATAAACTGTACCCAAATATCCCTGAATGACATATTAACTTCTTAGAGTCTATACAGGACAGACTCCGGAGTTTAATTAAAACTACAAAAACCCAACAAAGAGTTAAGATCTTGCCCCCATGAGGCAGACTGAGTTTGGAATTTGAATTTGATCCAGTTTACTGCTTGATTTAAAGAAAAAAATCACATGTTTCTGATGAACATAATAGAATCCAGAGTCTCTTCAAATCTCATTCAAAACATTCAGGATGCAATCAAAAATTAATAGACAAATTTTTTAAAGAAGAACAAACAAGACCAGATGTGTTGGCCTACACGTATAATCTAAGCACTTTGGGAGGCCAAGATGGGAGGATTGTTTGAGGCCAGGAGTTTAATACCAGTCTAAGAAACATAGCACACCCCTGTCTCAATAAAAAATAGAAAAGTCAGCCAGGCATAGTGGCATGCACCTGTAATCCCAGCTACTTGGGAAGCTGAGACTGGGAGATTGTTTTAGCCCGGGAGTTTGAAGTTGCAGTAGTTATGATGACACCACTGCACTCTAGCCCAGGTAACAAAGTGACACCCTGTCTCAAAAAATAAATAAATTAAATAAATTAATTAAAAAGAACAAACAGGAAAATGTGGTCCAAACTCAATAAAAGAAATCAATGGACATGACCCAGATGTTGGAATTAATAATAAGGATTATAAAACAGTTATCATAAATTTGCTCAAGGATATAAAGGAAATTATGTTTATAATAAATGAATGGACAGTGAATCTCAGCTGCGACACAAAAATAACAAAGAACCAAAACTAGTAACCAATTTAGCTAAATCCTCACCAACACCCTCCTCTGCATCCATGTGAGTTATGCATCTTGCTAGGGACAGTTACAAAGTTCTAATATTGATTTCCATGGAACTTTTTTGTCATCTGTCAAATGCTAAAGGTTCTGATCAAAGTTCAAGTTCTAGGCAGGCTTTGTGGAGAAAAAATAGGACACAAAGACCAGATCTTCTTCTCTGACAATATCTATATGGACTACTCATCACTTCTCCTGTCTTCCCTTCTCCTTTAGGTCTTAAAAAGAAAGTGACGTATTGCTGTGGTCTCTGCTCAGAGCTTCTTGATAGCTTCCAGGTCACTCCTGGTGGAGCCATTTGCCCCACATAAAGCACACGGGAATAAGGGGCAGCCTGTCAGTTTTGAGATACCTGAACCTTCTTCCAACACTGGCTAACCAGCCAGGTCAGGTCATTAAAACAAAGTCTGGGCTCGGCGCCTATAGCTCAACCGGCTAAGGCGCCAGCCACGTACACCTAAGGTGGCGGGTTCGAGTCCCCAGCCTGGACCCGCCAAACAACAATGATGGCTGCAACCAAAAAATGGCCGGGCGTTGTGGCGGGCGCCTGTGGTCCCAGCTACTTGGGAGGCGGAGGCGGGAGACTCGCTTGAGCCCAGGAGTTGGAGGTTGCTGTGAGCTGTAATGCCACGGCACGCTACCCAGGGGGAGAGCTTGAGGCTCTGTCTCAAAAAAAAAAAAAAACAAAGTCTGGGTACAGACCTTGCTGGGAGTTAATGAGGGGCACTCACCATTATAACATCTCTTTCCCTATTGCACTTTGCTTTTTCAAAGCCTATTAGGAAAGAGGGTCTCAAAATTGGCACTGGAATCAGCTGGAGATGTTAGGAATATATTGTAGGACCACAGAAGAAGACCACCACCATACATCCACCAGAATGGCCAAATTTTTTTTTTAAACCTGAAAATATCAATCATTGGTAAAAATTCTTACGTGCTGAATGGGAATATAAATTGGTGCAACCACTTTTTACAACTGTCTAGCCATATCTTGTAAAGGTGAATATATACATGTGTAACCCAGCAATTTCATTCCTAGGAATATACCCAACAGAGATTTCCATATGCATCACTAAAAGGCATTCATAAGAAGGTTAATAGCAATATTTATAATTGATCTAAAGTATAAACAATCCCAAATGCCCACCAACATTAGTTCAGGGGACAAATTATGATATATTCACACAATGGAACATTGTATAGTAATAAGACTGAACAATGAGTGCCTCTCACAATATTAACCTACATAAGCTAAAATGCATACAATATGATTCCATTTATGTAAAATTTAACATCAGGCCATACTAATCTATGAGGTATTAAGGTAGGAGGAGTTGGGCGGCACCTGTAGCTCAGTGGGTAGGGTGCCAGCCACATACACCGAGGCTGGTGGGTTTGAACCCAGCCTGGGCCAGTTGAAACAACAATGATAACTACAAAACAAAACAGCCAGGCATTGTGGTGGGTGCCTATAGTCCCAGCTACTTGGAAGGTTGAGGCAAGAGAACTGCTTGAGCCCAAGAGTTTGAGGTTGCTGTGAGCTGTGACGTCACAGCACTCCATCCAGGGCCAGGTCCAGAGTGAGACTATGTCTTAAAAAAAAAAGTAGGAGGAGAGACTGGGAAAGGACATAAGGGGGGATTTCTGGAACGCTGGTGACGTTGTGTTTCTTGATCAAGATATGGGTTACATAGGCATGTTCAGTTTGTGAAAAATTCATTCACTTAGGATTTGTGTACTTTTCTGTATTTGTTTTTCCCTAAGAAGTCATTATTTTTTTTTCAATATTAATATCTGGGTTCCACCTCGACAGATTCTGGTTTAATTGGTCTGGAGTGTAGCCAGGAATTGAAAACTTTAAGAAGCTCTCCAGGTGGGTCTACCGTGCATCTAAGAACCACTATCAGAACTTGGCAACCCTCCTTGCTATTTCTTGGAGCAGAAAGTGGTGCTGCTTCTCCAGAAAGTCTACACAGGATATTTTGGGTAGAACACTAGTAGCACCAGAGGATGTTCATAGATATTACATGGTGAAAGGGCTCCATGGTTAAATAAGTAACCTATTTATTACAATCATCAACTTCTCCCCAACACTCACTGCCTTCCTAGAGCTAAGTGCTTTCGCTACACTATCTAATTTAATCTTCACAACAAACCTGTGAGAAAGGCATATTAATCCCCATTTTACCAAAGGTTAAACAAGTGGGATTACATAATTGCCCAAGGTCATACAGCCAGTAATCAACAGGGCTAGGATTCAAATCCAGATTAGCTTTGACACGGAAGCCCATACTTTTAACTACTGCCCTAAACTGCCTCTCCATAGCAGTACTTAACTCTGGGCTTTAACAGAACCTTTAATGTGCTAATGTGATCTGTGAGTTGCCAAGACAGTAGAGGGAATGCAGTTTCCAAACTGAATTCCTCACCTCCAGTTCTTACTTTCCAACTCACCATCCATATCACTAGTGGAGTTTTCATTCTTAAACCAAGTCAGATCCTGCATTTCCATTGTAGGGAAGCATACGATGGCTCCCAGTGCCTACAGTGTCAAGTCTCAAGTCCTCAGCCTAAAAGTCCAGACCATTCAGTTTATCTGACCTTGGCAATTTAGCTTCATTGCTGGCCATCTACCCCTTCCTCCCCACCCCCAACCCACTAAATACCTGATTTTCCAGTCATTGAACAACCAGTCGCACCTCCACAATGGTAACCACCATTTGCTGAGACTCTCCTATGTGCCAAGTATTATGCACAAATTGACTTTAACTCCCACAATGAGTCTTAAAAACAAATTCCATTATCCCCACTAGATATATTAGGAAAGAGGGGCTCAACTTGACGTGCTCAAAATCACAACTGGGAAGTGGCAGGACTGGGATTTGGACCAAGATTTATCTCTACAAAGCCCATTCAATCTTCACTCCACCACACTCACCTTCACACATGCTGTTTCATGGGTGGAAAAACCTTCTTTCTCTTCACCTGCCCAACTCCTCTTGTTTTTAAGAGGTAGCTCAAGTGCTGTAGTGATAAGATAATCTCTTAAGTGCTTTCCAGGCACCATGTTCAGCTCTAGACTTGCCTTGACTCATTTGGACAATATTGTCTCAATGTTCTGTTTTTGTTTTTGTTTTTGTTTTTAAGAAGACTTCTGTGGCAATTGCAACAACAACAAAAATAAATAAACAGGACTTAATTAAACTGAAAAGCTTCTGTGCAGCTAAGGAAACAACAACCAAAGCAAATAGACAAACTTTGGAATAGGAAAAGATATTTACGTATTATGAATTGGACAAAAGCTTGATAATTAGGATCTATGGAGAACTCAATTAAAAAAAAAGACCAACAACCCCATATATCACTGGGCAAGGAACAGGAACAGAACCTTCTCTAAGGAAGACAGATGAATGGCTAACAAACATATGAAAAAATGCTCACCATTCCTAATTATTAGAGAAATGCAAATCAAAACTACCCTGAGGTATCACCTAACTCCAGTGAGAATGGCCCACATCACAAAGTCTCAAAGCTGCAGATGCTGGGTGGATGTAGAGAGAAAGGAACACTTTTACTCTGCTGGTGGGACTGCAAACTAATACAACCCTTCTGGAAGAAGTATGGAGAATCCTCAAAGAACTCAAGTTAGACCTCCCATTTGATCCTGCAATCCCATTACTAGGCATCTACCCAGAAGAAAAAAAAAATCATTTTATCATAAGGAAATTCTGCACTAGACTTTTTATTACAGCTCAATTTACAATTGCCAGACTGTGGAAACAACCTAAATGCTCAACAATCCAGAAATGGATCAACAAACTGTGGCATGTATACCATGGGATACTATTCAGTCGTTAAAAAGGATGGAGACTTTACATTTTTTTATTAACCTGGATTGCATTGGAGCACATTCTTAGTAAAGCATCACAAGAATGGAGAAGCAAGAATCCAATGTACTCAATTCTAATATGATGGCAGAAGATGATCTAATATAAGGTGGCGGGTAGGGGAATGAGGGAATGGGGAGGAGAGAGGGGGATAGGAGGCTATGGTGTATGGCACACCATATAAGAGGCACAATTATAAGAGGGATTTTACGTAACAAATTCCATCAGTGTAACCTAATTCTTTGTACCCTCAATGAATTCCAAACAATTTAAAAAAGGGGGGGAGGGGAGACAGTCTCCCTTTGTCACTCTCGGCTGAATGCCTTGACATCATAGCTCACAGCAATCTCAAACTCTTGGGCTCAAGCTATTTTCTTGCCTCAGCCTCCATAGTAGCTGGGACTACAGGTGCCCACCACAATGCGCAGCTATTTCATTTTTAGAGACAGGGTCTTACCCTTGCTCAGGCTGGTCTTGAATTTCTGAGCTCAAGCAATCCACCTGCCTTGGCCTCCCAGAGTGCTAGGATTACAGGCGTGAGCCACCATTGCCCAGCCTTGTCTCAACGCTCTGAGTATTCCCTCCTGAATTGTTCTCTACCTTCCCCGTGCCAAATGGGTTTCCCTCTCCTCTCTACTTCCAAGGCATTTGATCCCATCTCTGTTGTGGCACTCAGCACATTGTGGTTTGTTTTGGATCTGCCTCTTCCATCTGACTGGATGTTCTCAGAAGACAAGAGATACGTGTTACTCACCTTTACATCCCATCACAGAGCCACTCAGCACAGGATAGGTAATAGGAGAGAGTGGACAGGAGGGTGGGAGACCAAGAGACTGATAATTCACAAAGAGTATTCCATCAGCTCTGTCTCATGATAGGGGCCCTTTGGCTTGGAAGAAGAGCTATAGCATCAAACCAGACAAAACAGACCTGGCTGATGAGGGAAGAGAGTGGGTCCCTGGGTCCAGAACCAGGACATACCTTACTTGGTCTCTGCCTTGCCTTCTGTGAGAGGATGGCCTGGGATTGCCCCGGACTCCTCAGTCCTTTTTCCCCTCCTTCTTTGCAATTGGCTCTATATATCCCTGCGTAGGGGATTTGCTATGAGACGATGGCTAGGCTCATTCCACAGCACTGTTTCAGTCAATGTTCTCCACTGCTCTTTGCCTTGTGCTGCTCTTAAGACGTCCCAAGTAGCCGGATGCGGTGGCTCACACCTGTAGTCCCTGTACTCTGAGAGGCCAAGGCCAGTGGATCAACTGAGCTCAGGAGTTTGAGATCATCCTGAGCAAGAGTGAGACCTTGTCTCTATTAAAAAATAGAAAAATTAGCCAGGTACCTGTTTTTGTCAGTACCTATTGTTCCAGCTTCTCAGGAGGCTGAGGCAAGAGGATCACTTGAGCCCAAGAGTTTGGGGTTGCTGTGAGCTATGATGATGGCATGGCACTCTACTCAGGGTGACAGAGTGAGAATCTGTCTCCAAAAAAATATGTCCCAAGTGAATGAAGAGACATCTGGGACAGGTGGGCCCAAGGAAAATGTACAGCTAAGGCTTATTTCTCCCCAGGGGAGCAGACTCAGGGATCATACTCATGTCTAAATGGACCTATTCTTTCTGAGTAGGAGGCCCCTGTACAAGACACACCCAGATGCTGCTGTGCTCATTCACTGAACACCTGCCCTGTGCATCCACTCGACAACAGCCCTGTTCAGGGCACACCTGCTTATAACCCCTGGGGTAGGCAGCATTTATGCCACCCACATCCAGCCTCTATGAGCTCTAAGGGTACAGATTTTTAAAGCCAGCCTTCTGCTCCTTGGCTCCCACTCTTTCTGGACTAATGTACCAATCTGCCCAGGTATAAGTGATCAGTAATTAGTACCAGCTACAAACTCAGCTGGGTTTCTGCACAGGCTCCCTCAAACAAATTCTATTAGTAAACACGGAAACCAATGAAAGAGACTATTTGAAAATTATTCACTCCTTCCTAACTTCCCATTTCTTCTGCTGCCCCTGCTAGGGGTAAGCTGCCTGTTTTTTCTGTTTCTAATCAAGTTGTTTTCTTTGAGAATATCAAGTAACTCCCCCCCCCCACCAACGCCATCCCACAACACAGTGTATGCTGTTATTTTATGAATTCATTTGTGCTACTCCTGAAGGTAGAGTTTATCAAACAAAAGCGAGCTTATGCAGTCTTCTAGCACAACTTCAACTACCTTGTTTTGCTCTTGTGTTTCCTGTGTCCATATGTCTGCCAACTCTGGGGAATAGGATCAACGTATAGGCAGAGGGTGGCATCTCTAATTCCAAGCACAAGGCCAGGTAAAATGTAGTTCCTAAATATTTAATAATCATTATGTTAGGGTGGCTCCTGGGCTCAGTTGGTAGGGCACTGGCCACAATATACCTAGGCTGGTGGGTTCAAAACTGGCCCGGGCCAGCTAAAACAACAATGACAACTGTAACAACAACAACAAAAATAGCCTAGTGTTATGGCAGGCACCTATAGCCCGAGGTATTCAGGAGGCTGAGACAAGAGACTTGCTTGAGCCCAAGAGTTTAAGGTTGCTGTGAGCTGTCACATCGTGGCACTCTACTAAGGGTGACGGCTTGAGACTCCATCTCAAAAAATAATAATAATCATGATATTAGGCATGATCCTAAGGGTCATAAAATCTGAATTACTATAGAATCTAACTCAGAAATTTCTAGGCAAGCATGGTTGAAGCAGGCAGATTGCTTGCCAGGAGTTCAAGAAGTTCAAGACCAGCCTGAACAAGAGTGGGACCCCCATCTCTAGTAAAGATAGAAAAACTAGCCAAGCATGGTGGTACACACCTGTAGTCCCAGCTACTTGGGAGACCAAAGCAAGAGGATCACTTCAGCCCAAGAATTTGAGGTTGCTGTGAGCTATGACACCACAGCACTCTACCCAAGGGGACAGAGTGAGACTCTTCCTTAAGAAAAGAAAAAGGAAAAAAATGTTATTTCTATTTTGTACCTACCAAACTGATAAGCATGAAAGTTACTTAATGCTCAGTGTTGGAGAAAGGATGGGAAAACTGTCATTCACACACACCGTTGAGGAAACAGAAATTGGTTTCGCCTCCCCAAGGAACAATTTGTCAATATCTATAGATCAAACTGCCAGGGATTTTCCTGACAAATCGAATTGAACCAGCATAAAAAAACATATACTTTACAAACATGGGTGCTGCAACATTATACATTTGTAGTAGGAAAAAAAATGAAAGCAACCTTAACCATCATCAAGGGACTGGAAAATTAATGATGGTAAATTTTTACTACTAGAATAACCTGTAGCCTTAAAGAACTCGGTATATGTATGTGTCGGCAGGAACTCAGATAAAGTAGCTGAAAAGCAAAAGCCCGGAAGAATGTGGATGTGTTAAAGAGAGAAAAGGACAAATGTGTAAATGAAGATATGTTTGTATATGAATAAAAAGTTTATGGAAAGATATAAAACATTCAGAGATTCTTCTGGAGGAAAGGATGGCGTAGCCAAAAAGACAGCAGAAGAAGCTTTTTTCATGATGTATTTATAGAAAATATAAAATGCAGCTATAGAAAAACAAAAGCTCGATTTTATGTATTAAAAGAAAAGAATCAAATTTGGGTGAACAATCTCTGTTTTTCTTCTGGCACAATAAGCAACACTTATAAGGCAACATTTCCCCTCAGTCTAATTCATGGAGAGCCAAGGATGGCAATAGTTCCAGAAAGGAAGCTGGAGACAGGGAAAGTCACCGAAACGCGCCAAAAACCCTGAAGAGAGTAAGTATCAGGATGTGTAACTTCTATTTGCTTTTAGATGACACAAAATAAAGCCAGTTCTGATGAAGACTCTGGCCCAAGACATTCTGAGAATTCTCCAGACTGGCATGGACACTGGAGGCTTAGACCAGTGCCAAGAAGCAAAGTCTAGGGATGCCCAGGTCCATAATGGACAGAAGCAACCTAAGGGACAAAACAAATGACCTGGGGACATAATGACACACTCTGCTTACCTATTGCTTCAGCCCCTGAATACTCCCAGAGGCTGACTCAAATGACAATAATGCAATAATAATAGTTGATATGTATCAAGTATATCCTACCTACCAAACAGAGGCTAAATATTTCATTATATCATCTAATACTATTATTAGTCTTCTTTTACACATGGGGAAATTGAGGCTCAATTGGTGCAAGTGGTGGAGGTAGGAATCAAACCCAGGTCTGACTCTAAGGTCAGCCAAGGTCTCTCCTAGCCTTCCCCACCTCTGAGAGAGGAACAAGAAAAAAAAAATACTCCTTCAAAGTAGGGACAGCTGCGTACATGGAGAGACGACAGCATTTTTATGCAAAGAAAAGTCGAAAGTGTAATGATTAACATGCAAGGGCTTTAAAGGCAGAGGTCCTGGATTGGCCATTTACTGGCTGTGTGACCTTGGGCAAGTCACTGACCTTTTCTATGCCTCATTTTCATAAGCAGTAAAATCAGGGAAGGAGTAATGTCACCCCTTAAATTTGTTAGGAGGACTAAAAGAGTTACATAGACAGCAGCTGGCTCATAGTAAGTACCGAGTGTTAAAGATGATAATGAATATTAAGGAAAAGGTGCCCTCCCGTCCAGGCAGATGCAACCCTGCAGGGTGCAGAGCTTGGCAAGGGGAGCGCAGTGTGTGCTCAGCTCTGCTGTCAGCAGCACACAACTCTACCTTACACGGGTCCTGCAGAGCGATCAACCTGCATGTGCCAGCAGTTCTTCCTCCCACCTTCCCGTCCATCAGCCTGGCTGGGAATCACAATCACCAGGCACACCTTTTAGAAATACAGATTCTCAAGCCCCCATCTTGGCTGATTCTGACATGGGTGGGCCAGGGTAGGCCCAGAGATCTATATTTTTAACAAGACTCAGGTGACCAGATGACTCAGAACAGAGTGATTTTTTGGAAGCACCCAAAGCCTGTCCCACCTCCTTCTGGCTGTTTGAGTTGCTCTTTGAGACCAAGTACCTTGTACGCTATGTCTGGTCCCCAGCCTGGGCACAGAGAGTAAACATTTGTGACCCCACAAGCCATCTAGCAGAGCAGATGACTGTGCACAATGTCAATAGGACACATTTGCTTTTGTGCTTGAGTGAGTTTCACCAGGGACCCCCCCACCCACCCATAGACCTAGGGTTCCCCAGACCCTTACTATTCAAAGCACAGTTCTCAGACCAGCAAAAGGGCACCCCCTGAGGGCTCAGTAGAAATACAGATGCTTCCGCCCAGCTAGAATTTTAACAGAACCTCAAGATGATTCATGTTCAAGTTTGAGGCGTACTCTTGACCTGTGGTTCCCAGCACTGGTACCAGTCCATGGCCTGATAGGAACTGAGCTGCATAGCAGGAGGTGAGCAGGAGGTGACTGACCTATTTACAGCCACTTCCCATTGTTCATATCACTGCCTGAGCTCCACCTCCTGCCAGATTATCAATGGTGGCAGCAGATTCTCAAAGGGGTATGAACCCTATTGGAAACGACACATTTGAGGGACCTAGGTTGTGAGCTCCTTATGGAAATCTAATACCTAATCGTCTGAGGTTGAGAGGTAATGTGCTTGAATCATTCCAAAACCATACCCTCTCCCCCCAGCTGGTGGGAAAATTGTCTTCCACAAAACCAGTCCCTGGTGTCAAAAAGGTTGGGGACCCCTTGTCCCTATCCAAATCATTCCTAACCAATGTGCACATCTAATCTGTCCAAACACCTCTGGGGCCAATCTTTCCCTTCAGACTCCTACAGAGACCCAGAAAAAGAGCACGGTCCTTTCAACAGACCAGATTTACCTTACACCTGGTAGCCAGGTGTAAGGCTCAGGGTGAACCTTTGCTTTAACAAGTTATTTATTTCAAAGTCCACATGAAAATAAACCTTCCCAATTAGTTGAAAAAGAGATAACTCCAGGCTCTGTAATTCCAGGGCATAAAACACTCCCTTCCTCTGAACAGAGATGAGACCCCCGCTTCCTTGCCTAAAGCTATCCAGAGCCATCAAACAGCCCAAAGAAAACAAGGGATGGCTTCCTGTTGGCCATGCTTCAAGCTACCAGGCAGATTTCACACCGTAGCTTGACCTCATTAATCCACGGCCTATCACATTGCTGTAAATGTCAGTGGAAAACAGCCATTCAGTGGGTTTCCTCATTCCACCAGAAAGGGACAAAACAGGAAGCTGACAGCAGCTGTGCCCAGCTTGGCAAATCCCAGGAGCCCAGTTGACAGGGTGTTTCTTGTCAGCACCTACGGTCAGCACAGCACCTATGTTCCCCCGCCTCAGCTTACTTGTCCAGGTAAAGGTGGGTCCTATATCCACATGAGAAAAATGCAATGGTGACTGGAGGAACCATTCAGATAATTCAGTCCCCCAAGTACCTGCTTGGGAAGGAAAGCTGAGAGCTGGATCTGAATTTCTTTGGCCTGTATTACCAATTGGCTATTCATCATTCAGGTTCATCCAAATCTCTTCTGCTCATTCGAGATGTCCTGCAAGCCAAGCCCTTGGGACTCCAGGGGACATACGGCCTTCCAAGTCCTCATTCATTCCTTTAATGTGTATTGATTGTCTCCTGTGTACTGGACATCACGCTGGGCTACTGGGGACACAGAGCTGAATGAATTAGACACAGTCACTGACCTTACGGAGCTTACGGTCCAGTGCAGTGTTTCACAGCCCCAGCACTACTGACATTTGGGATCAGAGAATTTTTGGTTATAGGTGGCTGGACTGTTCACTGCAGAGTATTTAGTAGCATCTCTGCCCTCTATTCATTAGATATCAGTAGCTCCCCTCCACTTTTCCTCCTCCCCAAGCCAAGACATCCAAAAATGTCTCTAGACATTTGCCAAATATCCCGTGGGTGGGGGGTAGGGGGGATAAAATGCCCAAGTTGAGAACCTCAAGTCTAATGGTACAGAAAACTAAAGGAGCAAAGATCACAAATAACCATGTAATCACAATCACGGTAAGTACCATGGAGGAAAATTTGATGGGTATTAGATCAATATCATCTACAACTTGGAAGCCAGGCATTTTACACATGATAATTCTGAATTATGTGCATGTAGTATATGTATGTATAATATAGTATATATGATCTGTATTTCCAGGATGAAGAAATTGAGCCTCAAGGAAGTGAAAATAATTGTCCAAGGCCCAAAAGTTAACTGAAGGCACAACCAGGATTTGAACCCTGGTCCTAAATTTTGGCCCCATCGAAAGGGAAATTTGAGCCTTCATTTGGATGTCTTCTGTGATTGGGTGATGCTCTGACCAGCTAACTTAAAAGACTCATTCCTTCCCGGGGCCACCGTGGGGTCTGGCCACCACCTGCCACATCAATCGAGTTGAAAACTACCTGCATCGAGGCACATTCATGGGACACTCATGGGCTGAGGAATACTGTTCTGGATTCTGAGACATCAAAAAACATCCCCCCCCCAAAAGTTCCTACCCAAAGCATACCCCACTGTAATCAGTCTCCAAGGAGCTACTGCCCAGTGCCCAAAGGTACATAAAATGGAAAAAGCCAGACATGCCGCAGTCGGCTTTCAATTTACAAAGTGCGTGAAAGAGGTGGCGCGGGACTGCACGTGACGACATTGGAGACCCCCTCAGATGTGAGTTCCTGCCACTTGTAAGCTAGATGCCCTTTAGCAACTTGCCTCATCCTCTGTGCCTCAGTTTCCCCCTCTGTGCAATGGGAAATAAGGGCATCCACATCAGAGGAATGGTGGTGAGAATTCAATGGCAGTGCGAGTAAAGACTTTGGATCAGCATTCGGTAATACACTTGGTACTGTATTTTGATCAACATGTGAGTTAAGGTAAGGACACCTCGTCCATCCATGCTCTTCTTTCAAATGAGAAACACAGTCTCTCAGGAAGAAAGAAACCAGTGCAGACATGGAGAAAACATCTCAGGAAGAGAAAGGGGCCCTCTATGCTTCCTGAGTGGAACGAAGTCCAGGGACCATAATGTACTGTCAAAAGAGCACAGCCCTTCCTGTCAATCCTGAACATTCTTTGATGCTACAATCATAACCCTCATCAGAAAGCCACCACCTGAAAGGCTGCACGGTGCCTGCTTTGGATCAGCGGGCAATGTGGGGCCCCTGGCAGGATGGCCTCTGCTATGTCCCTGGCCTTGCCCCTGCCCCTATCACACTCAGTGGTGACTCTGGTCTGGCTGCAACTCCTGCCGCTGCTCTCCAAAGACACCAGGCACTTCCCAGCCTTCATGCTTTGTCCTGCTGCTCTCACTGCTACTGCTGCCCACCCCTCTCTAATCCAGCTCCTGGAGAGTTGTCACTGAATGGCTCAATGTGCTCCCACAGCAGCTTCTGCCTACCTGTACCTGGTAATAATGGATGAATAAGAATAATGGCAACTAACATCTTTGAGCACTTATTAATGGCTAAAACGTCCTGAACTAAGTTTCCTTTTTTTATTTTTGAAACAGACTCTCACTTCATAGTTCACAGCAACCTCAAACTCTTGGGCTCAAGTGATCTTCCTACCACAGCCTCCCAAGGAGCTGGGACCACAGGCGCCCGCCATGCCAGGCTGTTTTTAGACATGGGCTATTGCACTTGTTCAGGCTGGTCTCAAACTCCTGAACTTAAGCAATCCACCCATTTCAGCCTCCCAGAGTGCTAGGGCTACAGGCCTGAGCTGCTGTACCCAGTCCTCTGAGCTAAGTTTTTACCCATACTGTCTTATTTTTCTCTTCACATCATCACCTTTTTTTTTTTTTTTTTTGAGACAGAGTCTCACTTTCTCGTTCCTGGTAAAGTGCTGTGGCACCATAGCTCACAGCAATCTCAAACTCTTAGGCTCAAGAGATTCTCTCGTCTCAGTCTCCCAAGTAGCTGGGACTACAGGCACCTGCCACAATGCTGGGCTATTTGTTTTAGACACAGAGATCTTGCTCTTGTTCAGGCTGGTCTTGAACTCATGAGCTCAAGTGACCCACCTGCCTCAGCCTCCCAGAGTCCTGGGATTATACACGTAAGCCACCGTGCCCAGCCCTCACATCACCATCTTAAGGAGGCAGCTCATCCGTTTGAGAGGCAAGGCCACTGTCCATCTTCACCCAGCTACCAGGTGGCAGCTGCAAGCTTCAAAGCTGAATTAGCCTGAACCACCTGAATCTGCTACTCTGTCTTCTTACTACTGAAGCCTTTATCCCACAGTGTCCTCATTATCTGTCCCCAGGCCTTCCTCTCCCCCCAGAGTAAGGATCCTGAGTGCTCCCTTATTCATCTTGAAATCCTTGGCTAAGCACAAGGTCTGGAATGGAGTAAAAGTCTGTTGAATGAATCAATGAACCCTGGAAAATGACAGCTGGATGAGAAAGGCTAAGTGGCTGCTCACAGACTCCCTGGTGACAGGATGCTGCTGGACACAAATTCCCAGGAATCAGCCCCCTCTCCACCTCCAAAAGACAGGCTCACTTTCCCTGTCCTGACAGCTACAGGCAGAACAGAGTCTAATGGAGGTGGAATTTTCTGAGAGCCCATCAAAAAAGAGGAAATGGTGGTGATGGTGACAGTCATTTCCGGCCTTCCTATGAGCACCAGGTGCTGAACTAAGCACCTGGTGCTTAGTTCTTCTTTTTTTTTCTTTCTTTTTTTTCTTTTTTTTTTTTTTTTTTTTGAGACAGTCT
>NW_003852418.1:1656224-1670109 GCF_000181295.1 Otolemur garnettii | reverse complement strand
TGAGACAGTCTCACTTTCTTGCCCCAGTAGAGTGCCATGGTGCTCACAGCAACCTCAAATTCTTGGGCTCAAGCGATCCTCTTTTCTCAGCTTCCCTAGTAGCTGGGAGTACAGGTGCCCACCACAATGCCTGATTATTTTTTTAGAGACCAGGTCTTGCTCTTGCCCAGGCTGGTTTTGAACTCCTAAGCTCAAGCAATCCACTCAGAGTGCTAGGATTACAGGCATGAGCTATCGCGTCCTGCAAACACTTTCTATGTGTTATGGTCTCACAGAATCCTCAGAACCCCATGAAGCAGCCATCATTATACTATGATTCCCATTTTACAAATGAAAAAACCAAGGCTCAGAGAGAGTGAGTAATTAAGTATGCAGCTACAATTTAAATTAGACCTCTCTGGCTGCCTTGCACTTCGCATTTGTAGCTTTCTGTAAAAGGTATGCTTGTCCAATCCCTCCTTGAAGCCCAATTGCTAAGATGTGTTCTCTACTGGAAGAATGCCATTTGGGACACGCTTAACTGAGTCTGGTTGGGAGAGGGCGACAAAGTGAGTGGGGGTTTCTGAGAGCCCAAGCACAGAACCTGATTGCAGGTAGCCGCCCTCTGCAATCTGCTAAACCAGACGGGCTGCAGCCTCTGCTGGTCAGACCAAGTTCACTCCCCACAGGGAGCTGATCTTGAGAAGACCTGCCGACTAGCTTCCAAAGGGGCCAATGGGCTCTGCAGAAAGGGTTCTGTCTTTAAGAGAAAGCCACCTCCCTGTGTCAGCATCCTCTTAACCCTGTGGCTCAGGCTTCAGAAACGATTTACCAGCTAGATTAGAATTTAACCTCCACTCCTGCATCCTTTACCAGAGAGAACAAAGTCTGAGCAGGCATCAGGCCTTGCCTACCATGTTGTTCCAGGCCAGGAGAGGTCCAGAGAGCAGCAGAATGCACTGGGCCCTGACACATGACCCTTAGAGCCACTAATGAGTGTTGCAGTGGGAGGAGACCACAAGAGGGGAAGAAAGAACCTGTGCTCTTCCTAAAGTAAGACATTCCAGAGGCTGGGAAGAATTAGTGTCAGGAAGATTCCAGCATGGGGGTGGGGGCACTGTTGGGTAGACCCCAGTTGCCAGGTAGTTACAGATTTGAAGGTCCAGAGTAGCCCCATAGACACCTTGCTCCCAGTATCCTGGGAGTTTGGCCTAGAAGATGGGATTTGAGTGACAAGTGGGAGAAAGAGGGGTGGGGGATTTGTGTGAGCCAGCACGTGCTGGAAAGATGCACTGGCCCCACCGGCCCCCTGCAAGCTGGCTCTGTATGACAGAGCTCAGGGAGGAAGATGTGGAAACGCCCCAGCCCCTGCAGAACCACCCACCAGGGCTCCACTCCTGCACCTGTCTAAAAGAGACACGCCCCACTTAAAAGCATTATTGAAGGCGGCCAACATTTATCTAGGAGAGTTCGTCCATGCGGGCCTGCACCCAGCCCTACACGAAGCCACCTCTCATCATCCCAGCAACCCAGTAGAGGGTTATGAGTCCCACTTCTTAAAGGCAACTGAGGCCTGAGAGGCCAAGTGTCTTGTGCCGGGGCAGACAGCTAGAAACTGCGATACCCGCCTAGGAGAAGCCCTCCCAGACAGAGGGTTTTTCTCCCGTGCTTCACCAGACGCAGGAAATGGCAGGGCACTCAGGGAAGTACCCTGCGGGCTGAGGCGGCCAAGGGCAGGCCCCTTCCAGGGAGAGCCCTGAGGGAAGGGCGCCTGGTACCTCAGGGTCCTGGGTTCTCCACAGAGGGTGATTCAGAGGCGGCACCTGGTGCCCAGGCCTGTGAGGAGCTGGTGAACGCTCTGACAGTGAGAACAGGGGCCCATTATGTGGAATCCAATCACATGGGCGCGCAAGCAGCTCGGCTTTCGGTTCTGAGGAGCGCTGAAGCAGCCGTGTCTCTCTCCCTCTGCTGCCGAGCTGTCCGGGAGCACAGGGTCCTAAGCCTGGCGCTTGACGGCGGCGGCTCAGCGCTAGGCTCTCGGGAGGGCCAGATTCAAAGCTCGCCTAGGCTGTTATCCGCCCGGGGCTGGGAGCTGCATCATCAGCATCTCCGTGGAGCTGGAGGCCGGGCTGGGGCGGGGTAGCGGAGGAAGGGAGTCTGCAGCAGGGAAGGAGGCAGGCAGCGAGCGCCTCCCCCTCCCGGCTCTCCACCCTAGGCGGTCTGGGCAGCTCAGCCTGGACGCTTCGTGTGACCTTGGGGAGACCCCTGTGCGCGACCTCTCGGGGCCGGGCTGCAAGGTTTCTGCTCATCCTCGGCGCTCGGTGGCGCTCCTCCTGGCCGAAGTCGATGCGCGGGACTCGCGAGGAGAGCGCGCTCCTGGCTTGGGGGACCTCGCAGCCGGCGCACGGCGGCCCTTGGGAGAGGCCGGGCGCACCTCTCCCCGGGAGCTACCACTAGCGGAGTCTCCCCGCGCCAGAGGCACTGCACAGCTAACTCGATCCGCGGCGGGGCGGGTCTGCAAGGGAAGGTGCCTGCCCTGGGGACATTTCCCGCCGGGGCAGGAGCGCTGCCTGCCTCAAGTCGCTGCCTCTGCCTGAGGGAACTAAGCCCCGCCACGCGAGGGGGCGGCGCCCCCTTGCCCCACCGGGAGACTGGGCGCGGGAAGGTGTTAGGTGACCGCGGCCCACGAGTCCAGAATCGGCCAGGTACCCCGCCTCCCTGCCACAAGATCTGGCCACGACGGCCCTAGCCAACAACCTGCCAATGCGCCCCCTACCCTGGCTTCATCTTGGAGCGCGAGACCTAGGAGAACGCCCCCGTCCCAGCCCACCTCCAGTGCTTCACCAGACGCAGACCCGGTGCTCTAGATACCCGCCTTTCCCGCGCCCCCCAGCCCAATTATCCTAAGCCACTGGCCCTTGGCCAAAGTGTCCCCGCCCCCATCAGGCTATCTTAAGCTGGGACCACCTCCCCTCCCCATCCAGGTCCTCCGCGCTGTCTAGCCGCAGAGCAGGAATAGAACCGGCAACGTTGGGCAACTCACCGGCTCTCCCGAGCCCTGCCCCGGGCGGCTCCCGACCCTGTCTGTGGGTCCCGGAGCCGCAGCTGCTCGCGCGGCTACAGAGCCAGCTCTGCTCGGCCCGGAGCCTCCGCGCCGCCTCTCGGCTCCTCCCCCGAGGCGGGGCCTGAGCTCCCTGGCAGGGGGTGGGCGCGCTCCACCCCGCCGGCTTCCACCCTGAGCACCGCAGGGTCCCCGCGGTCTCTGGCTGGGCCCCCCCCTTTGAGCAGCAGGAAGTTGAGTTGAAACTGGGTGGGACACGACCAGTCTTCCGAATAGTTATCCTAACGCTCTTCCCCCCCAGCCCCTACCATGGAAAGGGGGAAGCCAGGGACAGTATTCTTGCTCCATTTGACAGATGGGCATCGTGAAGCCAGGGAACAGCGGTAACCTGCCCAAGGTCACACAAAATTAGTGCCACTGCCAGGAATTCAAGTCTCCTACGTTAAGGGCCCGGCGTCTGAAGGCTTCCCAGGAAGCCCTGGGGCCAGATCGGGCCTTGCCCTGGGGACAGGTCTGTCGGAGCAGGTGCCCGGGTGACAGGTGTAAGACAAGGGGGAGCAGGGGCACCGTGGCCTGCGACGTAGACTCGCATCATTTCCTCTTTCCGGAAAGAAGAGAGGTAAAGCTAAAAAGGAAGGAAGTGGTTGAATCTCCGCCGTCTGCCACCGTTTGAGACGTGCAGGACCAAGAAAAGGGCTGCTCTCCTGAAATTTAACGCTAAACATAAAAAGCAAAACAAGCCTGGTGGCTTCTGCCACCCAACTCCAGCCTCTTCATGGGCCGCAGGCCCCTGCCCTCTGTGCACCCCTCTTTCTTCACCCCACAATGGATTTTTTCATTAATATCTTTATGTTGCTTTTGAGAACCACCACCACCCAGGAAGAGGAGAGAAAGTTAATAAACAAAGGGAAAAAAAACTATCCCAAAACATTCTCTGAAATCCACACTGGTTTGAGAACAATAGGGTTCTCTTCTTCACAAAGAGCCTTGTTTCCTGAGCTTTCCAGCCTACAGATTAGAGCACTAGCCACCCTAAGGCCCTCCAGTTGAGGGGAAGACAGGGCTTAAGTTTGGGGGCTGGAGATGGGACCCAGTTAATTCAGCTCCCCAGCCGTTTTGGTTGAAGAACTCCTCTGGTCCCTGACCCACCAGCAATGTTCCCTTGAGGTGGACAGTATCACCTGAGTACAGAGATTTCCTTAGCAACTTTTTTTTTTGCAGTTTTTGGCCAGGGCTGGGTTTGAACCTGCCACCTCGGGCACTTGGGGCCAGCGCCCTACTCCTTTGAGCCACAGGCGCCGCCCTCCTTAGTAACTTTTTTTAGGGGAGGGAGAACCCGTGGGTTGGGCTTGTTCCAGGCCCCCAGTTATCCTCGAGAACTCTGAAAGCCCTTTGCCATGTGCCCCCCAATTCCCTCTCAGTTCATTAGTAATCCAGTTGTGAACGTCACTGTTTCAGTAGGAGCAATTAGAGAGCAGAGCAGGTGGGGAAGACTTAAAGTGGTGTTTAAAATAACCCACGGGGATCACTGTTCTCTGCAGAAGGTTTCCATTGATTTACAATGAAGAGCCCTGGGCTAAGAGGGTGGGAATCCATCTCTCCAAGGCATGTGTAGAGCCTGGAGCTTATATTCCCCAAATGAAGTCTGGTGGAAGGGGCTCCCAAACTCCCATGTTGTGCAGTTCATTTACATTTCTCAGTGTTTCATATCAAAAATTAAAGTATATTCAGAATAAGTTGGAAGATTCACATGTCCTGAATTTAAGACTTACTATAAAGCTACAGTAATCAAGACAGCGTGGTATGGTATATAGACCATAGAATAAATATAGAATAAATAAATATAGAATAAAACTGAGAGTCCAGACAGAAATCCTTACATTTACAGCCAGTTGATTTGCAACAAGAGGGTGGAGATAATTTAATGGGGGAAAAAATAGTCTTTTCAACAAATGGTGCTGGGACATGCAAAAGAATGAACTTGGACTCCACCTCTTATCATATGAAAAATTAACCCAAAATGGATCAGACTCAAATATAAGAGCTAAATCTATAAAATGCTCAGAAGAAAACATAAGCATAAATCTTTGTGACCCTGGAATAAGCAATGGTTTCTTAGGTATGACACCTAAAGGCACAAGCAATGAAAGAAAAAATAGACAAACTGAACTTTATCAAAAGTAAAAACGTGCATGCTTCAACGGCCACCATGGAAAAAGTGAAAAGACAACTCCTGCATGCCAAATGGTAGCCCTTCAAAATTCTTACGTTGAAGTTCAACCGTGCTGGTTGCATTTCTAGTACCTCAAAGTATAACCTATTTGGAGATAAGGTCTTTAAAGAGGTGATTGAACTGAGGGTCCCTTAAGATGAGGCCCTAATCCAATGACTAGGATCCTTACAAGAAAAAGAGACACCAGGGATATACCCCACAGCAGAAAGACCTTATGGAGACACAGAGAGAAGAAAGTCATCTATAAGCAAAGGAAGAGAGGCCTTAGGAGAAACCAAACTTGATTTCAGGCCTCTAGAATCTTCACAACTGTGAGTAATTAATTTCTGTTGTTTAAGGAACCGTCTGTGGCATTTGGTTATGGCAGCCTTTGCAAACGAACACAATAACCCACAGAACAGGAGGAAATATTTGCAAATCACTGATCAGATAAGGGACTTAGGTCTGGACTACATATAGGGAAATTTTACAACTCAATAATAAAAAGGCAAACAACTCAATAAAAATTGGGCCAGGGATCTGAATAAACATCTCTCCAAAGAAGATACACCAAGGGCCAATAAGCAGATGAAAAGATACTCAACTCATTAGCCATCAGGGAAAACGCAAATCAAAAATAATTAGGTATCACTTCACACACATTTGGTGGTTATCATCAAAGACAGGCAAAAAACAAGTGTTGGTGAGGATATGGAGAAACTGGGATCTTCCTATGCTGCCGAGGAAAAGGTAAAGCGGTACAGCTGCTTTGGAAAACAGTATGACATTTCCCAAAAATGTTAAACACAGACTTACCACATGACCCAGCCACTACACTCTCAGATATATACTCAGAAGAAATTAAAACACACATACACACAAAAACGTGTACACAAATGTTCAGAGTAGCATTCTATTATTATTCATAATAGCCAAAAAGCAGAAACAATCCGAATGTCCATCGAATGATGAACAGATAAATAAAACGTGGCACATCCACACAACACCGCCATGACTTGGCAATCAAAAGAAAGCAAGCACCAATATGTACTACAACATGGATGAACTTGAACATATGATGCTCTGGGAAACAAGCGTGTTGTAAGGTCACATGCTGTATGATTCCATGTGCAAGAAATGTCTAGAATGGGCCAAATTTTTAGATTTGGTAGTTGTCTAGAGTTAGGACCAAAAGGGGGGTGACTGGTAAAAAACACCAATTTCTTTTTGCAGTGATGAAAACATTTTAAAATTGACAGGGATCATGGTTGCCTGACTATAAATATACTAAAAACCACTGAATGGAGTACTTCAAATAGGTGAATTGTATGGTATGTGAATTACATCTCAATAATGTTTTTACCAAAAAAAGAAAGAAAGAAACGATACTCTGGTCCTTGAAAGCAACACTGACCACATCCTCCATACTTCTCTCTCCTGTCCTCAGGAAGGAAAGTCCCTCCCTGTATTTTGAGGTCATCTGCGGTACCATCTGTGGTAGGACAAGGCCAGTGAATGTTCTAAGAGGCTATGGAAAATGTTTGATGACCTGCAAATAAATGGATTGGCTCCAACATATTAAATCTGAAATACATGTTGGCAAATATAGGATTAAATGTCAACATAACTTTAGGTCAATTAGTCAGCTACAACTCAATTGGCTCCTAGTTACATATAAATTATACAGAAAGTAGAATTTAGGTGGATTACACAGTTGCTATGATGTGAGGCACGGTCTAGAGATTCCCCAGTCTGTGAAAAATGAGCTACTTCTAGCCCCAGAACAGATTCATTCTTAAAGTTATTTGACCTAGTGGTTCTTAAAGCCAGCCTGTGGGCAGGTGCTGGGCTGGCTGCATTCATTCATTCATTCACTCCTCAGATAGTTAGGCTGGGCCCAGAATAAGCCTTGATAGGAGGCCCTTGTCGCTCTTAGCTGTCACTGCTGGTGAAGATGTTGGCTCCAGGCCAGCCCCATGCAAAAGAAGAGCAGGAACTGCATTGTGGGTTTGAGTAAAAATGAGTCCAGAGAGAGAAAGGCATCCCTGAAACAGTTCGGGGCTCTGGCAAGAACTCACTGGGCGGTCATTTCCTCTTTTAGATTGTCAGTTTCCTGGTCTGTAAAACTCCGATTACACAATACTTGTGTGTGTTTTTTCCCACGTCCTTGCGCTTTTGAGGGAAGTGACCTTTCTCCTACCTCTTTCGTAAGCTCCCCAATATGCTATTTGCACGCAGCAGAAGCCCCAAAAGGAGAGTGAAGGGAGCTCTAGATGTTGGGGCTAGCAGGTGAGCTCAGCCTGCGATGCTGTCAGGATAAGGGTAACGAGCCGTGGGACAGACTTTCTACTTCTGTCAGTCTGTTGAGAATTCTGCACAGTGGTGCTCAAGTCTCAGCAGTGCATTGGAATCACCAAGGGGGCTTTGAAGTTTCTGATGCCTGAACTGTATCCCAGACCCTTTGAATCAGAATCTCTAGAGGTTTATTTTTAAAATCACACACATCAGGCGGTGTCTGTGGATCAGTGGGCAGGGCGTCAGACCTATATATCAAGGGTGGTGGGTTTGAACCCAGCCCTGGCCAAACTGCAACAAAAATAAAAATAGTCGGGCACTGTGGTGGGCACCTGTAGTCCAAGCTACTTGGGAGGCTGAGGCACGAGAATGGCCTAAGCCCAGGGGTTGGATGTTCCTGTGAGCTGAGACGCCACCGCACTCTACCCAGGGCAATAGAGTGAGACTCTGTCTCTTAAATAAATAAATAAATGATAAAATAAAATAAAATCACACAGATCTAAAAAAACCCTCCCCAGGTATGTTAAAAATGCAACTTCACTTAACTTAGCAGGGGTTGAGGATCACTGCCTGAGTCAGTGCTTCTCAAACTTCAGTCAGCAAAGAATCTGGGGTGGGTAAGGGAAGGGGCAGGGTGGTGGTGGTGGTGCTTTGTTTGTATACCTAAGACTGAGTAATTTTTAAAGAAAAGAGGTTTCTTCAGCTCCTGATTCTGCAGGCTGAGAAGTTCAAGGGCATGGCCCTGGTTTCTGGCAAGGGTTCTCCTGGTACATCCCAACTTGTCAGAGAAAGTCAAGAAGGAAGTGGACACAGGCAAAGGGGGGAAACATGGAGACGTCCTGGCTTGATACTAACCCACTCTCATGGGAACAAATCCATTCCTATGAAAACCAGTCCTGTCTCCCAAGCCTGAGAGAGGAACACCAGGCCATTCACAACCCCCATGATCCAAACACTGGGCCCCACTGTCCAACACTGCCACACAAGGAAACATGAATTTTGGTGGGGACAAGCAAAGCGTATCCAAACCATAGCAGGCGGTTGTGTTAAAAATGCTCCTTCCTGGGGCAGTGTCTGTGGCTCAGGGAGTAGGGCACTGGCCCCATATACCAAGGGTGGCAGGTTCAAACCCGGCCCTGGCCAAACTACACACACACATAAAAATAGCTGGGTGTTGTGGCGGGCGCCTGTAGTCCCAGCTACTTGGGAGGGGGAGGCTAAGGCAGGAGAATCATCTAAGCCCAGGAGTTGGAGGTTTCTGTGAGCTGTGTGATGCCACGGTACACTACAGAGGGCAATAAAGTGAAACTCTGGCTGGGTGTGGTGGCTCATGCCTGTAATCCTAGCTCTCTGAGAGGCCAAGGCAGGATGATTGCTTAAGCTCAGGAGTTCAAGTCCAGCTTCTCTACTAAATATACAAAAATTAGCCGGGTATGGTGGTGGGCGCTTATAGTCCCAGCTATTCAGGAGGCTGAGGCAAAAAAACATCTCCCAAGCCCAAGAGTTTGAGGTTGTTGTGAGCTATGACCACAGCACTCTACCCAGGGTGACAAAGTAAGACTCTGTCTCAAAATAAAATAAAATAAAATAAACAATGTTCCTTCCTAGGCCTCTCCTTTGCACACCTTTCTCATTTTTTGGTGTAAAAACGAGCCTCAGGAATATGCATTTTTAACCAATTCTAAAGCCTAAAGCTATCTTTGTAACAAAACCTGATTCTCCTAGATCCCCCTACTTTGAGTCCAATAAGGTTTCCAAAATTCCCTGAGAAGAATAATCTCCTGGGGCACTTATCAAAAATGTGGACTCCATTTTGCAATCACCACTATAACAATTGACCAAGACAGCAAAGGTCACCAACAGTTTCTAGACCCATGAAGTAGAAAGTTACTGGGTAACAAAATATTCACATTGTTCAAAATATCACACCACCGATTATTTATTAGTTAAAAAGTGGGAAATGTACCTTTACAACAGAGGGATCCAGGGGCTAGTGGTCTCCACCTTAACCGAGGCCTCCTACTCAACAGCACCGGGAATGGGACAACCTGACATTGTCCCCCCCATGTGATGCATTAAGATGTACCCAACATCTTCTATGTCATATTCTTGCCAAAAATACTTAACCTGATTTTAATCATGAGGAAAATTTAGACAAATCTAGAATGTGGGGCATTCTACATGCCTGAACTCTCTTTGAAAAGTTAATATCCTTTTTTTTTTTAAAGTTGGGGGGGGTTATTCTAGATTAAAGGAGACTAAAAGAGAAATAACAAAAAATATATAATGTGTGCTCCTGGGTCGGATCCTGGATTGAACAAGCAGAGAGCCATAGAAGAAATGTTGTGAACCGTGGGGAATTTGAATATTATCTGCTCATTAGGTGACATGACTGGATTGACATTACTATTCTGGGATATGGTAATGGTGTTGTGGTTATCGAGGAAAAGGTCCTGATATTTAAGAGATGCCTGCTGAGGAGAGGTGGAGGAAGGGAGCGTGGGAAACTGAAAATGAGCCAAAATGTTAAAAATTAGGGAATGTAGGTAGAGGAGAGTCAAGTGTTCCTTACACATTTCTTGCAATTTCTCTGGGTTTGATATTTCTCAACATAAAAATTGGGGGAGGAATGCAGATTCCCAGGCCCTTCCCCTTAGCAATTCTGATTCAGCAGATCTAGGGTAAGGCCTGGGATCTGTGTGGGGTTTTTTTTGTTGTTGTTGTTTGTTTGCTTGGCAGGTTTTGGCAGGGGCTGGGTTTGAACCCACCACCTCCGGCATATGGGGCTGGCGCCCTACTCCTTGAGCCACAGGCAATGCCCGGGATCTATATTTTGTAAGGAATGCTCAGATGATTTTTATTGAGTGCAAAGTACCACCATCTCCAGATGTGGGCCCCCCTTAGTGTGCCCCAAACCTGTGCCCATCACTGCTTTCCAGTCTTCAGACGCCCAGGATAACTGCTCATGCCACATCCTGCGCCCTGGCTAGCCTCTCGCTCCCTCTCTCTTTGCTCAGCTCTACCTCTCTTTCAGGCCTCGGCTTCACCTCAGAGAAGGTCTCAGCTTCCTCAGGGAAGGTCTCCTGGAACCCACTCAGTCAAATCCTCTGGGAGTGGCTCTCATGTCACACAGATGTCATTTCACGTCTGGCCATTAAATTAATGTCTGCTTCTCCCATTAGCCAGTGTTATGGGCTGAATCCTCCACCCCACATTCACATGTTGAAGTCTTAACCCCCCAGGACTTCAGAATGTGACTATGTTTGAATATAAGGTCCCTTAAAGAGGGGATTAAGGTCAAGTGAGTTCCTGTGGGTAGGCCCTAATCTAGTAGGTCTGGTGTCTTTGTAAGAGGAGTATAAGAGGCTCAGCACCCGTAACTCAGTGGTTAGGGCACTGGCCACATGCACTGGGGCTGGTGGGGTTGAACCTGGCCCATGCCTGCTAAACAACAGTGACCACTACAACAGAAAAATAGCCGGGCGTTGTGGTGGGCACCTATAGTCCCAGCTACTTGGGAGGCTGAGGCAAGAGAATCACTTAAGCCCAAGAGTTTGAAGTTGCTATGAGCTGTGATGCTATGGCACTCTATCAAGGGTGAGAAAGTGAAACTTTCTCTCTCAAAAAAAAAAAATTAGAGACATGTAAGGGATGGAGAAAAGACCCTGTGGGAACATAGTGGGAGGGTGGCACCTGCGAGTCAAGGAGACAGGACTCAGAAGAAACCAATCCCACTATCACCTTGACCTTGGACTTCTAAGCTTCATAATTTTGAGGAGGTAAAAGTCTGTTGTTCAAGCCCCCCAGTCTGTGGTATTTCATTATGGCAGTTCCAAAACACTAATATGGCGAGCACCACCCAGTGCCACCAATCAGGCAGTCAGTCTGCTTTGTTGACCATCAAAATCCAGGGCCTGATAGAGCCTGGCACATGGGAGGCAGGCAGGACGGATTCACAGAATGAATGCAATGCCCCTGATTTATGAGGCTGGTAAGCCGGTTTAAAGGAGCAAATTCCGGTCCTGGCATCACCGAGACCTTAATAAACAGTGCTAGCGAATGCAGAAAGATAACATTCTGGAAATTATAAACTAAGGATTAGGTTTTCAGCCCCTCCGTTTTTGTTCTGTTGCTGCTGCTGCCACCTCCACCCTGATCCATCTAGCCACTGTTACGTTTGGCTTCTGGGGCAGGACAGACACCACCTACCTGCAGCAAACAAAATTGTTCCTCATTCCCAGCAGCAAAACTGAGTCCGGAACATGCATGAGCCAGAGAGGGTAGCCTGCAAGCCAAAGTGATTCTCATGTCTTGCTGCCTAGAACAAGAGAAGGAAGGTCTTTTCAGAATTCTAGAAATCCAGGCTTGGAAGATACAGTCGGGTCTCAGTATCTGGCAGGGATTGCTTCCCCAAACTGACACATACACAAGTCCTACAGTTATAAAAACATGTCCCTTCCTATCACCTCTCCTATCCTACCAGTACTGTATTTTCTATCTGTATTTGCATGATGTGGGAACCTGTCCAAAGCGAGGGCTGACTGTATTCATTGAAAAAAAAATCTTCATTGAAAAAAATCTGCGGGTAAGTGGACCCATGCAGTCCACCCTGTGTTAAGGGCTAAATATACATAGGCAAAGTAGTGTGAAGTGAGAAGGCAAAATGTTTAATCCCAGACAGCAGGTTGGTTGAAGAGATGCTCAACATCTCACTTATCAGGGAAATAGAAATAAAACAGCCAGGAGTTCAAAGCCATCAGAAGGGCAAAAAAAAAAGTCTGTCCATACTGGGGCAGGCTCAGACTGTGCAACTGGAATTCCATAGCATGAGAGGAAACAGTGGTACAACTGTTTTGGCGAGAAATTTGGGGTCATTTAACATGTCCTGTAACCCAGCACGTCCACATCAGGGACACCAGGTGAGAGAAAATCTCCCACCTGTATAGAAGAAGATATGAGTATGGACTTGTTATAATGTGTCTGAGCAGGGTGTAGTTTGAGGCACTAAGGAGCACAAGACATCAGTTTGGAAAGAGCCCCTATCAGAGCAACAGGAATTCTGTTAAAATTGAAGCAAGAACAAACATCCAATTTATGGTGAAGCTTGGACGGAAGAGTGGGGAGTCATCAATGCTTTATGAAAAGGCTTTACTACACTCCAAAGAAATCAGCAGTTCACAAATGGATGATTCATTTTAAGAAGGGACGAGACAGGTTTGGCACTTGTAGCTCAGGGGCTAGGGCACCAGCCACATGCACTAGGGCTGGTGGGTTTGAACCTGGCCCGGGCCTGCCATACAACAATGACAACAACAACAAAATAGCCAGGTGTTGTGGTGGGCATCTCTCATCCCAGCTACTTGGGAGGCTGAGGCAAGAGAATCACTTAAACCCAAGAGTTTAAAGTTGCTGTGAGCTGTGATGCCACCGTGCTCTACCAAGGGTGACATAGTGAAACATTGTCTCAAAAAGAAAAAGGAAGGGATGAGACAATATTGAAGATAAAGCCTGCAGCAGCAGCAGACCATCCACATCAATTTGTAAGGAAAAAATTAATGTTGTTTGTGTCCTAATTAGAGAGGACTGACAATTAACAACAGCAACCACAGCCAACACCAGAGACATCTCAATTAGTTCAGCTTACACACTTCGGACTGAAAAATTAAAAGTTGAACAAACTTTCCACTCCATGGGTGCCAAAACCATTGTTCCCAGATTAGCCGCCAACAGGAGCAGAACTTTCAACAGAAATCTTAAACAAGTGGGATCAGGATCCTGAAGCAATTCTTCAAAGAGTTATAACAGGAAATGAAACACAACTTTACCAGTACGAGCCTGGAGACACAGCACCATCAAACCAATGGCTGCCAAGTGGACAAGGTCCAGTCACAGCAAAAGTAAACCTGTCATGGCAACAAGTTTTTCAGATGCTCAAGGGATTTTGCTTGCTTGTTGCTTTTGGGACGATCAAAGAATAATCTTCACCAGAGAGTTATTTTCCATTTCGACAATGCTTCTGCTCACTCCTTCCATAAAACAAGGACAATTTTTCGAGAGTTTCAATGGGGAATCATTAAGTACTCACCTTACAGTCCTGATTTGGCCCCTTCTGACTTCTTTTTATTTCCTAATCTTAAAAAAAAATCTGTAGGCTCGGTGCGGTGGCTCACAGCTGTAATCCTACCACTGTGAGAGGCTGATGGGTGCCTGTAGTCCCAGCTACAGGTGAGGCTGAGGCAAGAGGATTTGAGGTTGCTGTGAGCTATGATGACACCACCACACTCTAGCCTGGCAGCAGAGCAAGATGCCATCAAAAAAAAAAAAAAAAAAAAAAAAAA
>NW_003852418.1:1641698-1655969 GCF_000181295.1 Otolemur garnettii | reverse complement strand
AAAAAAAAAAAAAAAAAAGAAAGAAAGAAAGAAAGAAAGAAAAGAAAAAAAGTCTGTAAAGAGCAACGATTTTTCTTCTGTTAATTAAGTAAAAAGAATCGCATTGACGTGGCAATTCCCAGGACCTTGAGTTCTTTAGGAATCAACAAAATGGATGGTATCACTCATAGACCTGTCTTGAATTCAATGGGCTTTATGATGAGAACTAAAGTTTATCTTTTTACCCTTAATATTTGGAAATAAAAAATAAAGTTTATATTTTTCATTTTTATCCTTTAATTCCATTTACCCCACAAACTCTTTGAAGTCCCCTCATCTGTCTAAGGATACCCACGACGGCTTTGGGTATAACAGGAAAACATTAGCAACAGCCTCAATGCCTACTCATAGGGGAATGGATAAAAGAATCAAGAAGTGGTTTAATATCATGGAATCCTAAACAACAGAGAATAGGAGCTGAAATAAAGCTACCTGCGTGAACACTGACAAGTCTGAAGAGCAAAATAAGTTGGGGGAAAAGAGTAAGTGGCAAATGGACACTTAGAGTGTGATACTATATATTTTATATCTTAAAACTACAGTAGCATCTATTTGTGACGCATAGACATGCAGTAGAGGTACAAGCTTAGGGGATGGATGTCTTCAGTAGCCCCTTCAGAGCCATTCTCTAGCCTTCATCCTGCTCTGAAAGCACTATGGGTTAAATTGCAGGAATTCCCTTGCCTTCCAGCTTCTTGTAGGGTTTAGCCAGCAGGAGAGCAGAGGGCAGAAGGCGTGAAGCCATGTGAGCTATCTGTATTCCTTGCTGAAGGCCACAGCTTCTGTTGGTGGCCCTCTTCAGGCGTTGGTCATCGTTCATGCCCCTTGCCTCATTTTCCCCATTCATCAAGTTGGCACGATAAAAACACCTACCTTCTAGGTTTGTTGCACAGACTTGGCTCAGTGCCTGGTAGATTATAAACATGCAGCAAACGTTAGCCTTTATTGTTCTTAATCACACCCTTTCTCCATGTCTGCAAGGAATCTCTGCCCCCTTTTTTAGGCATTAAAATCTCATGGCTTTCCTTAACATTACTTGAAATCTCAAAATACAGGTCTGAAAGCAATGCCTTATCTTAAGCCTTGAGGGGCAAACGTGCTGTGGAGTTTCAGAACTTGGGGGGTTTATAAACGTAATGTGGTGCATATAGTCTCTATCAATGGTTCTCATACTTGAGTGTGAATCAGAACCTCCAGGTGGGCTTGTCAAAGCACAGGTGTCCGGACCCTGTGATTCAATAGGTCTGGGGTGGGGCCAAAGAATTCTCATTTTTCAAAGCTCCCCAGTAATGCCAATGCTGCTGGGCTGGGAACCACATTTTGAGAACCACTGCTCTCTCTTGTAGATGAGGTCAGACAATTAAGTTCACAAACTCATCCTAGAAAAAGTGCTACATACCTCATTGCTGAATATCACTCTGGTCATATACTTCGAAATACTCCCCTTGGGAAGCACCAATGACAGTGCCTGGTCCACCCTTCAACGCAATTTTGGAACTCTTTCTCTGGAATAGACGTCGGAACTGTCATTATATGAGGTAAGACAATTAAGTTCAAGAACTTGTCCTAGAAAAATTGCTTTGAGGGGTGGACAATGCAGTGGCATCAGTGCACAGCTTCCCAAGGGGGTTACTTCAAAGTATCCATAGTGATCTTCAGCACTGAGGTATACAGCAATTTTTTAGGATGACTTCTCAAACTTTATTGTCTGATCTCACAATATCTTTAGAGGGGTTCAGAGTCACATCCCATAAGGAATCAGTAATATTTATGCTGTAAAATGTTAATGAAAGACTATAAATAACCTTGTGTCAGTTCGGGAGGTTTAGTTACTGAGTAAGCTTGTGCCAACTAATTGCAAACACAGTTCTTAGAGAATTTTGCATTTTGGAAGATTATAAGAGACGGTCAACGTGTAAGTGGAATTTCATGACCGAAGATGAAAGAATATCAAACAGAGTAGTGTTATAATTTACTTTATGAAACTAACTTTGACCTTCACTATCAGGAATTGTGAACGTTTATGGAATGAACTGATAAATGTGACAAAGCTTCTCCGGAGAAAGAAGGAAAAACAGTGGATTGTGCGTTATTTCTCTTGGCCACCAGGTGGCAGCATCAGCTCTCCATCAAGGTTGGGGCGTTTTCTGGAGAGAGGTGTTTTACCTGAAAAACAGAGCCAGGCAGCGATAGCTGTTCCGGAAGAGCCCTTGTGAGTTACTCTTGATGTGTATCAAACCACCCCAAACTCAGAAGAGTAAAAGAACCATTTCATTATGCTCGTGAATTCTGTGGCACTGAAATTTGGAAAGGGTGCAACAGGGACAGCTCATTTGTTCCCACGTCCAGGTAGCAGGTGGAAAGACTCAGGGGCTGGGGGTGACTCAACAGCTGGGGATGAGAGATGCTGGGGGTGGTGACTCAGTAGCTGAAAGCTGGAATTTCCGGGAGGCATCTTCACTCACGTGTCTGGTGATTGATGCTGGCCGTCAGCCTTACACCTACCTAGGGTCTGAGTGGGCTAGCTTGGGCTTCCTCACAGCATGGCAGCTGGGCGCAAGTGTGGGTTTCTAGGGGAAACAACACAGAGCACCACGGGTTGGAGGAATGTCAAGGTCAATGTATTAGTTTGCTGAGGCTGCCATAGCAAAATACCACAGACCGGGTGACTTGAACAACAGAAATTTCTCATGGTGCTTAAGGCTAGAAATCCAAGAACAGATGTTTTGTCTGAGGCCCCCTCTCCTCGGCTTGCAGAAAGCTGCCTTCTTGCTGTGTCCTTGCAAAGTCTTTCTTCTGTGTGGTGCCAGGAATCTTCTGCACGTAAGGACACCAGTCATATCGAATTAGGACCCCACCCTAATGGCTTCATTTTAACTTACTCATCTTGTTAAAGGCCCTGTCTCCCGAGATCCTCAGATTCTGAGGTAAGGGCTTCACCATATACATCTGGCAGAGCACGATTCTGCCCATAAAAGCCTCCTTGTCAGAAGATCATGGGAATGGGACACACATGTCTCGGGAGAATTCAGTCTGCCATGGCACATCCATACGCTGACGGCATCACAGTTTGTTAAGCACGTCATTTTCATTCCTACCTCCACACCTTTGGATGTACCATCTCTCGGCCTGGGATGCCCTCACCTGCCCTCCTCTAACAGGCTGCTCCCACTAACCCATCCAGAGCTCTCTGCTCAGCCAGAACACCCCTCACTGTGTCCTGCCCCAGTCACCATCAACCATCATCATACCCCTCCCCCGCAACTCTTGTTCCACTGACCTCTTCCACTGCCACGTGTGGACTGCTTTCTTGTGCATGGCTAAGCTTATGAGCTCACTGAGTCTCACACCAGGAGCTGGCCTCGTAGTGTAGCTGGCTGTGGGTCAGTTTCATAATTTTCACAACAGCCCTGTTGAAGTGAGGTCCATTTCACAGGTGAAGAAACTGACAGTCAGAGTAGGGAAGTTGTTAGCCCAGGACCACAGAACCAGTAAGTGGCAGAGAGACTCAAACCCAGGTCTCCCTGGCTCCAAAGCCCATGTTTGTCACTTCTAGACATGTGGCTTTTGAAATAAGCTGGTCTCCCTGCTTATTCTCCCAGGGAATGTCTTACCTGAGCTTAAGCAGGCCTGGTATATTATGCCATGAACCCATAGCATTAATGGTTCTAAATGGACTGCTTCCTTTACTGACATGGGGCTTGTTCCTGTGACTTGCTTTGACCTGTGGGACATCAGTAGACATGATGCAGACAGGAGCTTTAAAAAGTTAGATATTGGTGGGCGGTGCCTGTGACTCAAAGGAGTAGGGTACCAGCCCCATATACCGGAGGTGGTGGGTTCAAACCCAGCCCCTGCCAAAAACTGCAAGAAAAAAAAAAGTTATATACTGGGCCTGCTTCTCTTGGAATGCTGCTACTTTGTGAAGAAAACCAGAGTAGACTCCTTGGGGATTAGAGGCCAAGTACAGTGAATGACCCAGCTACCCCACCTCTTGTAAGAATCCCAGCTGACACCCCAGAGTAAGACCACCTTGGACCAACCACCCCAGTCAAGTCACCATATGAGTAACTCTGCCATGACCAGCAGAAGAACTGCCAAGCTGAGCCCTGCACAAATTGCGGACTCAACAAATCCTAAGCAAATGCTATAGTTGTTGCTTCAAGCCATAAAGTTTTGGGGTGATTTTTTATATAGTAGTAAATGTCTGATCTCCTGCGATATTTTCCTCTTTCTGCTCCAATGCCCTTCTTTAGGCTCATTGACTGGTGCCCACCACTAAGGTTCTCCTGAAGTTCCCAAAGTGGTCAATATTTGAGGTGCCAAACCCCTCTGCCCAATTCTTGTGTTCCCTGGAGCCTGACACAGCTACACTCATCTGCAGTTCAGGTCTCAAGAGAACTTTGTTCAGAAACATCTTCAGGTGAGGCTGGATCCAGGCCATCAAATGATGTCTTCAGGGCTCTGCTCAAGTCCGCTGGGATTTTCTCTGCAGACAGGCTTTTCCTACATAGTTGCTGTGTTGCCATGTTCAATACCCTACATGTTAACTTAGTGAACAGCCAGAGCCCTGAGACAGCTTGCATTCCCTTGTCAGGCTGGGTGCCTTTGGTGGAGGCTTTCCAAGTGTCCTCTGCAGAGGATTAAAAACCCTAGAGCAGAGCCTCACTAGCATAATGGTAGCAGCCTTGCCCCTTCTGGCCTCCAGCCTGGGGACAGACAGGTAATGATTTTATGGTTAATGTAAAATGATCATTTTAGTTTCTTGCTACTTAATATCAAGGATATTATATATTTTACCTTGATTTTGGTGTATTTTATGTTTTTCCTCCCTCGTATTCTTTTTTTGCCTGTTAGTATTCTGTTTTTCAAGTTCTTGGTTTTTTCTCTTTACATTAGCATGATTCTGATTACCTTATTAGTTTATCTTTTAAAAAGCCTTTGGTCCTTCAATCTCATTTATAATAAGATCATTTCCAAATACATGTGCAGGGGTTTTCTTTTTTTGCAGCACTATTTGTAATAGAATAAATTTAGAAACAGATTTATTCAAATGTCACTCAAAGGAATGATTAAATAAACCATGAAATGAAACATAATAGAATACTATTCAAGTGTGTAAATGAATGAGTTACTTCACTAGAAAGGTGGAGGAAATAAATGAATAAAACCTTCAAAGTCTATTATGTGGCCTGAAGATAAGAATCCAGATAAAAATCATATCCCATTTTTGGCTAAAAATATCAATAAAGAAAAGATGCCACCTTTCTATCTTTTCATCTATAATTTCGTTGGGATGTAAATAAATCAGACAAAGGGATTATTTGAGAACTTGAAGAACTTATTCCAAATATCACATATGAAAATAAAGAAAAGGCTTAGAGCCTGTAGCTCAGTGGCCAGAGTGCCAGCTACATACACCGAAGGTGGCGGGTTCGAGCCCAGGCCAGTCCTGCCAAATAACAGTAACATTTACAACAAAAAAATAGCAGGGCGTTGTGGTGGGCACCTGTAGTCCCAGCTACTTGGGAGGCTGAGGCAAAGAGAATCGCCTAAAGTCCAAGAGTTGGAGGTTACTGTGAGCTGCAACGCCGTGGCACTCTACTGAGGGTGACATAGTGAGACTCTGTCTCAAAAAAAAAAAAAGTTCTGGGGGGGGAAAAGTGAGAGAAAGAGATCTGGGGGACAAATTCTGCCAGATCTTAAAGTATATTATAAAGTGTCAGTAATACATAGTTAATTATGAGGTCAGGAATAGATAGATGATTGGAACAGACAAGTGAGCCTGGAAGTAGATTAAAATATATAAGATCGTTTAATAAATAATAAATGATGGCGTTTAAATCAGAGGAGAAAAGATGGATTACTCAATAAATATTGTTGGTATTAGTACAGCTCACTAGTCATCTAAATAGAAATTCAGCAGGAGCCCTACCTTATGCCAAGACAGATTCCAAGTGGATAAATAAATTATGGTCCATGCATAAAATAAAACACTACACAGGAATGGAAACGAATGAACCACAGCTGCAGGCAACATGGATGGAAGCTGAAAAATGGTGTTTAGCGACGCACACTGAGGGAACAACGCTGGAGAGCGCACAGATTAAATACTGGCCAAGTCTGCAGAGGAGTTTCTTCTGAGGGAGGAGTGGGAAGGGACTTTAACCAGGAAACACAGATCACGCCGAGGCTACTGGGGTGACAACAATGCTTTGTTTCTTGGCCACAGCGGATGATGGCTGCACAGGTGTTCATTTAGCCACAGTTGTTTGGGTGGACATTTATGTTTTATGTCCTCGTGTGTGTGGGTTTACATAAAAGGGTTTAAAAATAACCAAATATATGAGAAGAAAACGCGGCATTGTTTTTTTCCCATGTCTCAGAGGAAGGCCTTCCGAAGTGTGATATAAAACCCAAAGGCAATTTTAAAAGACTGCTTGGTTTGAGTCCACAAAAAGAACCAAATATAAATGTCCATCATGGGAAAATGTTTACAATTCTTATCACATTTCTTGGTCGGTTGTTTTGGTTTTGAGACCGTGTCTCACTCTGTCACCCTGAGTAAGGTGAAATGGTGTCCTTGCCGCTCGCTGCGACCACAAACACCTGGGTTCCCTCACGTTTAATAATAATCAGCACACAGTCGCTCTTGTTTCATCTATAGCCCCCTGCCTCGCTCTCATCTGATTGTTTTGGTGTGAATTCCAAACATAATTTCATCTGTAAATATTGCGGTGTTGTATGTCTACAAGATAAGCCTGCTAGCTCTTCTCTCTCTCTCCCCCCATAACCACAAAAATCTCAACCACATCTTTAAAAAATTATCAGTAATTCTTTCCTATCATCAAATATCCAGGGTTCACATTTTCCAGATTGCCTCAAAAATTTCTTTTTTCTTTTTATTTTTTTGAGACAGAGTCTCACTCAGTTACCCTGGGTGGAGTGCCATGGCGTCAGAGCTCACAACAACCTCAAACTCTTAGGCTCCAGAGATCCTTTTGTCTCAGCCTTCCCAGTAGCTGGGACTACAGGCATCCATCAGAACACCTGGCTAGTATTTCTAATTTTAGTAGGGACCAGGTCTCGCTTTGCTCAGGCTGGTCTCGAACTCCTGAGATCAGGCAATCCATCCACCTCAGCCTCCCAGAGTGCCAGGATTACAAGCATGAGCTACCACGCCTGGCCAGGAGTTTCTTTTAAAAAAAATAAATAAAAGTTGATTGATTAGAATCAGGATCCACACAAGGTCTATCCTTTATGTTTGTGTTATGTGTTTAAATTTTCTTTTAATTTATGTTCTCTCTTCTCTTTCCCCTCCTTGCAATTTATTTGATCGGGGTGAAGGAGAAAAATTATTTGTCCTGGGGATTGTTCTGCATTCTGGATGTTGTTGATTGCATCCCCATGACGTTGTTTATTATGTTTTTGACAATTTTTATTCACTTTCCCCATTTAGATCCTCTTTCCACCTATTCTGCTTTGGCGCCAAGGCCAGATTCAAATATTTTTGTAAGAATACTTCATGGATGATGTGCCATAAAATATCCATTAACTTTTTTTTTTTTTTTTGAGACAGAGCCTCAAGCTGTCCCCCTGGGTAGAGTGCTGTGGCATCACAGCTCAGAGCAACCTCCAACTCCTGGGCTCAAGCGAGTCTCCTGCCTCCGCCTCCCAAGTAGCTGGGACCACAGGCGCCCGCCACAACGCCCGACTATTTTTTGGTTGCAGCCGTCATTGTTGTTTGGTGGGTCCGGGCTGGGGATTCGAACCCACCACCTTAGGTGTACGTGGCTGGCGCCTTAGCCGGTTGAGCTATAGGCGCCGAGCCCCTATTAACTTTTTATCAAATGGCTTTGAGCTGTCATTCATGCTCATTTGGCTCTTACCATTATTTCATTAGGAATTAGAATATGGGAGTGTTCTATCATTCCATCTTCACTTATTAGCTAGAAATCCTCCAGGAAGAAAAATTTCCCTTACTACCTAATTGGTTACCATAGGGCAGAGTTTGTACAGGGCAAGCTCAATGTCTATCTTTCCTCTTATTAGTTTCAGAATTATGAGCTGGTGCCCCAGAATCCTCCAAAGCATCCAGTGATGAACTCATGGATTTTAATACACGTTTCATTATTATTCTTTCTGATGATCAAATTGTCCCAGTCCTCCACCAGCAGGAACCCCTTCTACTTGACTCCTGAGTTCTTTCGATATAGGCTTCAGGAGTCATCCATAGCTTCCTTACTTTCTGATGCAACAAAATACTGCAGGCTTGTCGTATATATTTCTTGCCCCAGAATTGGAAACAGCCATTTCTTAAAGGAGCACTGATTTGTTTCAACAGTAAATGGTGGCTCAGTGCCCGTGGCTCAAGTGGCTAAGGTGCCAGCCACATACACCTGAGCTGGCAGGTTCGAATTCAGCCTGGGCCCACCAAACAACAATGACAGCTGCAACTAAAGAAACAGCTGGGCATTGTGGTGGGTACCTGTAGTCCCAGCTACTTGGGAGGCGGAGCCAGGAAAATTGCTTGAGCCCAGGATTTGGAGGTTGCTGTGAGCTGAGATGCCATGGCACTCTACCCAGGGGGACAGCTTGAGGCTCTGTCTCAAAACAAACAAACAAAAAAAACAGTAAATGGTATTGAGAATCCATAATGTGGACACTAGGGCTGTTCATTCCTTCTTTGGTCTGTTCATTATTTCTACACCATATTTTAGCTAAGAAATTAACTTGTTAATTTTTTTTTTTTTAAAAGAGATAAGGTCTTACTCTGTAACCAGGCTGGAGCTGATCCCAGCTCTCTGTAGTCTCAAACCCTTGGGCTCAAGCAACCCTCCTGCCTCAACCTCTGAAGTAGCTAACATTACAGGTATGGACCACCACACCTGGATAATTATTTTATTATTATTATTATTATTTTGGTAGAGACTAGATCTCACTATGTTGCTCAGGCTGGTCTCAAGTTCCTGGCCTCAAGTGATTCTCCAGACTTGGCCTCCCAAAGTGGTGGTATCACAGGCATGAGCCTCCCACTGCCCCCAGCCGAATTTGTATTTTTAAAGAGAAACTGCACCAGGTGTCCATATAGATATGTATGATTCAAATAGAAGATTATAAGCTTTTAATTTAATTTTGTATTTTTATTTGATATCTTGTTTTCCTGAAAATCCTAGTTCCTAACATTATTTGACCATACTGTATATACACACATATACAGAAGGAGCCAAACAAATGTATACCCATTTTAAGAAAGGAAAAAGCTGGATGAAATTGTAATACTTAAGTTATGTTTGACTTCTGCAACAAAAAGAGGTGCTCAACGTGACTCGTTTTCATTTTTGTTGTCGGCATAGATGGAACATTACAATTTTAGTACCATTCTTTCCTTTCTTAAAATGTGTATGCTTTTTTTGACACTGTCTGTATTTATATCTTATTATTAACAATATAATTACTGAAGACAGTAAGATTTCTTTGTAGTTGTTTTTTGATCTTAGAATATATCCCACTAAAGATGCACATTCAACTACTGCAGTAGCCTTTTTCTCAACTACTATGTAAAAAGTCACTTAAAGTTACCTAATTAAAGTCACTTTAATCCTGTCTGAGTAAGCCCCCAACTTGATAACTAGGTTCACTTGTCTCCCTTCGCTTTTGGTTTTGAGCATTGTGCTCTTAGTTTGATTGACGTTGGTTTGTTTTGAAATTGTGTGTAAGATACACACGATTCCAAAGTCAACTATGCAAGGCACTAGTGTTAATGTAAAAGGAGACAAAGCCTCTCAAACTCTTTGTTTTAAGGAAATCATAGTCACAGGACAAAGAACAAACTTGCAAAGTTCTTCTGGCGATAGAAAGTGTACTTTCATTTTTAAAAACAGAGATCTCAGTGCAAAGGCTCTGAACAGAGCAATGTGTGATTAAGTGAGGCCACAGATATGCAAGCAGGGTTCTCTCTTTTGTTTTTAAAGCATTGCATGGTTACATTTCTCTGAAACCTAGGTGGCACAGAAGAGTCCTTTGTTTTATATCACATTTGTAGCAGAAATCAGAACAGGCTAAGAGTCTCACATTTTCATACAGATGCCTAAAGTGGGAGAAGAGGGCAGGACTAGTGACCTTGATGCTCTCCAGTTAAATGCTTCATCAGAACAGGAGCTTTCTCCAGCGTTATGACGCTCTCAGCAGCGTCTGCTTTTCCAATCTTACACAGGAAGAGGGAGCATCTTTTTCTCTGAGATTCTCTTTTGACAGAAATTGTGGATTGGGAAGATCTGCATTCTCAAGGCCAAGCACAAGAGTGCCACACGATGGTAGAGAGCCAAAAGACAGGCTGAGACCTCACACTTAGAGGATGGAAAAGAAAAGGGCCAGGAGAAAGTTCTATGCTTCTGCTTCTGGGCTCACAAGGAGCCAGACCTCAGGCGCTTCACGCAAGCGATGCCTCTGCTCCCACCTCCATAACCCAGCCAGCTCCTCTGGCAGCTCTTTAAAGTTGCCCCTTGTTCAGAATCAGCCTCCAATTCACAAGACTTCAGAGATTTTGCACCCATGTCATCAGGGTGCTCCCCAGAAAGCCACCATGTGGCACCAAAGGACCTACTTGTTGGCCCTGTTCCCATCCACCTCTCAGCCTGCCCAGAGGGGAAGAGTTAACAGGGTGTGACTGGCATGTCCCCAAATTTCCCAGTGTGTCTCAGCAGTCTTATAAGAGCTTCCCTATTGTCAGGCCCAGATGTGGGAAAAATGGTCAAGAGAAAGAGGGCAGGTCACCCCCACCCCTTGGGACAACAAAGACTGACAGTTGCCATCAGCAAAGGGCCAGGTTTGTACCCTTGGAATGCCTTTTTCTGCTAACAATGATCAGCACGTGGCTATTTACTAGTCCAATCCTAAAGCCTTAGAGATTTAATGACACTTTTGAAGACACTCAGTCAAAATGACTCCTGGAGAGTCCCAAGCTGGGGAGTGATCAGCTGGTAAGCCCCCCACTCCCACCTCCATGACTAAAGCTAATGGGTTTCCAGAAGCTTATCCAAGCTGAGAACCCAGAAAGCTGCCCAGAAGGAGAGGGGCTGACAGGACAGGACCGTCTAACTTTTGGCCAGGTGTCCATCAAAACCATAAGCAGGCTGGAAAGTGCCAGGCAACCAAATTCACCTCCCCATTCTTATGGAAGCAAAAGGTTGTCTAGGCTGAGGAACAGCTGCCAGCAGAACCCCCTCCATTGCCTCTGGACACCTCTAGAAGGCTGCCTAAGGCAGGCAGTAGACAGGGCACCAAGCCCCTTCCTACCCCTCCCATACACATTCCCCAAGGAAGTCCAAGTTGAGAGACCAGTGGCCAAGGAAATGATCTCCCTCCTGTACCCACTCTCCTGTCCCAGAAGGGGTCACTGTGTGGGTCAGTGTGAAAGACCAGCTTTTTAGATTTCTCCAGAAGATAGCTAAATAAACACTGTATTATGGGATTTATAACATGATAGTAAAACAGGTGACAGCAATATCACTAAGGACCAGAGGGGGAATATGGAGTTATCCTGAGGTTCCATTCTTGGATTGCATGTGAAGTATTCTAGAAATACACGTTCATGGCAGGCTGTGACACGTGAAGGAGGCATATTATAACCCTTGAAACAAGCACACACACACACACACACACAGAAGCGCAACTCAATAGAGGAGGTAAAATGGAATGCCAAGAAACTAAATATGGCTAAATGATTTGACTGGTCAGTGAAATTTGAGTACCTGTGGTAGGAGCCACTTCTGGGTAGGTCTGGGAGGCAGGACCCAACTAACCTTGGTATTTCTCCCCTGCTGTGTTGAGATGGAAGGATCCTAGCCAGTGCGGAGTGATTATGTGGAGCAGGGCATTCCCTACCCCCACTGCCATGTCCACATTCACTGAACATGGGGCATGAGAAATAAACCTAGTGCTAAGCCTCTGGGATGCTTGGTGTTTGACAAATACACTTGCATTCCTGGAATAAAATCCATTTAGTCGCGACACATTATTTTTTCATGTGTTGCTGGATTCTGCTTGCAAATAATTCCTTTTCTTCACTGGTATTTTTAAATGAGATTGGAAGTTTACTTTAGTGCCTGCATGCAATCTATTAGATTTTGGTAGCAACGTTATACTGACCACATAAAAATTTAGATGATTCTTTTGTTTCCTATGCTCTGAAAAGGTTTCAGAAACAAACACTGGAAGTATCTAGTGTTTAAGGCAGTAGAATTCTGTGAACTCAACTGGACCTGGCACTTTGTGGAGGGAGAGGGGGCAACTCGGGACAATATTCTTGAGTTTATCTATGGAAAAAAGTCCTGTTAGGGTTAGATTGGGTAAATTACATTTTCCTAGACAATTCTAGTTCATCTAGATTTTCTAATGTATTTGCAAGGAGCTGTGGAAAGTAGATGATTTTTATTTCTTCTGGTGATTATTTCCTATTTTGTGTATTTGCTCTTTCTCTATTTTTTTTTTTTTTGGTTGTTGTTGTTGTTGAGACAGAGTCTCACTTTATCGCCCTTGGTAGAGTGCCGTGGCATCACACAGCTCACAGCAACCTCCAACTCCTGGGCTTAGGCGATTCTCTTGCCTCAGCCTCCCAAGTAGCTGGGACTACAGGCGCCTGCCACAATGCTTGGCTATTTTTTGTTGCAGTTTGGCCGGGGCCAGGTTTGAACCTGCTACCCTTGGTATATTGGGTTGGGTGCCCTGCCCACTGAGCCACAGGTGCCGCCCCTCTTTCTCTATTCTTAATTAAGCATCTTTCAAATTTTGTTTTGTAAACAACAAATTTATTCATTTATTTTACCATTTTTGTTTCCTAATTATTCAACCTTTTTTTTCCCTTAGAAATCTCATTTTCTCACCCTTGGTAGAGTGCTCTGGCATCATAGCTCACAGCAACCTTAAACTCTTCAGCTCAAGCAATCCTCTTGCCTTAGCCTCCTGAGTAGATGGGACTAAGGGTGCCTGCCACACGCTCGGCTATTTTTTTAAGAGACAGGGTTTCACTCTTGCTCAGGCTGGTCTCAAACTCCTGAGCTCAAGCAATCCATCCTCCTTGGCCTCCCGGAGTGCTGGGATTACAGGCATGAGCCACCACACCTAGCCCTAACTTTAAAAATTAACTGCTTGCTATCAGACATTGCTGTTAAAACACCTGATGTCATGTAATTTTTCTTTCTTGTGTAATGGCTTCACAAAAAGCTATTTTGTCTTCTTGTGGGAAAACAGAAAGAATTTTTTTTTTTGAGACAGGGTCTTGTTCTGTCACCCAGATTGGGGTGCTGTGGCAGCATGGTTAGAGCTCACTGCAGTCTGGAACTCCTTGGCTCAGGCGATCCTCTCTTCTCAGTCTCTGGAGTAGCCAAGACCGCAGCTGTGAGCCACTGTTATCTTTAAAATTTAAGAGTATTACTAAGAGCTGACATTTCTGAGTTAATTTTCCTAAGTACACCTTATGGTATTTATATTCAGGGTGTTTCCTTTTGTGGAGGGAGCAAAGTTTTATTGAGTTACCAGTTTAAGCACTGATTTTGTTCCATTGTTTTGTCTTCAATGTAAAATTCATCGTAGTTGGTAAGACTTTAAACGTAAGTCCTAAAACTGTAAAGTTCCTAGAAGAAAACATTTAAAAAGCTTCAGGACATTGGATTTGGAAATGATTTCTTGGCTATGACATCAAAAGCACAAACGACAATAAAGGCAAAAACAGATACACGGGACTTCATCAAACATCTGCACAGCAAACAATAAACAGAGTGAAAAGGTAACTTGTAGTCTGGGAGAAAATATTTGCAAACTATGTATCTGGTAAGGGGTTGATATCCTGAATATATAATTTGTACAATTCAATAACAAAAACCAAAATGACCTGATTAAAAATGGGCCAAAGATATAGATGGGCATTTTTCTAAAGACATTCAAATGGCCAACAAGCACACAAAAAGATGCTCACTATCACTCATGACTAGGGAAATGCAACCAAAACCACCTGTTAGTTGGCTACTACCAAAAAAAATAAAAATAAAAAGCAAGAGTTTGTGAGGAGGTGGAGAGACTGGGAACCTTGTGCACTGCTGGCAGAAATGTAAAACGGGGCTCGGCGCCTATAGCTCAACCGGCTAAGGCGCCAGCCACGTACACCTAAGGTGGCGGGTTCGAATCCCCAGCCCGGACCCGCCAAACAACGACGGCTGCAACCAAAAAATAGCC
>NW_003852418.1:1625542-1640897 GCF_000181295.1 Otolemur garnettii | reverse complement strand
GTCTCAAAAAAAAAAAAGAGTAGGGTGCTGGCCCCATATCCTGGGGGTGGCAGGTTCAAACCTGGCCCTGGCCAAAAAAAAGGGAAGGAAATTCTGACACATGCCAGAACATGGATGAACCTTAAAGACATTACACCGAGTGAAATAGGCCACCAAACAGACACACACCCACTATACAATTTCCCTCCTATGAGCTGTCTAACCAAACTCTTAGAAAGTAGAATGGCGATTGCTGGGGGGAAAGGAGATGAGTGTGAGAGAACCCATTGTCTGATGTGTATGAGAGAAAGAAGTTTGGGAGAGTCTCGTTTGTTTTGCAAGAGGAGAAAGTTTTGGAGATCGGTGGACCAATAATGTTCACAGAGTTAACACTGCTATTCTGGACACTTAAAAACGGTAAAGACAGTAAATTTTGTCTAAAAAGAATTCAACGCAATTGAATTTTATTCATCAACTATATTCTTTTTGGTTAGATTTCCTTTTTCAATTGAATACTTTCTCCCTGGGGTGTCTTAAACTGAGGTTTGAGATACTTTTTCTTTTTCCTGATTTTCTTTCCTGAGCTCCGTCAGTTCACCTTTCAAATCTGTCGTTTGGTCATCTCAATGCTTTCCATTTATTGAGTGGTGTCTTCACATCTGCTTTGTCTAATTCTTCTAAGCTCACTTTGGAATGTTGCATTATACTTTGCTTCTGCCTTGCAGTAGCTGGAGGGGGCAAGTTTTATCTGCTAAGAAGTTTTAATTTGAATTATCCGGGTTTGGCCTTCCAGTATCCCCATAAGGATGCTTATGTTTTATTAACGTTCATACCTGAGCACACCAGGTTTATCTAAATAACTATTAACAGAATGGTATGGATAAAGAATTGGGGCAGGAAGGGGTTGGGCTATGGTCCATGTTTCTCAAGGGCTCCCTCTTCTGTTGCTATAGTGAAAAACAGGTTCTTCAACACACATTGGACACATTCTGTGGTCTGGCGTCCTCTGATTCTCTTTTGCTTCTTAAGTCTCCCATCACCAGGCCCTTCCTTGTCTCCCCTTTACACCTCTTCTGGCTTCCAAGGTGCTCTGTCACTCCTAGACGGGCCTTCCCAAGACTGCCAGCTCTGGTCCTGCGCACTTTCAAAGCCTAATCCCTTTACTCCTCACTGCAGGGCCAGCTCACCCGAGGCAAACCTTTACTGTCACCTACGTTTTGTGAGCACTTGCTCTGCTCCAAGTCACTTCCTCCTGTGCTCAGACTCAGCCTGGCCGTCTGTATTCATTCCCTAGGGCTGCTACAACCACAAACTTAGTGGTTAACACAACAAAAACTTACCCTCTCCCAAGTTTGGAGACCAGAGTCTGGAATCCTGGTGAGCCCCTACCACCCTCTAAGTCTAGCTCTGGGTTCTGGATGCCTCAAGCTCAATGAAACATCTGTTTGGGGGGGATCATATTAGTTTAGAAGAGACCAAGGAGGTGTGGTGAGTGCTCTGCTGATCTGTGTGAAGGCTGAGGGAACCCATGGGCAACAAACTCCTACCTGTTGTACGGGGGAAGGATCTGCCCAGCAAAGGCATCATGGAGTCACGGTGTATGTAGGGTGGGGACTAAGAGGTGCAACTGGAGAACTCACTGCTCAGCCCCTTGTCCTATCCCTCACCACAGCCCCTAACCTACAATCTACAACCCTGAGCAGGTCCAACTTTCTGCTTATTTGGCCATCAGGTGCCCAGTTCACCTGCCCAACCCATGGTCCTTCTCCGTCAGGGCTTGACCTCCAAGGCAGTCTTTTGACCTCACCACTGCTGTGTAGGCTGTTTAAACTGTGGGCTGTGGGAGAGACCCTGGGGCTGGCAGCAGTTAGCACAGCCCCTCCCCTCTCACATGGAGACTGGGCCTGTGTTCATACACTATCCTTTCTAAACAGCTCATGCCCCTCATCAACTCATTAGTCCCTGCGCCCAGCCACGGACAGCCAGTGGCTCACGAGCAATGTCTTGAGAGGTCTTGAGCCAGCTTGGGTCTTCTACTTTCTCAACACCACTGTCCCCTCCAGGCCTGCAGTTTCTAAACCTTTGAAAGCCAGAGATCCAGGAGATTCCCTTTGGTAGACTGAAAGAGCAAGCACGTTCTGCGGAGGTCTTGTCAGATGCGTGAGCTAGAGGTTCCATGCGATTTAAGTAATAACAAAAACATTTGCAGCTCAGGGACCTTCTGGGCTCAATTCTTGGTATTTGGGAGCTAAAATCCTCACCAGGCAATCTTCGTAAAAAGGTAGTTATTTGTTCATTTCAGATGAAGCTTCAAGAGTACAGGGAAGGCAAAACCCCAAAAAGCTACAGGATTAACCTTCTCCAGTCTGTTTCTTTCTTCAGAAAGGTATAAAAAAGTTATAGAGTCAACAAAGTCGCAGGGACAGAAACAAAACATTTGTAACGAGGCCTCATGTGGTGGAAAAGCTTCCAGCAAAGACAGTATGAACAGAAGTTGGGCACCCAGTATGTCCTCAGCCAGCAGAGAGACTCTGTACAAGTTGGTGACCCTTTCTGGGTCTTTTCTCCTTATTTGCAAGGGAAGTAATAGCAAAAGGGAAATACTTTTGGCTCCCAAGATTTCATGAGCAACTGTTTTATTACATAAACACTTTTTTTTTTTGAGACACAGTGTCTTTGTCACCCTCAGTAGAGTGCTGTGGCTTCATAGCTCATAGCAACTTCAAAGTCTTGGGCTAAGGCGATCCTCTTGCCTCAACCTCCCAAGTAGCTGGCACTACAGGCACCTGCCACAATGCCCAGCTATTTTTAGAGATGAGGTCTAGCTCTAGCTCAGGCTGGTCTTAAACTCCTGACTCAAGCAATCCACCCACTCTGCCTCCCAGAGTGCTTGGATTACAGATGTTGAGCCACTGTACCTGGCCTAACAATATCTCTTTTTAAAAATTAAAAAAAATAAATAAAAGTTTTAGAGAGAAGGTCTGTGTTGCCCAGCACTGTTATTGGAGTGCAGCAGCTATTCAGAGTGCACTGCAGCCTCAGACTCCTGAGGTGAAGCGATCCTCCTGCCTCAGCCTCCACGGAGGGGATTACGGGTGCCCACTAGTGCAGCCAGCAATGAACATTACTTTTCTATAGACATTAAAGACCTCCCTCTGCTGGACATTCATGGAATGTCTGAACAAACGTAAAAGAACAAAATATCTACACTGACAGAATAAATTTTAAAAGATTTTTTTTAAACGAACAAAAACCACAGTAAGAAACCAGTCCTGTGCATCCTGCACGTCTCTGTCCTCCACGCCATCTTCACTTACTGCTGTAGGAAGCTGATGCCGCAGCTCGCCTGGTTCAACAGAGGCACAGAAGGCCCCTCAGTTTCTTCACTGCAGAAGCTCCCAATGAATATAATTCTAAAGGGCAGCTACCTACATCCCTAACTTCATTCTCCCCAGGAGAAATCCATTGTGTAGCCAAATGTGACCAGTAGACTCGGGCTGGGCGCATCTACCATGTGCAGCCACTGTCCTGTCACTCAGCTGCAGTGGCCCAAGGGCACTGTGCAGGGCAGCTTCCCCAGAGTGCCCCCACTATGCCTGCTCCCCAGCACCGCTCCCACCAGCGCCTGGACCCTTGCTGGATGCCTGGGCTTCTGAGGAGCGGGATGCCTGCTTTGGCAGGCGGATGGGAACGTAGACGTTGGAGGCACAGTGCTCCTTGAGGTATTCTCCTCCCTTCTCTTCGTATTCTTTCCTGGTGACCCAGGCTTCGTCGTCATCTAGGTGCTCCAAAGCCCAGTCACGGGCACCGTACCAAGCATCCAACACAGGGTTCGAGGCAAGGTGAACCTGCAACACAAAGAGTGTGTTCACCAGGAGGACGTCTCCCACCAGGGCTCAGGAGGGAATGTTCAGCAGGCTCAGCTACAGCCCCTTGCATCTTATCCCCAGAAACACAAGGCAGGCAGGACTCTCTCTGCACCCTCCAAATAATGCACAGCTGGAATGCCCAGACGCTCCGGGACAGCAGGGAAGAACGCAACGCACGCCACACTCGACCTCACGACCTGCCACTCTGGGTCAGGAGGGCCAGGTACCCAGCCTCCTGCTCCATGATGCTGCCAACCACACACGCTGGTGGGAGAGGAGAGGTTAAGTGGTTAAGTGGAGGCTGGAGCTTGACCTTGAGGACAGGCCCTCCTGGCCCCGTTCCCCTCCTCTCCATGAGCAGAAGAAAGCAGAGGCTGATGGGAGGTGGCTCTGGTGAGACAGCAAGAAGAGTCTCAGGAGGAATGACAGAAGAGAGGGGTGACCTGGGCATTCTCTGTGAGTCTGCCAGGGCTCACTTCCCATTGCTTATTACCAAGGGTGACGGGGGTCAGAACCTCTGTAAGGACCCCTGGATGAGGCTGCCCTCACCATTCAGATAACGTTCTGTAGCTTCAAATTGGCCTTTTGAGTTCCAGATTCACCTGCCCCACTTCCCGCCTCCCTTTCATCTCCTTCCCTCGTCCAACTACACAAATTCCCACTTAGAATGGTGGTTTTAGAACTTGAAGAAGTAAAGGAGAGACAGGCCACACAAAGAGGAACCACACACATAGAGAAGAACAGAGGTGAAAAAAGTGTAAGCCTAGGAGTCTGCCCGACTGCCCAGGGCTACCATACAGACTGGGACGTGTGAACAGGGACCTCATCACAAGATTAGGGTACAGGAAGCCCCATGGGAGGAGTCAGTGAGAGAATGATATTAGGCACTTAGCATACTTCTTGGTACAGAGTGTCCAATAGATGGTAGCCATCACTATTACTGATAAAAATGCAGTAAGGTGTATGGTTAGCAGAATATTATACAGCCATAAACATGCTTTGGAAATGTACCTATCAATATAGAAAACTGTCACAATAACTTGAAAGAGAAAAAAATACAGGCTACAAAACAAGCTTTCAACAATCTCTCTCTTTTTTTTTTGGTTAAAATCCTACATGAGAAGACCAATCAGAAAGCATACACAGAACATTCCTCTCAGAGGCTGGAATTATAATTATTTTTCAGTTTTCATTTTGGCTTACTAAAATAGCCTGATGTTTTTGTAATTTTTTAAATGTTTCACTGTTTGTGAAAAAACAACAGAAACTACCTTTTTAAGGCAGTTGTAAACACTGTGAATCTTGGGGCTCTCTACCTCTTAAAGATCCCATGCTTGAGGCACTGCTAGATACACAGCTTTACAGTGGGCTATCCGGAGCTAGTGGTGCTGCTACACGCTCGTTGCCTGAGCAACATCAAAGGGAGCAGGATGGTGGGGCCAGCTGGGCTAGGCCTCCTGGAACAGGAACAGCCCCAAGCCAGGCCTGGAGGAGGTGTGGCAGCAGTGTTCCTCCATACCAGCACTCACTCAGAAATTTATGATCAAGGCCTTAGGGATTACCAAGAAACAGATCTTGAAAATCCTCTAGGATTTTTTTTCTTGACTACTTCAACCCAAGTCTGTCCTGCCAGTGTGACTCAGCCCCTCCCTCACGATTCCCAACATCACCCGCTGGTGCTGCTGCTCCCTTGGTTCCCCTCCCACCTCCTCCCCACCTCCTCCGCCTCTTCCACAGCCTTCCTTAGACTGCATCCTGAGCATCCTACACCCTTACACATGCGTGTGGTGTCCTTTAAGGCTTAATCCTTGACTTTACCTGCCATCCCAAGCAGGGCCTACAAGCACATTCACAAAAGCGGATGGGAAGCCACCCTTCCACCTTCCCCTGAGCACTTACCAGCCTGCTATGGCCTCCTCCTCCAGTGTGTCCACTGGAAACTCAGTTCAATCCACCCTAGAAACAGAATATACTATCCTCCCCTCCAGTCTATTCTTCCTCCCATGGTTCCTAGTTCAGTGAATGTCATATTTATCAAATTAGTTGCTCCACCTATAACTTGGGAGTTGATGAAGGTCCCTCTTCTCTCCCCAAATCCAATCTACTATCAGTTCTGATCATTTTCCTCTCTTACTCTCCCTCATATCAACTCCCTCTACCACTGCCTTCACAGTTCCTGCATAGCTACTAAGTGACACAGTGCCAGGGGCTTGGAACATATCACAAGACAGCTGCTGTCCCTTCCCTAATGGAGATGGGTCTAGTAAGGAACATAGGTTAAGGACAGGGAAATCTTCTTAGAAAAAGTGACACTGAAACCAGAATTGGAATGAGCTAGGAAGAATATTCTATGCAAAGTATGTCAAAAGCCCTGAGGCGGGAAAAAAAAAGGCATTTCTGAGAACTAATAGCAGTTACCTATGGCTGAAATACAAGTCAGAAGCCGAGTGATGAGAGAGTGATTCTTCAAGGTCAGATCACAGATCACAAGGGACCTTGCAAATTGTGATAAGTGGAGAAGAGTGAGGACCTCCTGCTAAAGGCTGGAGAGCTGCCTAACCAGTCTCCCGCTTCTAATATTTCTCTTGATATTCCATTTTTTCACACGAGTGCCAGAAATATCTTCCTACAATGCAAACGGGATCACACGACTTCTCTGCTTAGACTCCTTCCTGGTTCACTACGGCCCAAGCAGACCTATGGCCCATCTTTTATGCGCGTCTAAGGCTGGTCCTAGGAACTTCATTTAGGGAGGGCTCCCCTAATTACCTGATAAGAGTGGCTCTCTGTGCCTGTTTGTACAAACAATGTGGTTTATGCTCAACACCTGCTTTCTCTTCTGTGAGCCTGGAATTTAAGTCTGCTCCAAGCAGGAGGTGCCTATGTGATGTACCCCACGTAAAAACCCTCGGCACTTAGTCTCTAATGATCCTTCCTGGTTGGCAACATCCCACACATTACAACTTGCTGCTGGGGGAATTAAGTATGTCCTGTGTGACTCCACTGGAGAGGACTCTGGAAGCTTGCACCTAGTTTTCCTTAGGCTTCTCCCGTGTACTCTTTGCTGATTTTGCTTTATATCCTTTCACTATAATAAATTGTAGCCATAAATATGATTTCACAGAATCTTATGAATCCTCCTAGCAAATAATGTTCCTGGAATGGTTTTTAGGAGCCCCCAACACAAAAGCTAACATTGAATATTCATTACAGGCAAGCCCCAAGCTGAGCATGTGGCATGCACCAGTACACCCAATCTGCCAGCAGGTGATTACGCCCTTACCAGTAAGAAAACTGAGGCTTAGTGGGTGGTGCCTGTGGCTCAAAGGAGTAGGCTGCCAGCCCCATATACTGGAGGTGACTCAGCCCCAGACAAAAAAAAAAAAACAACCCTTCAAAAAAAAGAAAACTGAGGCTTAGCAAAATTCAGTAATGATGATGACAGAGTCAAGACTGTCATGCAGCAAAGTGGACTATGGCTACCTTCTCAGCAGGACCCAGGGGCACTATGTGGTGTGGGCTTTGCTGACCTCTGCACCTCACCTGCCCCTTCTCCCCTAAGCTGCTCCACGGTCCACCATATTCAGCCACTTTGCACTCCCTCAGCAAGCTTTTGGCCCCTGTGCCTTTGCTTGTACTAGTCCTTCTGGGTGGAATGCTCTCTCCAATCTACTGACATTACACTGTCTAAATGGCAAGCACCCATGCAATCTTACAAGTTCCAGTTCCATGAAGCCTTCTCTGAATGCCAATGGAGACCAGTAGGCACTTCTGCCTGTACAGCCATCACACTCGGGGCAGCTCAGCCTGTTTACTTGGGTGCTGCCTCCTCAGATACTAAGGTCCCTGCAGTTAGGAACTGCACCCAGGGCACTGCAGCATCCCACAGCACCTGACCCATGCTGGGAAATCAGCACATGTTTCTTGGTAATCAGCAATTTGGTAGATAAACTGTGAGCATCCATTCCATACAATCTTTTAGAAGAACAATGACATGTTCATTTCTGAAATGTTCACAACAGCTAAGAAAACTCAGTTTACAAAGCAGTAACACACTCTCATGTGTATAGGACTTATGAACGAAAAGCTCTGTCTGTAGGATGGGGGACAGGGCTGAATGACTCATTCTTAATGTACTCTTCTTTTGTAGTCTTTGAATTTTACTATATGCATATCTTCCTTTTCCAATTAAAAAAAAAAAACCGAAAGTAGTACATAAAACATGATTCCCATTCTGCTTTAAAAATTCAACGTGGACTCAAGACCAGAAGGAAAGCCACAAAAATGTTGACAATGGATATCTCTGCAAGCTGGAAAATATACGGTAATTTTTCTCCTTTATACTTTGTTACTTTTGCAAGCAGAAAACAATTAATGCTATTTTCAAACCAGTTGGACCCATGAACAATCAGTACCTGAAAAGAAGACTGAAAGGGCCGCATCTCCAGCAGCTCCTTCTCCATTCTGGCTTTCATCCCAGGGTACATGGTGTTCCCACCAGTGAGGAAAACATTCTGAACCAACATCTCCTGGACATCCTTTGGGTACCTAGGAAAGAAACAATTCCTTCTGGTAGAGTCCCCCCAACTTGAATACCAGAAGGGAACGCAGATGTAGAAAGGTAAGCTCTCAGCACAAAACAGAGAACACCTACACAGAAAGTTAAAAAAAAAAAACAACTTTCACTTTTCATTTGTGTCTCAGTCAACGCCAGGCCTGGAGACTGAGACAAAATGTTTCCAAATAGCTAGTTAAAGCCTTAATTCAAATGGTTAACTCATTTCCTTAATGTGATTAGAATGTTTATACTTTTGTAATACACGTTTTTATTTTTTGTTCCTTGTTTTTTTTGAGACAGAGTCTCACTTTGTCCCCCTAGGCAGACTGCTATGGCTATTATAACTCACAGCAAACTCAAACTGCTGGGCTCAAGCAATTCTCTTGCGTCACCCTCCCAAGTAGCTGGTTTTACAGGTGCCTGCCACAACACCTGGCTATTTTTAGAGATGGGGTCTCGCTCTTGTTCAGGCTGGTCTCAAATCTGTGAGCTCAGGCAATCCACCGCCTCAGCCTCTCAGAGTGTTAGGATTACGGGCGTGAGCTACCTCGCCCGGCCAACTTTTTTCTTTTTCTTTTTTTGGGACGGAGCCTCAAGCTATCCCCCTAGGTAGAGTGCCATGGCATCATGCTCACAGCCTCCAACTCCTGAGCTCAAGCGAGTCTCCTGCCTCTGCCTCCCAAGTAGCTGGGACTACAGGCGCCCGCCACAACGCCTGGCCAATTTTTTTTTTTTTTTTTTTTGTTGCGGCCATCATTGTTGTTTGGCGGGCCCGGGCTGGGGATTCCAACCCGCCACCTTAGGTGTATGTGGCTGGCGCCTTAGCCGCTTGAGCCACAGGCGCCAAGCCAACTTTTTTCTTTTTTAATAACAGCTTTATCTTAAGACATGTAGGATCACTTTCCCACCCACTATTAAGAAAAAGTTCAAAGCCACTCAAAGCTGCAAAAGCTTTTTTTCCTTGCTAGGTGCAAATTTCCATCCTGTTATAAGCCAACAGCAGCCAACCTATCCAACTTAAATTACAAAACCTCACGCTGCAGCAACTGCTTTCATGAACAGGTGAAGGGAGGTGCATTCTCACAGAAATGTAAACCCTTTAGTAAGTAAAATGTACGGAAGGCAGGAAAAAACTTAAAAGCTCTGTAGTATGTTGAGTGTGACTTAAAATCACTAGTCTTCAATAATGTGAAGCTTTACATGAAAGCCACAGGACATTATCATGTTGTTCAACTTAAACTCTTACAGCTCCTCAAATCAAATGAGCATTTACAGATTCAGAAAACAATACCAACAGCCCCAAATAGGTGCCAGGCCTGGAGACTGAGACAAAATAATACAATCAGAGTTCACTGTGTCAGTGGGGAAAAAAAAAAAAGAGGGCGAGATGGATTTCCAAAATGCCTGTCCATCAGATCTACCATCTGATGCAAAATCAAAGGAAAAGATTCAGGAAAATACAAAGAAAAGAAGTTTCACCGTCTCACCTGTCCAGAATGTACTGAAGAGTCTCCGCAACCCCGGCCTGCTCTTCTCCTATGAGAGATGGCTGGAAAATAATTTCTGGAGCTCGAATTCTTTCTGTCCCAACAAACAGCTGATGATATGCTGCCAAGTTAAACACGGGCTTTAAAAACCCAAGGTTTGAAAGATATTTTTAGGCCATAATGATAAACATTCCAGTTGCCAGTTTCCTTAAACCATATTTCTTATTCCAAAATAGTTTCTGTCCTTTGTTCATGCCAGAATACCTTCTCCCCAACTCTCTTGACTCGATAATTTAATCTCCCACCTTCTTTCAACCTCTGAATTATAAACACCTACACACTTACATCATGAAATGGTCCCTGCACTGTAGGGAAAGAGACTTCGTGGAGAGCAGCAGTGAAAACTCCCAGCATAGAAAACAAGTCTCCTGCTCCGTGCCTGACCTAGCACCCCCTCCCCTTTCTCCCAGGCAGGCCTCTGACTTATGAAGGTTCACCTGGTTACCACTATAATGACAGAAACATGGACCCCAATGCCGATTAAGCACAAGGACACACTGGCTTAAATGTAAATGAAACCATTAAAAGCCATTCTTCAGAGCTAAAGTTCCCAATTATTTCCCCAAATGTTTCTGCTGGGCAGATTCTCACAGATTCACTTACTCTTACTGCTGGAACCTCAAACAATAACTAGGGGGAAAAACCCTGACTTCAGATGTTTTAAGTATTGGTGCCCCTTTTCTAGAAAGCATGACTGAGATTAAAAAAAAAAAGATAGTCCTAAAGAAATAGACTAGACTAGCCCAGCCAGTATGTCAATGGCTTCAAAGCACAAGCACAGTACAGCTGCAGGAGACAGACCTGGACAGTGGCAACCGGCTTCTCCACTTCAGGTGTTTCCTCTGAAAACAAGGGGTCAAGGTCATTCATGCTTTCCACATCCTCCAAAGACGGCTCTAGCTGCTCCAAGTCAGGGGTCTAGAACAGAATAGAATAAACAAAACAGACTGGTACCTACAGCAAGCCTTAGTTCTATTAGTTCAGTGTCACAAAAAAGAACTAGGATTTTGTTCAGTATTTTAAAACTGTAAAAAAATTTCTAAGCAATTTTTTAAAAAGCACACACACAAACAACAAAGATTCAAAAACTAAATGCCAAGAATGGGCTCTGCTTTTGTCTCCTACCTTTCCTATTTACACAAGCCTGTCAACTCTCACCTTCTCTGACTTTCTGATTCTGCCAGCTCAGAGCCGGGCCCCTTGGGAGGCTTGCTGCTTGCACTGGTTACACAACCACACACAGCTATGGGGGAGAAGGGCATGACAGCTAGGGCCCTATAAGGTAGTTAGATTACAAGAAAAATTAAATAAATCTCTTAGTAATCAATAAAGACATATGCCAACACTAATGGCAGCAATTAGTCCCTTAACAATAGAGATGTGTGTGGTTCAGCACCTGTAGCTCAGTAGGTACGGCGGCTGGTGGGTTCATGCACTGGGGCTGGTGGGTTCAAACCTGGCCCTGGCCTGCTCACCTATGACAACTGCAACAAAAACATAGCTGGGCAATGTGGCAGGTGCCTGTAGTCCCAGCTACTTGGGAGGCTGAGGCAAGAGAATCACTTAAGCCCAAGAGTTTGAGGTTGCTGTGAGCAGTGACACCTCTGCACTCTACCGAGGGTAACATAGTGAGACTCTGTCTCAAACAAAAAGAACAAAAAACAATAGGGATGTGTTAAGCTGGGGGTGTGACTTAAACATCTCTTGAAACTCTCCCAACAACCCTCCTGGCTTCTCTCTTCTCCGCTCTTTCTCAATCTCTTTCCCTGGCATTTCTTCTGCCACCTAACTCCCAAGTGGTGGCGTTCCCTAGGCAATTCCTTTTCTCACTTCCCATCTGATTCTATGTCCTCCCATAGCGGAGTCCTGGAAAGCTCCACCCAATACCCCATAAAGACTTTAGAGATAAGGTGCAAAACTTGGCTCATTATCTTCCCAAACTTGGTCAAAGGCACTACCACCCACCACTGCCTTTCCAAACAGCCCTCAGTATTACCAAGCGGCAGGGGGAGGGGGACTGCTTGAGTCTGACTCTCGGCTACACTACTTCTTTTTGTTTCTTTTCTTTCTTTCTTTTTTCCTTTTTTTGAGACAGACCCTCAAACTGTTGCCCTAGGTGGAGTGGCATGGCATCACAGCTCACTGCAACCTCAAACTCCTCAGCTTAAGCAATTCTCTTCTTGCCTCAGCCTCCCAAGTAGCTGGGACTACAGGCACCCACCACAATGCCCAGCTATTTTTTTCTTTCTTTTGGTTGTAGTTGTCATTGTTGTTTGGCATGCCCAGCCTGGATTCGAACCCGCCAGCTCTGGTGTATGTGTCTGGTGCCTTAGCTGCTTGAGCTACAAGCACTAAGCCAGCTGTACTACTTCTACACATGTGACCTTGGACAAATGGCCTTAGCTGCCCAAGTCTCAGTTTTCTGCAGAATGGGAATGATGGTAGTATCTATTCACTGAATTGTGAGGATTAACTAGGATGACACTTGACAAGGGCTCAGCACAGGGTATGGCACATGCCACTGTTCTGTTATCATACACTGCCACTCCTGTCACCCTGGCTTTTAAATGGCATTGAGGTTTTGGGATCCTACCTCTGAAGTATCTCCTTCCCCACAGCTCCTGACAAACTTCAGTCCGCATTAGCTCTCTTCGCACTTGACAACACATTTTTATTCTGTTTCCCCACATTCAGCCTGACCTCTTCCTTCAGCCTATCATCCTAACTGCCACTAGTTATGTTCCTAAAATAAAATCATCATATCATCTCCTTGCTCAGCCTCCTTAGAGGTCTGTCTGAAGGATAATATGCAGGCTCCCTAGCCTGACAGGTACAGACCTTGACAGCGTCTCTGCTTTGTCACCTGCAGCACCCCTTCTTGCCCACACTCTATAAACCTCCCTGCATGTGTGGGGCTTTCCACCTGAAAACGGCCTTCCTTCCTCCTTTGCTACCTACTGAAATCAGATACTCTTTGAAGGCCCAGTCAAACATCCCAATCCCTTCTCAAAAAGCCATCTGTGTTCCCATACCAGCCACTGCCACATCTGACATGCTCCATCCTAAGCAGCTAAGAGTGCTGCTACAGCCCAAAGTTTTTGTTTTTGTTTTTCTGGGTTTTTTTTTTAGGTACCCAGGAGGGCAGGAACTTCATTTTGTCTGTCTGTTGTATTAAAGACACGGGATCTCACTCTGTCACCCGAGCTGGACTGCAGTGGCACTCATTGCTCAATACAACCTCAACAATCCTCCTGCCTCAGTCTCCTAAATGGCTGGGACTACAGACGTGCACCACAATGCCAGGCTGATTTATTTTTTAAATTGTTTTTAGAGGCAGAGTCTTGCTATGTTGCCCAAGCTGAGGAGCTATATCTTAATCACCTCTGCATCCCTGGGCCCTGGAATACCGTGCCTGACACTGAAGGTTCCTGGGATATACCCTCAAATTCCCCCCAGAATAGAGAAGATTATAAACATTTAGGTTTCAAAAACAAAAATCATTTGTCTTAATCTAGCTACATTCAGAAACATGTCATCTTAAAATATCATATTACTTTTTAGCTTTGCTAAAAATGGTAAAAAGAATATTTACTTATCCTAATTCCTAAAATTCACAGAGAGGAACAAAGCTAATAATTTCAATGCAGAAAAAAGGCATGCAAGAGAAAACAGAATTCTCTACCACGGCTGGCTGCTCTCCCCGTGAGTGCCAGTGTATAGTGTGGCATTCAGAAATAACATGACTGTGCTTTTGGAATTGAACAGAATGACATTTCGCCAAAGCTTATCAGAGAAGATGCAGCATGGCTCCCTAAAACAGCCCTGAGTAGCAGCTAATAAGCAGAGGCCAACTCTGATCCTGGCTAATAAGCAAGAGAACTTCCTATATTTGGCCAGTGTGTTTTCCAACAAATGCTGGTGCTCTAAAACTGTGCTCTCCCCTCCTACCCTTATGCTGTGCTTGTAACTATGAAAAGCAAGTGTCTTCTAGTTTCATTACTTCATCAGGATGCTACCAAAAGCCCACTCCTTTACATCCTCCCCATGGGAATAACCACAGTATAGCAAGGGCCAGAATGGATGCTATGAAAAAACAGATTTCAGAAAACGCTATAAATTTAAACGTTCCAGCTGTATTAATCCAATTCAGCAATTACCAATTAAGTGGAATTTCAATATGAATTCTGGTCCACATATATCTGTTCACTTAATTTTAAATGAAAGATATGGTTGGAAAATACTACAAACAGTTTTTGAAATGTAGAACTGAATAGCCAGTGTCATAGTCAAATCCATCCCATGAATGTAACTGACTCCAATCACTAAAAATTACCCTCAATAAATACTCACCATTAAGCTTTGGTTTATCAAATTTGCTGAATATGGAGAAATCTTTTGAGGTCCCACATTTCAAAAGCTCCCAAGCCCAAGGAGATTTAAGTATATGCTTCAGGAGCGGAGAACAAAGCAGATGCTTAGTAAGAGGAATGCCTGCATCACAGCATGTAACAAAGGCAGAAAAATGAACAAAGAAAGAGAAAAACTAGTTTCCCAACATCTCTGCAGCTGCTTGGTTTTTTCCTTTTTAAATCTTAAATCCTTCATCTGCACATGGCTTAGTGGCACCTTTCTGATTTAAGCAGCTTATGTCCTGTTGACATATTATGATAGAAACTACATATAGATGAACAGAAATAAAACAAAGACAACATGGTTCTGGATTTCAGTAAATCATAGGTCAAATCTAAAACAAAAACCTAGAAACTGGGAAAGGCAAACTAGGGACAGAACACTGACTCAACTGAAGCTGAGCCCGGATGCTGTGGGGAAGATGGTGAAGGCCTCTTCTACCCAGGATCTTAGGTGATCCAGAAAGTTCTATCTGGAAAGCCTCCCTCCAAATATACTCTAACGCACGCATGCTCATGGCCAGCTACTGTCCTCACATAACCTACAGCCTACCAGCCAGACATAGAGAAGGCAAGGCTGAGAGCAGGAAGGAGTCTCCAGCTGAGAGCCTGTCACTGCACAAGCAAACTTCATGCTGAGCCTAAGACAGCGCTGACATCACTGACAGGCACCCTGCACCCAGCAGCCAATGGCACTGACTTGGATGTTTCCACAGTATTGTTTCTTTCTAAAAGCATAGGCAATCAAGAGTTTAAAGAAAGCTGATTAAGGTGGCACCTATACCCAGGGTGGTGGGTTTGAACCCGGCCCCGGCCAAACTGCAATAAAAGAAAAGAATAGCCAGGCAGTGTGGCGGGCACCTATAGTACCAGCTACTCAGGAGGCTGAGGCAAGAGAATCACCTAAGTCCAAGAGCTGAAGAATTTTTTTTTTTTTTTGAGACAGAGCCTCAAGCTGTCCCCCTGGGTAGAGTGCCATGGCATTACAGCTCA
>NW_003852418.1:1623881-1624946 GCF_000181295.1 Otolemur garnettii | reverse complement strand
AAAGCTGATTTAACAACAAAAAGCCAAGAAGCTAGTCTGATTAATCCTGCCTAAAACATATCTCAAGGCAGTAAGTAAATTCTTATGTTTTGGAACCACAGGGAGGACAAATTCAGGAACAATGCATATACTTATCAATACTTTGTTCTAATTTTAAAGACTGGTGACCCAACCTATGACTTGGGCACTGAGGAGTGACCAAGAGACTGCCCCTGTGGCCCCCCACCCATGCAGGCCCTGAGGTGCCAGGGTCTGGATTGCCCAGGGGATAGCAGAGCCCTACCACCTGCTCTTTTTGCCACATCAATACTTATTAACAGGGTGGCATCTGTGGTTCAGTGGGTAGGGCGGAGCCCCATATACTAAGGGTGGCAGGTTTGAACCCAGTCCCAGCCAAACTGCAACAAAAAATAGCCAGGCATTGTGGTGGGCGCCTATAGTCCCAGCTACTCAGAAGGCTGAGGCAAGAGAATGGCCTAAGCCCAAGAGTTGGAGGTTGCTGTGAGCTGTGTGACACCACGGCACTCTACCGAGGGCAACAAAGTAAGACTCTACCTCTTAAAAAAAAAAAAAAAAAAGTATTTATTAACAGTGAAGAAAATCAAGAAGCTTATTCAAAGATGTAGTCTTTAGTAGCTAATAAAAGGCTGACCTTAAGATAACCTGCACATTTTTTACTGAGCATAGCTACTAGTTGTAAAAACTCACATAAAGTACTTATAAAGCGTGATCCCTGCCCTTAGGGAACATCAAAATGGAAGAGAGGGAAAGTGAACTATCAATCATGATATAATGAATAAAACACCAGAACGGTAAAGGGAGTGTATGACTGTCAAATAACCATCAGAGGAACAGGTTCAGGTTCAAAGCAGCACCAGGGCTGGTGTGTGACTGTTCCTCCATATTTATATGCACATTTCCCCCTTCAGGGGCCCAGATGTCTATAGGTGAAATCCCTCCTGATAGAACTTCAGTTGGGCCAGGGTCAGTCCCACTGCTATACTCACCCATGTCCCTGTGGACTTCAGTCATCATGTTCTCTTTTCTTTTTTTTTTTTTTTTGAG
>NW_003852418.1:1609569-1623783 GCF_000181295.1 Otolemur garnettii | reverse complement strand
CCTTCCAAGTAACTGGGACCACAGGCGCCCGCCACAACCCCTGGCCATTTTTTGGTTGCAGCCATCATTGTTGTTTGGCGGGCCCAGGCTGGGGATTTGAATCCGCCACCTTAGGTGTATGTGGCTGGCGCCTTAGCCGCTTGAGCCACAGGCGCCGAGCCCATGTTCTCTTTTCTTCCTGGACTCAAGGGGCACCCCCTGGCGACTGCCAGCCGTCTCAGGACACTCCTCCCCTCAAGGGCTGCTCCCTGCCCTCATGGTTACCTCTGGCTTGCTGTCTACCACATCCACCTCCAGGTTGACTTCTGCTTGAAGGATTTTCTGCTTAGCTTGCTCCACTGCCAAACTGAGCTTCTGTATGTAGGACTGCAGCTCTTCTGGGGAGTCCATGTTCAGTTCTATCAGAGCTTTGTGAAACTGATCCATCTGGCCATCCTCTAGAAGTTCCTAAAACCATAGAGCACTCACAATTCATCCTCAAAGCCAAACAGTGCACTCATAAACAGGAGGGAAAAAGAAGCAACTTCAAAGCCAAACAGAGAAGAGCTGTAGCAGGAGAGGACTCGCCTGGCCTGCACACCACAGAGCCACATCTCCAGCTCCTGCCTCAGTTTGGCATAGCTGCCCTCCTCCCCAGCTGTCTCTAGGCATCACTGTTCCAGCAACACTTGATTAAGCAAAACCAATCACTGTGACGGATCAAAGAAATGGTGTTACCATCTGCGGGAGAAGGGGGCAGAGGAGACATGAGGGAGGCTTCTGAGATGCTGGGACTGCTCTGTTTCTTGATCTAAGAGCAGACACATGGGTTTGCTTTACTTTGTGAAAATTTACTGAGATGCAGTTTGTACTGTATGTGCTACACTTAAGTTAAAAAAATGAAATAAAGGAGATTATAAGGCCAAAATAAAACAAATCAATAGAACTGGAGTCCACAGCTCTTTGAGAAAAACCTGCTTCTATACTATACTCTACACTGATGATCCCCCTGGATTTATTCCTGACCCCAACGGGGACTGAGATGGTCAACACATTTTAGGGCCAAGGAAAAATATATAGGGAGAAAATTTTCTGGGACCATCTTGTTGAGCACAGAGGTGTGCATCCCTGTGTCTGTTACCTGCACGTAGAGCAGTCTCTCCAGACGCTCCTGATCCAGCTGCAGCTTCTCCTCCCGTCGCCGGGCGTTGAGCTCCTGCAGCCGACGCAGTTGCTGCTGCCGCCTTTCCTGTTTCTCCTCCGAGGTCAGAGTGCTGCCGAGGAGCTTGCTGGAAAATGGGAGCTGCATCTTATGGACATTGTTCTCATAATAATCAGGGCACCGCCATTTCTGCAATTCTTCAGAGAAATAATTTTGGAAGTCATAAAATGGAAACACTATTAACACAAAAACTAAAGCATCAATACCTGGGTTCCACGTGGAGGTTTAAGATGGAGAAAACACACGCTGTCCAATCTTTGAATCCACTCAATCCACTAAACACAGTTGTAAAACCTCAACCATGATGCCCCAGGCCTAAAAGAACTGCTAAACAAAGGTCTTCGTATAGACACTGGAAGGAAGCTTGGAACATCAGGAATGAAGGAAGAACAACAGAAATGATGACAATCTGGCTGAACACAACAGACTAATCTTTCCCCATGAATTCCCTAAATGGTGTTCAACAATTTAAAGTAAAAATCGTAACACTGTCTGATGGGGTTTCCAGGGTACGAAGATATAACATATAAGACAACTCCAACATAAATGGGGAAGAATAAAGGAGTCTACATAGCACTAACATTCTTACCACTTGAATTGGTAAATACCGAGTCTAAGTGGATGGCGAAATGTGTACTGTAATCTCTAGGGCTGCCACAAAAAAAACTACACAGTGACACAGTAACAACAACAAAAAAAGATAAATTAAAATGGAATATAAAAGAAAAAAGATAAAAAATTTAAATAACATAAAAGGCAGCAGAGGTCATGTGCACCTCAGCCGGGAAGTACGTGCTGAGATTGGCATACCCATCAAGGACAGTAACTACCATGGCTTCGAGGGCTTTGGCCAAACCTCGAAGGTGCATGGCCCTGTGGCCAGGTCCCTTCAGATTCATACTGTTGGAGCATCTGTTGTATCCCTGGGGATTGCAGCTTTCTATAAGTTTGCTATGGCTGAACCAAGAAAGAAGGCATATGCAGATTTCTACAGAAACTGTGATTCTATGAAAGATTTTGAGATGAGGAAGGCTAGTGTCCTTCAGAGCATAAAGTGATTTTGGAATATGAAGAATTTCTTTGGGCTGATTTACATACAGACGTTTGTCACTGACCTGTGTTCCTGAGCTATGAATGAGCGATAAATAAACTATTAATAAACTAAAAAAAAAAAAAAAAAAACATAAAAGGCAGCAGAGAGAAACAAAGGAACAATAAACAGAGTAAACAAATAAAATGGTGGATCTAAATCCAAAAATAATAATTGTGAATGATCTTAATATACTAATTAAATAGATTGAAAAATAGATTTTTTAAAAATGACCCAACTACTAAGACATTCACTTTGAACATAATGATACAGTTAGCTGGAAAGTAATAGGACAGAAAGACGTACCATGCACAGTGATGAAAAGAAAGCTGAAGTGGCTATATTAATACTCAAGTAGACTTCAAAGCAAACTGCCAAGGCAAAAAAGGGATATTACATAATGACAAAAGGTCAATTTGCCAAGACGACATAAGAATCCTAAATATGTACTTAATAAAAGAGATTTAAATATCTGAAAGCAAAACCTGACAGAAATGAAAGCAGAAATAGGAAAATCCACAATGATATGTGTTCCTACAGACGTCAGTATTCTCTTCTCCATAATCCAGAGGCAGTCGACAGGAAATAAACAGGGATACAGAAGAACTGAACACCACCACCACCCCAGAGATTCTAAGTGACACAAAGAGAACACTCTAGCCACCAAGAGCAGAACGTGTATTCTTCATAAGGGTATGTGGAACTTTTGCCAAACAAAGTAGACCCTATTCTGGATCATAAACAAATTTAACTGAGATTAGACAAAGAAAGTTCTTTGACATAACAAAATTAACCCACAAATAAATCACAGAAAGATAACAAGAAAATTTCCAAACACTTGGACTTAAAGTAATACATTTCTTTTTCTCGTCTTTTGTGGGGGCATCATTTTGTTAGTTTTCTACAATAATCAATTGCTCAAAGAAGTCTTGAAGGAAATTAAAAAATATTTGAATTCAATAACAATGAAAATATTAAAAAACTTGTGGAATACAGATAAAGCAAGGCTGAGATGGGAATTAACAGCATTAAATGGGGTTCAGCACCCGTAGTTCAGTGGTTAGGGAGCTGGACACATACATCAAGGCAGGTGGGTTTGAACCCATCAAGGCAGGTGGGTTTGGGCCTGCTAAACAACAATGACAATTGCAACAAAAATATAGCCGGGCATTGTGGTAGGTACCTGTAGTCCCACCTACTTGGGAGGCTGAGGCAAGAGAATTGCTGAAGCCCAAGAGTTTGAGGTTGCTCTGAGCTGTGACGCCACAGCACTCTACCAAGGTCAACATAGTGAGACTGTCTCAAACAAACAAAAAAAGCATTAAATGGTTATATTAAAAAAAAAAAAAGAGGCTCGGCGCCTATAGCTCAACCGGCTAAGGCGCCAGCCACGTACACCTAAGGTGGCGGGTTCGAATCCCCAGCCCGGACCCGCCAAACAACGATGGCTGCAACCAAAAAAAAAAATTGCCGGGCGTTGTGGCGGGCGCCTGTGGTCCCAGCTACTTGGAAGGCGGAGGCAGGAGACTCGCTTGAGCCCAGGAGTTGGAGGTTGCTGTGAGCTGTAATGCCACGGCACTCTACCCAGGGGGACAGCTTGAGGCTCTGTCTCAAAAAAAAAAAAAAAAAGAATGGCCTCATAATAATCAAAGCTTCTACCTTAAAAAACTAGAAAAAAAAGAGCAAAATAAACCTAAACTAAGAAAAACGAAGGAAATAAAGAGGAAATCAACGACATTAGCTGAATAGTCACACCTCTGTCAAAGAAACTGAATTCATGGTTAAAAGACTTAAGAAAAAAAAAAACCCTAGGCTCAAATTTTTCTACTATAGAATTCTACTAAGTATTAAAAAAAAAAATACCAATTATGTATACAATCTTTTCCAGCACTTTTCAGCTCATTTAACAAGGCCAGTATTGCCCCGACACCAAACTGCACAAAGACAGTACAAGGAAACTAAACACTGCTATCCTTCATGAATTTTCACAGCCATAAAACCCCTCACGAAATAAAACCAAATTGAATCCAGCAATATATAAAAGAGTAAACAAATGAGCGTGCATATACCCCGTAAAAAATCAAGGTTGGTTCTATATTTAAAAGCAATCATTATAATGCCTCATATAAATTATCTAAAGAACAAATACTACAAGATCATCTTAACTGACGAAGTAAAAGCATTTCACAAAACTCAAAATCCATTCGTGATAAAAATGATCAGCAAAATTAGGAATAGAAGAGAATTTTATCAGCTTGATAAGAGCCATTTGTGAAAACCTAGAGCTACCATAATATGCTTAATAATCAAAGATAAATGCATCCTCCCACCACCACCCCAGGATCAGGAATTGGAAACAAGATGAGAATGCCTACTCTCTTGCCTATGCAGTCCAGGCTCCAGCTACTCAGAAAGCTGAGGCAGGAGGAGTACTTTAGCCCAAGAGTTTGAGACCAGTATGAACAATAATAGCATACCAAGACTCTATCTCTACAAGACAAAAAAGAATGCCCAGTCTCATCTCTCCTATTCAACAAGGTACTGAAACTACTAGCCAGGAAAATAAGGCAAGAAAAAGAAATAAAAGACATATAGGTAAGGAAAAAATAAAACTTTTGTCTATTTCTGGACACATTTACATAGAAATTCCCAAGGAATATACAAAACCTACAACCAAGTATTTATATGGAAAGGCAAAGGAACTAGAATAGTTAAAACAATTTTGAAAAAGAACAGAGCTACAGGAATCATACTAGTACATAAATATTTGGATAAACTTGTCCACATGTACAAAAAAATTCTCTTGGGATTTTGACTGGAATCGCACTAAGTTTATAGATTTAGGGAGAATGATCACTTTTACCATGTTGAGTTTTCCAATTCACGAACGTAATATGCTGTTGTTTTTCCATTAATCTGGTTCTTTATTGGCCTCTTTCATAGCATTTTGTAGTTTTTAGCAGACAGATCCTGTACCGGTTTGGTTAGATTTTTTCCTAAGTGCTTGTTTAAATTTCAGTTCCCAGTTGCTCACTGCAGTTATGTACAGCAGTACAGTTCACTTTTATGTGTTGACCTTATATCCTGTGATCTTGCTAAACTTTATAGTTGTAGATTTTTGTATATTCCTTGAGAATATCCTGAGTAGCTAGGAATACACTGCTCAGCTGATTTTTAAAAATGTTTTGTAGAAATGAAGGTCTTGCTATATTGCCTAGGTTGGTCTCAAACTCCTGGGCTCAAGCAATCCTCCTGCCTTGGCCTCCCAAAGTGCCAGAATTACAGGCATGAGCCACCACTCAGTCTTGTCACTGTATTGTATTTTAGCTATTCTAATAGTTGGATAGTGGTGGCTCGCTGAGGTTTTGTTTTTCCCTAATGGCTAAAAATGATGAACATATTTACCTATTTTTATTCTTTTATTATTTATTTACTTATTTATTTATTTTTTTGAGACAGAGCCTCAAGCTGTCCCCCTGGGTAGACTGCTGTGGCATCACAGCTCACAGCAACCTCCAACTCCTGGGCTCAAGTGAGTCTCCTGCCTCTGCCTCCCAAGTAGCAGAGAACACAGGCGCCCGCCACAATGCCCGGCTATTTTTTGGTTGCAGCCGTCATTGTTGTTCAGCAGGCCAAGGCTGGATTCGAACCCGCCTACTTCGGTATATGTGGCTGGCGCCTTAGCCGCTTGAGCCATAGGCACCGAGTCTTCTTTTATTATTTAAACAAAATTATTTAAATAAAATTAAGCTGCAGGCAAAGGTCCTCTTCCTTACCTTCTACATAATCCTCAGCTATGTAGCTGTGCTCGTGCAGAATCTCCTCCATGCGGCTAAGAGTGATAGCTGCCAGGTGCCCAGGATACTTCAGCTGGAGCAGACGCTGGAGGTAGCCAGCTGCTTGACTTCCTCCAAGATTGATGCGCTTGCAGTTTTTAGCATCTAATCTATAACCAAGCAGTAGAAAACAGCACTGCAATTTCTGACAACACATAGGGGAGAATATAGAGCATCTTGAAGAAACCAACCATCAGGGAAAACACAAAACCTTACACTTATAAGAGACTTTAAGTTCTCTCAGTCCAACCTCTTATCCAGGCAGGAATTCTTAGTTCACATCCAGATATGATCATCTAAATTCTGGCCAGAGGCTTAGAAAGAAACAAGGTTTGACAGAAAGAACATGCACTCCACAGTCAGACCTTTGTATGTCTCATCATGTAGTTCTCAAACTGTGGTCCCGAGACCAAGTTATCTCAGAAAAAGCTGGAGAAAATGCTAAATATGCCAAGAGCCAGGACATCTGCATTGGGATGGGCCAGGGAATCTGCATTTTAACAAGTTCCTCAGGCGAGCTGGTATAGGCTGCAGTTTGAGAACCCCTTCCCTAAACACGGCACTTCTGATGTAAATACATTAAGAACCACACACATACTAGCTACTGCAATCTCCTAAAAGGCAGATCCCTTGTACACTAACCAAAGGGGAAGAGAAGCAGAGTAGCTATGTTCCTAATGTGAAAGCTAAAGCACTAGAAACTTGCTGTATGATACTGAAGTGTCACTGCTATATCATACCTCACCAGTAGATGCCAGCACAGAATAGGATATTCTATAGTGTCCCAAAGGTCACCCACAAAGTCACCAGGCACAGGGAAAATGGGAAATTGTGCCTAATGTGCATTTACAAATTATTCATTACAAAATTCTACAAAGAGGGATCAAACATGTAAAGAATACTTTGTAAATATTTTGTAAAAATATTGTAACGAATTATTTTGTAAATAAAAGTACATTTAGGCTCGGCGCCTATACCACAATGGTTATGGGGCCAGCCACATACACTGAAGCTAGCAAGTTTGAACCCATCCTAGGCCAGCTAAACGACGACAACTGCAACCAAAAAATAGCTGGGCGTTGTGGTGGGCACCTGTAGTCCCAGCTACTTGGGAGGTTGAGGTAAGATAATCGCTTAAGCCCAAGAGTTTGAGTTTGCTGTGAGCTATGATGACACAGCATTCCACCAAGGGGCAAGGTGACACAGTGAGACTCAAAAAAAAAAAAAAAAAAAAGTACATTTAGCTACCATTTCCCACTTCCCCTATAATATGGTGACTTTATGGGCACCTTTGTAACACCATGTATGATCCGAACAGGTAATTTCTTAGCCTTCAGGTAAAATAATTTTCTCTCAATAAATTAACGTAAAAATAACATGTTAGGCTAGGTGTGCTGGCTCATGCCTGTAATCCCAGCACTCTGGGAGGCCAAAGTGGGTGGACTACTTGAGCTCATGAGTTTGACACCAGCCTGAGCAAAAGCACGACACCCTCTCTAAAAATAGCTAGGTGTTGTGGCAGGTGCCTTAGTCCCAGCTACATGGGAGGCTGAGGCAAGAGGAACACTTGAGCCCAAGAGGTTTGAGGTTGCTGTGTGCTATGATACCACTGCACTCTACCCAGGGTGACAAAGTGAGACTGTCTCAAAAAATAAATAAATAAAGTTAGTTTAAATTTCTACATATTCTGTTTATATGAAATAGGGAACTCCATACTCAGAAGCATTTGGTAATGTGTAAGAATTACCTTTTTCTTCATAGAGTTTTATGGAAGTATCAAGAAAAATTCCCATTATATGTGTCAATGAATTCAGTGATATATATCTTGACTTAAACATTTGGACTGCTTCATAGTTTACAAGGTATCATTATCTACATTATCTCATTTCATCCTCAGGGTGACCCTAGGAAACCTGTTTTTTCCAATTTTACATGTTAGGAGACTAAGTGAAGAGGTTAAGAAGAAGCTGTATACGCAGGTATTTGGCTGCAAAGTCAGCGCTCCTGTCTACGATACGCACTTCCTTACCCAGTGTGAGAAACCTTCCCAGGAGAATACAAGGCTGCCCTCATCTCTTATCAGCCAGTGAAAGGCCAACTATAAAGTGAGAACATATTTTAAATATGATATAAACGATCATTGTCTTCTACTCAACTCAATTACATTTCTAAGTGCCTACTATTTGCCAGGCACTATACCTGACAAAAAGGTGCCCAGGGTGTCTAATCTTTTTTGTTCTTTGCTGTACACTGGAAGAAGAGCTGCCTTGGACCACACATTAAATACACAAACAATAACAACTGATGAATAGAAAACAGTCTATACATAATTTTCATGATAGTTGGCACTACTGATAAGCAAAACAGTCCTCAAGTTATCCGCCTGTGACCCACAACAGGTTGGATACCCCTGGAAAAACAGTGATTAAAGAGCTTTTAAAAAAATTTTTTTTTTTTTTTTGAAACAGAGTCTCACTCAGTTGCTCTGGGTAGAGTGCCATGGCATTGTAGCTCACAGCAACCTCAAACTCTTGGGCTCAAGTGATCCTCTTGCCTCAGCCTCCTAAGTAGCTGGGACTACAGGTGCCCACCACAATGCCCAGTCATTTTTACAGGTGGGGCCTTAAGCACCATTTTACAGGTGCTCAGGCTGGTATGGAACTCCTGAGTTCAAGCAATACACCTGCTTTGGCCTCCCAAAGAGCTAGGATAACAGACATGAGCAACCACATCCAGTCAAAGAGCTTTAAAGTAAAAAAATAAAAACATCTGGCTGGACACAGTGGCTCAGGCCTATAATCCTAGCACTCGCGGGGGACCAAGATGGGAAGACTGCTTGAGCTCAGGAGTTCCAGATCAGCCTGAGCAAGAGTGAGACCCCATCTCTAAAAATAGCTGGACAGTATACCTTATAGTTCCAGCTACTTGGGAGGCTAAGGCAGGAGAATCACTTAAGCACAAGAGTTTGAGATTGTTGTGAGCTATGACCCTGTGGCACTCAACCCCAGAGCTACTGAGAAGTGATATCTCAAAAAAAAAAAAAAAAGTGATCCCAGAATACAATGATGGTCTAACTTAAATCTGTTCAAATAGGCTCGGCACCTGTGGCTCAAGCGGCTAGGGCGCCAGCCACATACACCTAAGGAGGCGGGTTTGAATCCCCAGCCTGGGCCTGCCAAACAACAATGATGGCTGCAACCAAAGAATGGCCGGGCGTTGTGGCGGGTGCCTGTGGTCCCAGCTACTTGGGAGGCTGAGGCAGGAGACTCGCTTGAGCCCAGGAGTTGGAGGTTGCTGTGAGCATGATGCCATGGCACTCTACCCAGGGGGATAGCTTGAGGCTCCATCTCAAAAAAAAAAAAAACAAAAAATCTGTTCAAATAACTTAAAACATTTCTATGAATTGCCTACTACCTGAAGATACTGTGCTAGCTATCTCCCTCTTAAGTCAGAATAAAATTATAGAATTATGCATTTGGACCTAAGATACTATCCATCTTAACTCCCTCCACAAGGTCACAAAGGAGAAGTGAAGTGACTTACTCATAGTCCCACAGTGAAGTAGGTCAAAGCCAAGCCCAGAGGCTCAGTTCATAGGCTACTTGCTCTTTCCACTCTACCTTTAAAGTAGGCACTAAATACAGTAGAACCTTCATAGTTGACCACATCCCTATACTGATGACCTCCTTAAATTGACCTAACTTTCAAAGACCAGATATGTACCACCTGTCCTTAAGCAGGCCTAGTTCTTCATGTTGACCGCCTCTATATTGACCAGTTTGTCACAATCCCTTAGATCAGTGGTTCTTAACCTTCCTAACACCGCAGCCCTTTAATATAGTTCCTGTGGGTCACAACCCACAAGTTGAAAACTGCTGCCTTAGATGGTCCAGTTACAAAGGTTCTATTATAAATGTTTCTGAACGCTTCTCAGAACAGCACTCAGATGCCACAAATGCAACTCACCTCCCTTCTAGGATGGGCAAAATATGCGTGCACTGATATCCAGATGAAACGATGAGCCCACTGGACATTGAGTTCTTTGGTTTATTGTGGTAGAAACTGAAGAGGCTGTCTATTCCATAGGCAACCTTGGGAATCCCATAGCACTCAAAAAGCAGCTCCGACATCATTTGTCGTGAATACAGCGGGTTGCACACAGCTTCTGTCAAAACTATGGGATGATCAACACAACCCTACTTTGAAAGAAAAAGGCAAATAGATGAGTAGTATAACAGAAGACTCTTTTCTTTTTTCTGAGACAGTGTCTCACTATGTCACTCTCGGTAGAGCACTGTGGCATCACAGCTCACAGCAACCTCAAACTCTTGGGCATAAGTGATTCACTTGCCTCAGCCTTCCACATATATAGCTGGGACTACAGGCACCTGCCACAATGCCTGGCTATTTTTGTTGTTGTTGTTATTGTTGTTTAGCACGCCTGGGCCGGGTTCAAACCCACCAGCCCGGTGCATGTGGCCAGTACCCTAACCACTGAGCTACAGGCACCGAGCCTAACAGAAGACTTTTTTAAAGCATAAAAATCCTATTGCAGGACTGAATTTGCTTTTGGTTTCTTAATCAAAAACCTGGTCAGAAGCAACTGTAAATCTCAATACTGGAAAATATGAACATAGGGTCAATTTAAGTTACTAAGTCCCATCCAACTATCAGCAAATCTTGTGGGCTCTATTTTCAAAAAAATCTCCAGAACCCAACTGCTTTTTTCTTTCAGACAGAGTCTCAAGCTGTCACCCTGGGTAGAGTGCCGTCACGTCACAGCTCACAGCAACCTCAAACTCTTGAGCTTAAGTGATTCTCTTGCCTCAGCCTCCCAAGTAGGTGGGATTACAGGCACCCAGCACAATGCCTGGGTATTTTTTTGGTGCAGTTGTCATTGTTTTTTTAGCTGGCCCGGGGCCAGGTTCCAACCCTCCGCCACTGAGCTATGGGCCCACCCCCAGCTGCTTCTTACATTCCATTTTACCTCCCAATCTAAATCTCCATCATCCCTCAAGTAGATTATTTTGACAAACTCTTAACAGGTTCCCCTGTCTCCCTCCTATGAGCCATGACAGTTCATTCTCCATAAAGCAGCCATAGTGATTATACTGAAGTAGCCAGTGAAAAGGCTGGCTACTGAACACAGGTCATGTTCTTACTCTGCTTAATACTCTGCAATGGCTCCCCATTTCACTCAGAGTAAAAGCTAAAAGACAAGTCAACCGTCCCCTTACTACTCTCTGACATCCTCTTCCAGATAGTGTGCTTCTTTCATCACTTTTTGGCCTCTGGGCTAAGATAAAGAGGTGGTCCCTCTTCTAGGTACTTCTCTCCGGCTCAGTCTGGCTGCAGTTAGCATTAGGGCACACTCCTGCTTCAGGGCCTTTTCACTGGCTACTTCCTGTGACTGGAATACATTCCCCTCAGATACTCACACAGCTTGCTCTGTTCATCACCTCCTTCAAGTCTTTGCTCAAACATTACCTTCTCCATCAGTCCTACCCTGCCCAACTTATTGAAAAATGTAACCTCCTCTTCTCCTTCTATCATGGCATAGAATGTACTAGTTAATTCTACTGTTCATTGTCTCTTCATAGTCTAGTATCTTTCCATACTAATTCAATAAGCTCAGGAAGTTCTATTATTTTACAGATGTATTCTAAATACCTCAAAATGTGCCTGACATAAAGTGGTCAATACATATTTGCTAATAAATTAATCTATTACCTTAGAGCACACATTCCCCAACGTGTACTCCCAAGAAAACACAGGTCAAGAAAAGGTGTTCTCGCTGCTCTACCCCTGCACAGGGCATATACACATTAGGCATGCAATATTTGCTCGACTAACTAAATAACAATAGGAGTTACTGAAATTACTATTATCTCTCGGAGAGCAGAGAGGAGACAAGCGCTAACCCCACCCTCAAAACCAGCCCACCACCCTGCTCTTCACCTGTGAGGAGACACCGAGGTGCTGGAAGCTGTAATCAAGCAGCAGCTCCTGCAGCTCCAAGTTGACAGGCACGTTGCGGTCGAAGGGTGAACGCAGCATCCAGCGCAGCGGCTCCAGACTGCCCAGTGCATTGCCCACCTGCGGGCCCGCCCCGCCCCGAGCCCCGCCACGCCCGCGGGCGCACACCGCGCGGAACTGCAAGCGCGGCTCAGGGCCTGGGTCGGGTCCAGGACACACCCAACCAGCGCGGACCTGGAACGACCCGTTGTCCAGCACCAGTGGCGCTGGCAGTGGCCCGTGGGCCACCGGGCCGGCCTCCAGCACCGGATCAGGGGCAGCGCGCGCGTCACGGAACGGGAACACGTTGGCCGCCATCTTGGAGCGCTCGGCCGGCCCCGCCCCTCACCACAACGTCCGCTCCGGCACCACTAGGCCCTGCCCACCGCGTCCACCGCGAGACTCAGGCACTAAAATGCCTCAAAACCCCCGGCCCTCACAGAGTCTGGCTAACCGTCCCACCTGACCCTTAAGCGCCCAACCTGCTTTGGGGACCGCCCATTTTGGCTGAGAAATCGTTCCTTTACTTAACATCGCCTGCTCGAAAGTGACCACCCCCTTTCGCTCCAACCGGGACTCACGACCAGAAAACTCCGCCCACAATGCGTAACGCCGTCAGGCTCCTCCCCTTTCCTGTCTCGAGAAGGAGCAACGGGCTGGCGAGACCAGCTTCTCCTCTTGACCACGCCTCATTGGTCTGTGGTCCGCTCTCGACCAGACGCGGCCCCGCCTCCCTAAATTACTGAGTCTCTGGTCTTGGTGACTCCTCTTTTAGGTTGCGAAGGAAACTCAACTCTGAGAATTGATGGTTTAATTCCTTGACCTGCAAGTTCAGTATGCAAGTATGTTCACTTTGTGAAAATTCCCCAAGTTATCCACTTACAATTTGTGTACTTTTCGTATTTTATACAGTCTACATAAAATTTAAAAATAGATTTATCGGCTCTCACCTGTAATCCCAGCACTCTGGGAGGCCGAGGCGGGTGGATTGCCTGAGCTCACGAGTTGGAGACCAGCCTGAGCTAGAGCGAGACCGGTCTTTAAAAACAGCCGGGCGTTGGGGCGGGCGCCTGTAATCCCAGCTACTGGGGAGGAGGAAGCGAGAGAATCGCTTGAACCCGAGAGTTGGAGGTTGCTGGAGCTAAAGACGGCTCGGCACTACCAAGGGTGACCTAGTGAGACTCTGACTCAAAAAGAAAAAAAATAAGTTTACCTATTAAGTCCCACAGAGTAGGAGCGAGACTAAGTCCTCTCCCTAAGGCCTCAACCACTGAGAAAAGGACTGCCAATTGTTCCCCAAAGTGTATAGTCTCCCTTTCTCCTTTGATTGGTCACCTTGCTTGATGTGATCATGTGACTAAGTTCTGGCAAGTAGAGGTGGGATGATGTGACCCCTCCCAGTTTAGCCGCTGCTGCCCGCAAAGCTACGGGCGTAACAAGAAATAGAGCAGATTTAGGGCGGCGCTGTGGCTCAGTGGATAGGGCGCGGCCCTATATACCTAGGATGGCGGGTTCGAACCCGGCCCGACCAAACTGGAACAAAAAAGTAGCCCGGCGTTGTTGTGGCAGACGCCTCTAGTCCCAGCTACTCAGGAGGCTGAGGCAAGAACATCTCCTAAGCCCAAGAGCTGGAGATTGCTGTGACGCCACAGCACCCTACTGAGGATGGCATAGTGAGACTCTGTCTCAAAAAAAAAAATCGGATATATTACCATACAACAGAAGCCCATTGTTTCAAACATCTGAAGGTACACATCATTAAATTAAGGGGAAAATAAACAGACTATAGAGACCAGTAAATATGAGTGTAAATTTAAGAATTACATCTCTGTATACTAATATGAAAAACTCCAAGATATATTTTGTAAAGGAATCAATTAGTGTACAGTGTATAGGGAACTCCTTTTAAGGAGGAGGAGACATATTTGGTTTTGCTTGTAATGTGTATAATGCAGGTAGAAAAACTAATAAAAGAGTTTAGCTGTAAGAGAGGGGTCAAGATCCGTGAGTCAGGTGTGGGAGACTTTTTTATGGCATACTTTTTGATACATATTTGATTTTTTTTTTTTTTT
>NW_003852418.1:1604470-1608798 GCF_000181295.1 Otolemur garnettii | reverse complement strand
CAGGCACCCGCCACAACGCCCGGCTATTTTTTGGTTGCAGCCATCATTGTTGTTTGGCGGGTCTGGGCTGGGGATTCGAACCCGCCACCTTAGATGTACGTGGCTGGCGCCTTAGCCCGTTGAGCTATAGGCGCTGAGCCTCTTTGGTACTTTATAATGGGATTATACGTCTATACCAGCTGCCATGTATCTTTGTAGGACCTGTAGACATTGATATTGGGCTTGGTTGTGTGGCACAGTAGACTATTATTGAATGTGGTTCAACCAGAAATGTGCTCATGTGGTGAGACTGCTCTCTGGCACTTCTGCTACTAGTCATGAGAAGACCACACACATTTAAAGAGGACAAGAGATAGGGCAGCGCCTGTGGCTCAAAGGAGTAGGGTGCTGACCCCATATGCCGGAGGTAGTGGGTTCAAACCCAGCCCCAGCCAAAAACTGCAAAAGAAAAAAAAAAAAGATAAAGAGAAACATGGTGAGGCCAGGTGCAGTGACTCATGCCTCTAATCCTAGCACTCTGGGAGACCAAGGAGGTGGGTCACCTGAGCTCAGGAGTTGAAGACCAGCCTGAGCAAGGGCAAGACCCCGTCTCTACTAAAAATAGCCGAGCATTGTGGTGGTCCCTGTAGTTCCAGCTACCTGGAAGGCTGAGGCAAGAGGATCACTTGAGGTTGATGTACCGCACTCTGCTGAGGACGACAAAGTGAGACTGTCTCAAAAAAAAAAGAAAAGAAAAGAAAGATACCCAGAGGACATCCAAATTGAAATTGCACTCTGGAGCCCAGTCCAACCAAACTGTGATTTAATGTTTTAGCTGCCCCATGGACTTTTGAACAAGAAAGATGTTTGTTCTTATAAACCACTGAAATTCTGGGGTTGCTATATAATATTATTGCAAAAGAAAACTGACTAGGCCAGGCAAGGTGGCTCATGACTATAATCCCAGCCCTTTGGGAGGCCAAGGTAGGCAGATTGCCTGAGCTCACAGGTTCAAGACCAGCCTGAGCTAGAGTGAGACCCCCCCCATCTCTAAAAATAGCCAGGCACTGTGGCAGGCATCTGTAGTTCCAGCTACTTGGGAGGCTGAGGCAAGAGAATTGCTTGAGCCCAAGAGTATGAGGTTGCTGTGATCTATGAGGCTAACCAGTAGAACTTTGCACATTGGAAATATTCAAACTGATGGAAATGTTTTATAATCTATGACAGGGTATCCAATCTGTAGCCTGTGGGCTGCATGCTGATTTTGTTAGGACTTTTTTCTGTTTATATGTGGTATCAGATATCATGAAATATGTGCATAGACTTTTTTTTTTGTTAATCAGCTTTTGTTAGTGTTTGTGCATTTAATGTGTGGCCCAAAACAATGTTTCTTCATATAATGTGTGGCAGAGAAAATAAAAGTTTGGATACCCCTGAGATATCTAACAAGGTGGCCACTAAACTTGAAATATGAATAGTGCAACTGAGGAACCGAATTTGGTTTTTTTGTTTATTTGAGACAGAGTCTCAAGCTGTCACCCTGAGTAGAGTTCCATGGTGTCATAACTCATAGCAACACTCCAACTCAGGCTCAAGCAATCCTCTTGCCTCCATTTTTCTATTTTTAGTAGAGACAGTGTCTCACTTTTGCTCAACTTGGTCTTGAACTACTGAGCTCAAGCAATCCACTTGCCTGGGCCTCCCAGAATGCTGGCCTTTTTTTTTTTTTTTTTTTTTTTGAGACAGAGCCTCAAGCTGTCCCCCTGGGTAGAGTGCCGTGGCATTACAGCTCACAGCAACCTCCAACTCTGGGCTCAAGCGAGTCTCTTGCCTCCGCCTCCCAAGTAGCTGGGACCACAGGCGCCCGCCACAACGCCCGGCTATTTTTTGGTTGCAGCCGTCATTGTTGTTTGGCGGGTCCAGGCTGGGGATTCGAACCCGCCACCTTAGGTGTACGTGGCTGGCGCCTTAGCCAGTTGAGCTATAGGCGCCGAGCCTGCTGGCCTTTTTAATGTTAGTAATTTTAATAAATTACATTTGAAGTCAATAGCCATCCATAGTATGTGGTTGGTGGCTACTCTGTTGCAGTGTAGCACAAGACAAAAATCTACAGCTGTGATTATTTGTACATGGAAATAACTAGGAGAAAATACATCAGAAGCCTAGTGTATCAGTTTCCAGCTTCTGTAATGAAGTACCACAAACGGGGGTGGCTTAAAACAGAAATTTGTTTTCTCATGATTCTGGAGGCTACATCAAGGCATCAGCAGGACCATGCTCTCTCTGAAGTCTCTAGAAAAGAATTTGTGCCGTGCCTTTCTCTTAGCTTCTGGTATTGTTGGCTATGATGGTTAATTTTATGTAACAATCTGACTGGGCCACAGCATGCTCAGTTATTTGGTCAAACATTATTCTGGGTGTTTCTCTGAGGGTTTGGGTAAGGTTAACATGTAAATCCCATAGATGAAATCAGATTGCCCTAATGTGGGTGGGCCTCACCCAATCCATTGAAGGCTTGATTAGAACACAAGAGCTGACCCTCCCCCAAATAAGGGAGAATTCTTCCTGCCTATCTTTGGACTGTGACTTCAGCTTTTTTCCTGCCTTTGTACTTGAACTGAAACATCAATTCTTTGTTGGTCTCAAGCCTTGTGGACTTCAGACAGGAATTACACCATCAGCTCTCCTTGTTCTATGGCCTTTGGACTCAGACTTGAACTAAACCACTGGCTCTCCTGGGCCTCCAACTTATCACCTCGCTCTGCAAATCTTGGTACTTTTCTACCTCCATAATTGCTCGAACCAATTCCTTATATGTGTGTCTGTGTATACTTGCATACATATATATTGTCGGTGCTATTTCTCTGGAGAACCTTGACTAAAACCCCAGCAATCCTTGATCACTCCAGTCTCTGCCTCCATCATCACCTGGTGTTCTCCCTGGGTCTCTCGCTGTCTCTTTTCCTCTTCTCATAAAGACACTAGTCATATTGGATTAAGGGCCCACCCTACTTCAGGATGATCTTACCTGATTACATTTGTCTTTCTAACCTACTTCCAAATAAGGTCACATTCATAGATACCAGGGGGTTAGGACTTCAACATATCTTTTTGAGAGATACAATTCAACCTATAATGCCTACTAAGTTTTGAGGGAATTAAACCATGAAACCATAAGCCTGGACTGTAAAAGCCTATAAGCAGACTAGGATCCCAAACCTGCGCCAGCAAGAACCCGTGTGAAAGCTATATAGCCCGCAAGGAAGGGTTACCCTCCACGATAGTCAGGAGGATAATGGATAAGGAAGAACTTCTCAGAAGGCCTAGCCAAAACTCATCAAGAACAATGGACACAGGAGTTCTTCCCAGAGAGATCTACCAAGAACTTAGTCCACTTCCAGGGCAGAGAACCCACAAATTCCTGCACAGCAGGGTTTGGTCATTGGTAGAAAGAAGTGATGTGGTATGGGGAACTTTAAAAGCTCTCATGCCTGTGTCTCATCCCCAGAGATTCTGATTTAAATTTTACAGGGAAGGGGGCCAGGGTATTGGGAGTTTTATCATCTCCCCAAGTGATTCCGATGGAGAGCAAAGTTTGAGAATCCGTGGCCTAGGGCCTTGCAGCTCCGCTGTGTGCTTCACTGCCCAGCAGCCTTAGCATTACCTCAGCCCCACCCAGACCTAGTGAATCAGAACCTACACTAAATACACCTCCTATTTCTTTATCCCCCTTCTTGTTATAACTTGGAAGTTATACATTCTCTGTCCATTTGCTGTTCTTATTCTTCTTGATGGTTGTAGTAGTGGTAGTGGTGGTTACCCTTAAATTTTAACATTTATACACAACATTAAACCTAAATTTAATTAATATTTCTCCCTATATATGAATGAAAAAACCTTAGAAGACCAAGCCTTCAATCATTCTCTACTGTCTTAGAGGTTATTTGCCAAAATTGTAGTTCCACCTTAGATTCCTAGAATTAGTTAGGTGGGGGTACTTGCTTAAGTATGGTATTGCTTCCTGCAATCTCCTTTCCCCTGGGTTCAGTTCCTTTTTTGCTGAAGTCTATCGTTTGATAGTTCTTTCAGTGATTGTTGATGGCACACTGTCTTGAGTCTTTGCCTAAAAAGGAAATATCTTTATTTTATTCTTGCTTTTGACTGGATATACAATTTGAAGTTGGCTCAGTGCCTGTGGCTCAAGCGGCTAAGGCACCAGCCACATACACCTAAGGTGGCGGGTTCGAATCCAGCCCAGGCCCGCCAAACAACAATGACGGCTACAACCAAAAAACAGCCAGGCCTTGTGGCGGGCGCCTGTGGTCCCAGCTACTTGGGAGGCTGAGGCA
>NW_003852418.1:1599416-1604388 GCF_000181295.1 Otolemur garnettii | reverse complement strand
AAAAAAAAAAAATTTGAAGTTGACAGTTGGCAGTTTTCTCACCACTATATATTCGTCCACTGTCTTTCGACCTTTATGGTTGCTGCTGATTTGTCTCCTGTCAGTCCAATTGACTTTCCGTTTTATCACTTGGCTTTGGTTGGGGCCCGGGAAAGGATCTTGTTCTGTCACTCAGGCTGGAGTGCAGTGATACAATCATAACTCACTGCAACCTTGAACTGGGCTCAAGTGATCCTCCTGCCTCAGCCTCCCTAGTAGCTAGGAATATAGTTGCATGCCACAACACCTGGCTAATTTTTTTTTTTTTTACATGGAGCCTCAAGCTATCCCCCTGGGTAGAGTGCCATGGTATCACGCTCACAGAAACCTCCAACTCCTGGGCTCAAGCGAGTCTCCTGCCTCAGCCTCCCAAGTAGCTGGGACCACAGGCGCCCACCACAGCACCTGGCCATTTTTTGGTTGCAGCCATCATTGTTGTTTGGCGGGCCCGGGCTGGGGATTCGAACCCGCCACCTTAGATGTATGTGGCTGGCGCCTTAGCTGCTTGAGCCACAGGCGCCAAGCCAACACCTGGCTAATTTTTAAAATTTTCTAAAGACAAGGTCTTGCTGTGTTGCCTAGACTGGTCTCAAACTCCTAGCCTCAAGTGATCCTCCTGCCTCAGTCTCCCAAAGTGATGCGCTGTAGTTAGCAAGAATTACTTAGTTTTTACATGGTTGACTTTAAATCTTTTTGGTTTTAGTACACTGAAATTTCATTTCAAAGAGATTTTTAAAATCTAGTTATTTTTTTCTTTCAGTGTCTTGGTTTTTATGCTTCAATTGCTTATCGTATGCCTTAAATAATTTTAAAGATATTTTTCATAGTCTCTATCAAGTTATTCTATTATTTGAAATGCTCGGGAGGATAATACTGTGTTGCTCTGAATGTCTTCTGACTCATTATTATGTTTTGCAGCTTTTTATTATTAGTTCATTTCAATGAATCTTTTTCTGCAAGAACCCAATCTAGGTTGGGTTGAAGGCGTGCACCACCAAAGAATTAGTATATATGCTTCATCCCAATGTCCCAGAAAAGTATCACCAGCCAGAAACTTTTATATATATATATATAAAAATATAACTGTGTGTGTGTATACATATATATATATATATTTTTTTTTTTTTTTTTGAGACAGAGTCTCACTGTGTCACCCTTGGTAGAGTGCTATGGCATGACAGTTCACATCAACCTCAAACTCTTGGGCTTAAGCAATTCTCTTGCCTCGGCCTCCCAAGTAGCTGAGACTATAGGCGCCCACCACAACACCCAGCTGTTTTTAGAGATGAGGTCTCACTCTTGCTCAGGCTGGTCTTGAACTCCTGAGCTCAGGCGGTCCACCCACCTTGGCCTTCCAGAGTGCTAGGATTACAGATGTGAGCCACAACGCCTGGCCCAGAAACTTATTTTATGTTAATTTCTTGGCTTGGCAGTTTTAGACTACATAGGCAATTAAATTTGAATTCCAAGCTCATGTGAGGTACAGGCTGTTGATTACTAATTCTCTTGTGAACTTTGTTTTTTCACACACACCCCCCCAAATAAACCAGACTGACAGTTATCTCAATCAGTTTTTAGCTACCTTTTCAGTAAGTGCATGAAAGGTTCTTGGGAGGACTTGGCTTTATGCTGAGGCATGGTTCTAACTCTCCATGTCCCATGGACAAACCTTCAACTCTTGTCTCCTATAGGTATGAAGGCTAAACTTCTAGGTTACTGAAGACCATAAGCCACCCACAGGCAAGCATTCATATGATCTCTACCTGTTTTCTATTCTTTCTTGGTTGCTTACATCTAAACATTTCCTTTCCTCTTTTTTTTTTAAATTAAGCTTGTGCTATATGATCATTTAAAAAAAAAAAAAGCTTAGCCCTATATTTAAAAGAATGTCATATTTTATCTGGCATTGTTTTGTTTTGTTTCTGAGACAGTCTTACTTTGTCACCCTCAGTAGAGAGTCGTGGCATCATAGCTCATGGCAACCTTAAACTCTTGGCCTCAAGTAATCAGCTTGCCTCAGCCTCCTATAGCTGGGACTATAGGCATCTGCCACAATGCCTGCCTATTTTTTCTTTTCTTTTCTTTCTTTCTTTTTTTTTTTTTTTTAATTTTAGAGCGGGGTCTCACTCTTGCTCAGGCTGGTCTCGAACTCCTAAGTTCAGACAATCCACCCACCTCTTCCTCCCAGAGTGCTAGGATTACAGGCATGAGCCACTGCGCCTGGCCATTAAACATTTTTAGATGTCAGTAGCAAGGCATTTGACAAGTTATCTATTCTTTATCTATTCTACCATATTGCTGAAAGTGCAAGTTGTAGTTTATTCCATCCTTTGGTTACTTTCCATGCTTATCAATCACTTTAATTATGAAGTGCCCATTACTTTTATACTTATGAATCTGCCTTCAGGTTGGAATGACATTATCTGTTTGTTCCAACTTCCCTGACTCTTGCTCCCAATTGCTCACTCAGGTGCTTCTGCAGGCATTCAGTCATTTCTTTTCCTGCCAAAAAGTCCCTTTTTGATTTTCTTGGACATTCCTAGGAGATCTCCCAGGACCCTGAATGCTGTGGGCCTCTTTTCCATCTCTTGCTGGATCTTTCCATGATTGCCCTAGAAGGTCAATGTCCCATAACCTCTTAGATAGTCTTTGTTGGTTGGGAGAGGGTGCTTTTCTGCCCCTATTATATTGGACTTTAAAAGCCTCAAAGCAGTATGATTTGCTGGGTATAATTTGCTGGGATAACCCTAGCTCAATGTATTACAGAGATTTTCACAGAATAGCTTTATGTTCCTACTCAACCCCTCTTCCTATGGCTGGCCATAACTCCATTTTCTGGATCAGCATACAATTTAGTGTCAGATGTTGCACGAGTTTTAGAATTTCCCCACCCCAAGCCTATCTTCAGTATTTCCTCTTAGAATTATTCCTCTCCCAGGAGGCTCCTCGCTGCCTTATGCCAATAAACATCTTTCTTTTTAATTTTAGGTTTCACCACACTTTGTCAAAACATGCACATCAATTTCTAGTGGTCACACCCACCAGGTTGCTAGATGATGGCCCAGGATAAGGCATTTGCTCCATCCGAGATCCCAGCTGTCTTAGTCCCATTTAGTGTCACCATAACAGAATACATGGGGTTGGGTACTGTATGACAAAAAGAGGTTTGTTACAGCTCACAATGCTGGACTGGAAAGTCCAAGACCAGGCAGCCAGTTTGGTGAGAGTCTCTTGTGGCTTCAACTCATGGCAGAGAATGAGAAGGAAAAGTGGTCAGTGGTGTGTGAACAGAGCAAATTCAAGAAGGAACAACCTCCTTTCACAGTAATTAACCCAATCCCAGAAGAATGAGAACTGATTCCAGCGGGAGGGCACTAATCTATGCATGGGGAATCTGCCCCCATAACCCAAACACCTCCCACCACACCCCACCTCCCAACACTGCCACACTGGGAATCAAACTTCAACATGGGTTTTGGGCAGGAAGAAACCACATTGGAACCAGGGCAGCAGACAAATTGACAAAGCCTGAAATAGGAAGTCGGTCTGGGAGATCAGCCGCCCCTCAAGGAGTTTCATAAAGGCTCAAGCAGCTTTTAGATATGGGGGCTCCTTCCCTTTAGATTTATCTGGTCTTGAGAGAGTTCAGTATTTTTATTGAGGGTCCCCTTCAGTCTCAGCTAAAATTAGAAGTCTTTTGAGCCTGAGGCATGGGCCAAATGACACTGCACTCTTTCCGGTCTCTAAGACCCATCCCAGGGTCCCTATAGCAGATCCCTTTGGAGCCCTGTGTATTCCCCTGGGCACCCACAGCTCCCATGCACACCGGCCCACTGGCTTCTTACTTATATGTATCTGGCTCTCTGAGGGCTTTCCCAGGCTGCAGGAATAGGCTGGGGCAGCACAGCAAGGCTACAAGTGCCAGGGAGTTTGCACCCCTGAGAGCAGCCATAGCTGATGGAAAGGTACCTCAGCTTCTTTCCCCTCAGTGTGATTACTCTGAGACCTTCCAGAGATCTCCGATGTGTTAGTCTCCTCTCACTCATAGGGGCTTCCCTGCCCATACAGTTCCCAGAGTTGGCGTTCTTCCTTTCCCTTCCCTCTCTTCCTTCTTCTCTGAGCTACTCGTGCTTCCTGGTATCCATTCCCACATGAACTACATTCAACTGTGTCCTCTGTGAGCCTAGAGTGTCAACGTCCATTGCTTGGGGGACCCACCCTGCTGCGGCTCCCTCTCAATCCTTGCACTGGTCGCTGAGCCTCCTCTCTCCGCAGCTTCCTGTGGTCTGCTCACTTCCGGTGTTCTTGGATTCCCTCCTCAGCCACCCTCTTCCCAGTAGAGGTTCCGTTTCCCAGTCTTCATCTCACTTTTCTCTGAGAGGTTCCTAGGTGTGTTTCCTCCACTCTGAGCTTTAGAAACAAAGAGTACTCACATCTCACTGCCTGGCCCAAGTCAAGATGCTGTTTGTCCAGAAAAAAGAAACAAATTCTTAGCACTTCCTACTTCTTGAAGCCTGCCCTTCCTCAATTTCAGGACATCATCCTCTTCTTAATGTTCTCCTGTGTCTTAGATTATATTTTATCATCCTCCTCTTCCTTTACCTGACCTTTAAATATAGGTCCTTGGCTCAGTGCTTTTCTTATTTATTTTATTTTTTCAAAGATGGCGTCTTGCTCTGTTGCCCAAGCTAGAATGCAATGGTACAATCATAGCTCACTGCAGCCTTGAACTTCTGGGCTCAAATGATCCACCCACCTCAGCCTCCTGATTAGCTGGGGCTACAGATTCACAGCACCATGGCTGGATCATTTAAAATATATATATATTTTTTGGCTCGGCGCCTGTGGCTCAAGCGGCTAAGGCACCAGCCACATACACCTAAGGTGGCGGGTTCGAATCCCCAGCCCGGCCCGCCAAACAACAATGATGGCT
>NW_003852418.1:1576338-1598897 GCF_000181295.1 Otolemur garnettii | reverse complement strand
CCTGTAGTCCCAGCTACTCAGGAGGCTGAGGCAAGAGAATCACCTAAGCCCAGGAGTTGGAGGTTGCTGTGTGATGCCACGGCATTCTACCAAGGGTGATAAAATGAGACTGTCAAAAAAGAGAGAAAGAGAGAAAAAAGAAAGAAAGAAAGAGAAACAAAGAAAATTAATCTATTTATTTATTGAATGAAAGGTATTAAGAACATTCTATATGCCAGGTCTGTGTTAGTAGAGATACAGTAGGGAGCCAAGCCAGAGAATATCCTTTCTTTGGCCTATGTTTTCTGCACGTAAAGATCATTGCCACGGACCCATTTATCTTTCTTTCTTTCCTTCCATTCATGCACTGATTCACTTATTGATCCATCATCCACTGACTCATTCATCTGTCATCTATCCTTTTCTTCACTCACTGATCGATCTATTCATTGGCTCATCCATCCAACCATTGATCTGGGGATCAGGAATCTCTAAAACACTCTCCATTTGATTCTGATTCACCTAGTCTAGCATCTGCTTGTGGATAGTTATTTGGGGACTAAATTTGAAGTGCTGTGCAGGCAGGAGCTATCTTAGTTTAGCTTTGCCCCTGAAGCAGATCCTGAGATGAAGATTCAGGTGTGGTTGATTTATTTTGGAGGTGATCCCTGGAAGTACAATTGAGGAAGTAGAGAGAGATGGGGGTGGTGAAGCCAAATAAATAAAGGGTGCCTTGATGAGATCACAGATATCTGAGGTTCAATCCTGTTGGTCTTCCATGAAACTTTATGGAAGACTTTAAATAACCCATCAGAGGATAGGAGATAGGCATTAATCACTGGTTAGTTGAGTGTCGGGGAGGGGGGTAGTTAACTTGTCAGCAATTCTGAATTATGCTCCCAAGGACTCCTAGAAGGCCCTCAGGGAGATGAGAAAAGAGATGGAGACACCAGCAGTAGCTCCTGGTCCACAGCTTCAGATAAACTTAGGTGCATCTAGGGGACATGGGGTGAGGCAATGACAAGTATCATAGAGACTATGTCTGTCTTTTTTTACTGCTGTATCCCTGGGGCCTAGAACAGTCTTCAGCCAAGTATATGGCTATGGCAGGTGTTTAGAAAGTATTTGATAAATCCTTTTGCCTGCCAGACCTTGAACCAGGTACTAGATAACACTAATCATTCCTTTTTTTTTTTTTTTTTGAGACAGTCTTACTATGTCACCCTTGGTAGAGTGCTGTGGCATCACAGCTCACAGCAACCTCAAACTCTTGGACTTAAGCAATTTTCTTGCCTCACCCTTTCTAGTAGCTGGGACTACAGGTGCTTGCCACAGTGCTCAGCTATTTTTTTCTGTAGTTGTCATTGTTGTTTAGCTGGCCCAGGTTCAAACCAGCCAGCCTCAGTGTATGTGGTCGACACTGTAACCACTGAGGTATGGGCGCCAAGCCAACCTAATGATTCTTTTAATCCCTCCTAGCTATGCCTCCTGCCCAGTCTAGACTCTGTACCATCCACTCTATAGCATCCTCAATCTTTTCACTGTTTCCATTCCACCCCAAAGGGGTTGCCAGGGGCTTGTGGAATTGTAAAGCTCCCTCCACTTCACCCCATGTGTGGCTCTGCCAGATCATCCTGCTAGTGTCCCTGGCCAGAGGCCTGGGGCTTGGCTCACCTGTCCCCTCCTGAATCCACACTGGCAGAGGTGGTGCTCACGGCATCACTGTGGAATCAGTTGTAGTCAGACTTTTGAAAAGACCGGATCCAGATCTCTAAGATGCAGAGGCATTGGCCTCGGGAGCAAAATCTTAGAGGGTCCAAAGAAACAAATCGACAAGCAAGATAATATTGTAGTACAATATTTTTAAAAATCAAAATTAATGCAAAAGTAAATCATGATATTCGAAATAACATGATGAATAAAATGACAAAGTTTGAAATAAAGAAAGAATGGCATTCGTTTTGTTGTTTTGCCTCAGATGCCAGTATGGCTCAGCTTAGTGCTGCCACTGATTTTGAGCTGTCTGAATGTTATTGTTACTGATCCTGCATGCTTAAGAACTTTGGAAGGAAATATACTGCTGTCTGCAACTTTAGGATGCATTTTTAAAATGGTGGATTGGTAGAAGGATAACTGGATAGATGTGGTGTAGATACAGTGTTGTAAAATGTTAATCATTCAGTCTAGGCAGTGGGTGTATGTATGTTTGCTCAGTGTAGAATTCTTTCACCTTTTTTATATGTTTGACATTTTTCATAATATTGAAAAGGAAACAATAAAAGAGCAATGGGAAGGATACTCAAGGCTGGCCCTGAGGTCTGCAAGCCCCACTCATGAATCCTGGGCTGTCTAGAGCTGGACTTCCCACCATGTACACTACTTACAACAGGGAGGTCTGAGCCCTCCAAGGGACCTGTCCCCTCCTTGACCAAAGGTCTCTCTGACTTTTGTACCTGAAGTCCCTCCTGGAATAGCAAGGCCTGGATCCCCTCCACTTCCTGGGTGGTCCTCACAGAGCCCGTTTGGCTCCCTATCTCCCTCTGAAGTCCCTAAGTCCCTGGGATAAGTCATGTCATATAACAAGAATATAGCATCCTTCTATGTGGTGGGGGGGCATAAATGACCAGAAGCCCACCTGGGAAATGTTGAAGACATGAAATAAAGCAATAGAATAAGCAATAATTATCAACTGGGCAGAATCATTCAGGATTTGGATGTGCAGGAAAAAGTTTGCCCCAATTCCAAAGGAGGAGAACATTCTTTGAGGCAGGCAGCTTTTACTGTCTCACTGCTGGAGGGCAAGGGAGTGTAGTCTTGGGACTGGTGGTTGGGCTCCTGGGTTCTGCCAAGGCCAGGGGCCAGGTGCACCCACACACCTCTGGGGCCTATGCAGGTAGTGACAGTTTGTCAGAGTACACAGCTCCTGGAGCCAGGATGCACCTTCAGAACTGACCCCAGAGGCCTGAGAGGGTGAAAGCAGATTGTACCTCTTCTCAATTCCACCAGCCGGACAAGAGCTATCGGCTTCCTTAGATTACTACAAAGAACCACTGAAAAGAGAGCTTAGGGCTTCCCCCTTTCAACATCCACCTAAGTACTCTGGTGGGGGGTGGGTGTTAGGATTTCAGAGATGGATCCCATCTTTTCCTGCTCCCCTTTGCTCCCCATAGCCCAGAGGGAGTCTGGGTGATTGGTGTCCTGCTGAGAAGGGTTTAGGGTTCTCCTTGGGGCATCCAGGGGTCTGGTTCTTGTCTCTGTCAACTTTAGGATTCTCACTTCTACGCCTGGACAAGAGATGCTGTAAGCTGAGCACGAAACCTGGAGCCAGGATCAATGGAGCGGATCCAGGCCAGCTGCGGAGATGGCAGCTGCTGCTGGAGCCTGCCTTGTGTCTGTTTGTCCTTTCAAAGACTGGAAGGACTGAGCTGGTGCGGAATAACACTCCCCTATTCCCTTCTACCATAGATGTTTGGGCTTTATCTGAAGGCCAAAGCCTGAGCTTGGACAGCGAACCCCAGGATCCACAGACCTTCTGAGAAGCTATGGGAGTTTGGGCAGGGGGCAATCAGCATCCACCCCCAGGCCTGGGAGACAGCAGTGGTCAGAGAGGGACTAGAAAGGGAGAGAACTCTCTAGCTAGTCGTGGATCCTGAAAACACAACAAAGAGGAACCGAGAACAGTAGCAGACATCTCAAAGGGCCCTTTAAAGCCTTAGAGGTAAAAAAATAAAAATAAATAAAAATAAAAATAAAGCCTTAGAGGTAAAGTGCCCCAAGGGCACTGGGCACTGGATCCTACCTTTCTCCCCCTTCTACAACCCCTGCTGTGGCTGCAGAACCAGGGTGATTTGAGGTCACCTCCATTGCATCACAGAGCACGCCCACACATTTACAAAGGCGCTCTCTACACTTAGATATAGACTCCTCCACCCCACACTTGTATCTTCGCTTCATCTCTCATACAAGCCCCTGGCAGCCCGCTGGAAGAAATTGCACACCCCACCTTGGGTATTCCCCAAGTTCTTTGCCCTGTACCATTCACACCTGGAGGAATAATTCCAAACGAAGCCTCTGCCTCGGTGGTGGCTTCTGCCAGTGAAAGAGGACCTGGGAACAGCCCAGCAGTCCTGCGCTCCCAGCTCCCATCTGGAAGGTCTGACCCTGACGTGATCCTATAGACAGAGCAGGTGCTGCAGCCCAGTTGGACCTGCACCAAAATAAAGGACTGGACTTTTTGGGCAGTTCAGGCAAATATATTCTCAAATAGGCTCTGGGAGATCAGGGGCGACTGGGATCTGAATGGCTCCGGGCTGTTGATTCTAAAGAGCCGATTTCTTTGCTGTGGCTGTGTAAACTTGAGGGGTGCTTCTATGTCAGAGATGCCCTGGAGGCTGGGTGGGCAGCTGGCTCTAGGGGACCTGGTGAAATACACGACCCACTTCTGACTTGCTTTTTAGCTCTCTTCCTAGGCTGCGATCCTACTGTGGATTTCTGCAGGTCCCTCTTTATTGCCTACTCCACCCGAGCAAACAGTAAGTTCTAGGAGGGCAGGGCTGAGTTTGTCCTGGCACCCAACCCAGTCCAGCCCTGATATTTAAAATTTGTTGAACAAACGTATAGGGTTTTGTACATAAAAGCTCCCCCCACCTCACACACTCTCAGGATCCGCAGGTGAGAGGAAAACCCAAATGTTCAAATGGACCCACCCCAGGGAAGAAATTCAGAACAAACTTTGTCCTGGCCACTCGGGGGACCGCTACTGCATGCTTCTCTTCCAAACACCTGAATTGCCTCCTCTTGGTCGAACCAATCTCAGAGCTCCAGGTCACTGTCCCAGGACCCTTTTAACATGACTGTGTTCCTCCGTGTCCTCCTGCTTCACTCGGCCGGAGCTGGTTCCCCCACCGCCCACCGCGACAGGATCCCGGCTGGTGCGAACGTACAGAATCGACTTGAGACCGCCTACGCCTTTGTTTCTTCTTTATTTGCGGATATAATTATGCACCGCACTCTAAATTAGAGATAGATTTTTTTTTCTGATAATACATTTCATCTTATTCACCACGAGCACACCACACGCACAGTAGAACAGTTCCACAACCTGATAAATTGCACAAGATGAATTTGGATTCCTGAAAACCTGCAGGCACGCCGGCCCCGCCGTGGCTTCTCGCCTCCCGGCTTCATTGAAGGAAATCGCCCACCCGAAATTGATTTCGAGGTCAGCCTTTCCCGTTGCAGGGTTGAAACGTCTCCAGAATGGGAAGCGCTCTTGCTGGAAACGGCTGGACGCTGTAGATTCCCAGCACTGGATGGATATGAAATGTCCCCCCCAAGGTCAAGTTTCTGCGCCTGCGGGCTGCCACCCCCTCTCTCCCTTCTCACCCCCCTCAGTGACTAGAACCCAATTGTCAGGGCCTCTCCTAGGACAGAAAACCCTGCCCACAAATACGCCCCGCCTCCCCTCCCCTAACCGGAGTATTGTGGAAAAGAAAGGACAACAGAAACACAGACGCGATGGATCATGAATCCCTAACCCCTCCCGCCCCCCATCCCCGAATAATCAGAAACTAGGACCCAGAGATGTTTAAAGCTTGGCTTCCCAAGCGCTGCAGGGCGCACGAGGCTGATGAGGGTGGGGCGGGTGGAAGGGGGGAGAGCGCGGGAGCACGGCCGGGGCTGGCCCCTGCGCCCTAGTCCTCCGCGTTGGTTCGGTAGGCCTCGATGAGGCCCTCGAGGGAGTGCACGAAGCCTGACACGCTGCAGATGCCGCCGATGACGAAGATGGCGACGTCGAAGAAGACTTGGTGCCACAGCAGCTTGCGCCAGAGCAGGCGCAGGTGGAAGAGGCTGGGGAGCAAGAAGCAGAGGCCGGCACCCGTGAGGCTGCCGGTGAGGCCCATGAGCAGCGCGAAGTGCGGCACATAGATGGCCATGAGCAGCGTGAAGACCACGAGCGCGCAGCGCAGCGTCAGCCCCCATGACTTCAGCCGCCCATCGCCGCCGTAGCAGGCGGGGAAAAAGGCGCGGCTGCCTTCCTGGAAGAGTGACTTCTCCAGCACCTCGACGGCGGCGAAGAACGGCAGCGGGTAGGACAACAGCGCCTTGGCCACCAGAAAGATGTTGACCACGGCGCGGATGGAGCCGGGCAGGTTATCCGTTATGACCTCCTTGGTCTCGTCGGCCCAGGTGAGGTAGGCGACTAGCGCGAAGAGGCCCTTGAGCACGCAGGCGGCGATGTGCGTCCAGTTCATCATGCAGTGGAACTCGCTGGGCTGCTGCATGTTGCCCTCCAGCGAAGGCAGGAAGATCTGCGACGTGTAGCTGAACACGATGATGCCGATGGAGATGGGAAATTTCTTGACATCGATGTAAAATTTGACCTTCTCCCAGGCCCAGTCGCGCGCCCGCGATAGACAGTACGCTATGACCAGGATGTTGATGACGAAGTGGGCCAGAGTGCACAGCAGACTGAACTTGGACACAGCCTTGAGGTTCTTAAGGAAGGCGCAGGGGAGCAGCACGGCTGTGGCGATGATGGACCAGGACTTCTGCGATACAGGCAGCCCCGGGAAGCTGTTGTACATGAGGTTGCCGCTCACCACCACGTACAGGATGCATGTCATCACCAGCTCGATGATTTGCGCGACATTCACCACGCGGCCGCCCAACGTGGGGAAGCGCGGGGCGCAGCAAGCATTGGCTATGGCCACATACGAGTCCCGCACGCGCACCACCTCGCCGTCCTCGTTCTCCTCGTACAGGCACGCTATGAGAATCTTACCGGTGTAGCAGCACACCACAGCAGCGAAGATGATGAGGAACAACCCCAGGTAGCCTCCGTGCAGGATGGCGTAGGGTAGGCCCAGCACAAACATGCCCTGTGGAGCGGAGAGGCAACCAGTTGGAGGCGCTCAGTGGCCGTGGTCGCGGCAGAGGGGACCTGAGGGCGTGGCTTAAAACTACGGACTAAGTAAGGAGAGTGAGAATTGGGCCTAAACCACAGGGCAGCGGAAGTTAGGCTGTAACGAGGGTGTGGGGAGGAGGCTAACCCAGAATCGGGTTGATGAGTCCAAGGTGGAAAGGGAGGTATTTAAGGAATAAAAGAAAAGTGCGGGAACAGCTGCGAGATAGGGAGAGGGCTGAGAATAAGGAAAATCCCCTCGCAGAGGGTGGAGGTTGTTCCTGGGGACAGAACCAGTTTGGGGGACCAGGAAGGAGTTGAGAAAGGGAAGGAGGAAGCGGGGTCGGGAAAGGGTGCTGAGGAAGGTAAAGAGCTGGGTCTGAGCCACAGGGAAGAAGGCGCACGGGATTTAAGGTGGGGCTGGAATGGGATGCACAGATGCTAAAGAGGGAAACACGAGTGTCTACGGGCCAAAAAGAAGAAGGAAGCGCTAAAGGCACAGTGGGAGGGAAAGAAGATAGGGAAGAGAAGAAAGGGGGTGAAGGTGAAGCAAAGGCAGGGGAGGCCAGCAGGGTAAATGTGAAGCCGGAGGAGGGCTTTGGGGAGTGGGGCGTAGTGAAGGAGGAAGAAGGGTTGGAAATCATGAGTCTTAGGAGAAACCGGAGTTGGGCTGGGCAGGGGCCGGTCCTGAGGCTGGATACTAAGTGGAAATGGCAGGAGGACGCAGGATGAGGAGCCTTCTCCTCACCCCAGAAAGCCAAATCAAGCAGAAGACTGGAACCAGACGTTGTGGGGTCGGAAGGGGAGGCTGCGGAAGTAGGGTCTATAATCCACGTGGGGAAGAAGAGCTAACGAAATCTAAGGTCCCCGAGGCCCGAGGGCCTCCAGCCTCCAGCCCTGGCCTCTCTCTGGGCCTACCCAACGGGGCCTTGAAAGACGCCCTGGGGAAAGCGCGGGAGATAACGAAAGCGGTCGTGACCCTGGGTAGGAAGATTCCGGTCCCTGCTCTCTGGTCCTTCAAGGTAATCTCTGGAGGAAGAAAATCTGGAGCGGAAGCCGCCTTGGGGCATCTAGGGTGCGGGGCCAGGTAGAGTCTCGCTGAGCCCAAGACCCGGAGCAACGCGTCCGCAGCCTCCCGCTTCCAGAAAACTGTGTCCTGCGCCCCAGTGACCCTGAGCTCCAGGGACGCCGCCCGGCCAAGCCGCCAGGCTGACGCCTCCTCTGCCTCCAAAACCTGGGCCTGTCAGCCCCTGCTAGTTCTGGGGGTCGTTGTAAAGGCTCCAGACGCGCTCTGGGAGAAGTCTGGCGCCGCCTGGTGGGGACTGGGGATTGGGAGTAAGAGAAGAGGGTGGCCGGCCTAGAAAGCCCGCCGATTCTTAGCCTCTGGAAGGGCTTCACCAGGGTCATACACCGAGGAGCTGGCTGCCTCTTTACGGTGCAGCCGGGATTTCGGGTAAGAGGGGTGAGTCTGTGCTCGCTGGAGTGCTGCGGACCATAAGTACTGGTGTGGGCACAGGTGTGTGCGTTCTTGTGCAGAGGCCTCTATGTCTCCAACAGGGCTTGCAGCACAGGGAACAGGTTGAGTCCTGTCTGCATGGGTCTCTGCGTGTGTGCTTGTTATGCTCAAGCGAGTATGTGTGTGCTTAATATGTACAGATGTGTGCTTCTGTGTGTAGGGACATAAGGGTGTATGCAGGTGCATTTGGGGATAGTACTGTGGCCTATATATAGATGCATGTCATGTGCGCCTGTGATTGCGCGTTTGTTCCGGGGAAGGGGGGCTGTGGGCATGTGTGCCTGCCTGTACGTGTGCGCGTCTATTCGTGTGTGTCGGGGGAGGAGACACCCAGCTCAACGATTTCCCCCTCTCCTTTCCTTCTGAAAAATGCAGCTGTGAATCCATTCCAGAGTCCAAGGCGACACAGTTCTCTCCAATCCTGATTTTCTTTCTCCCTCATCCCTTCCCGCTTTCCTCCCCTCCTTTCCTTCGCTTTGCAGTGTTGGACAGGTGTCTCTGGGCGAACCTCAGCCTAGCTGTCCCGCAGCTGGCGGGAGGGTAGGTGGAAGAGGGCGGGAGGGTAGGTGGAAGAGGGCGAGAGACACTGCCCGCAGGCGCAGGTCCCCACACAGGGGTGGGAGGGATTGAAGAAGGGGAGATTCTCAGTAGCCACAGGGGTTCTCTGGGCCTTGATTGCCGGGAGACTCGGTTGGGGGAAGAGCCCGGCACGCCGAGCTGGGGGCGGGGGTACAGGCGGAGCTGGGAATCCCGCGCTCACCTGGATGGCGTTGGTCACGTTCCAGCCCGCCTCCCACGCCGTGATCTTGGGTTTGTCGTGGCCTCCGAACTCGCCACCAGCTCCCATCGCCTGGTCCTTGGATCCCGAGGGCGGCAGGGGAGCGCCGCTGCCGCGCTGATAATGGATGTCCCCCTCGACGGGCGGCTCAGCACCCTCGTCCCCGCAGGGCTCACCCTCGGCTTTCAATATGTCCATCTGCAGGCCCTGACGGTGCTCAAAGTCGAGGTCGTCGCAGTGCGCGAAGCCCACAGCCTCCTCATCAGTGGCCGCCTGAAAACCCATCCTGGCAAACATGCCGCTAACCTTGGCTTGGGATTTGTTGGACACGGATGTAGCCACATTGGACAGCTTGCTGCGGAGCAAGGTGGCCATGGTGGCGGCTAGGCCAGAGGAAAGGACAGGAGCCGGGGACGCGGGGGACGCGGGGCAGGACGGTGAGGGCTGGGGGCTGCGAGGCCGCTATCTCCGCTCGCTGTGCCCGCTGCTGTGCCCCGGGGCTCTCTGGCTCATGACCCTCTCAGCTGGCGTTCGAAGCTCGCTCGGGACCGGACCGGGCGGGCGGGCAGAGGGACTGGCAGAGCGGCGGCGGTGGCTAGTGCACTGCGGTGCTGCCGCCGGGCGCAGGCTGGGCTGCGGAGGGCGGCGGCGGCGGCGGCGGCAGCGGCGTCAGAGCAGCTACGCGAAGCTGGCGCGGCGCCCCCTCCCGTGCGCAGCCCCGTGCGCTCCCGCCCCTCGGAATCAGGCGGTGCGGGGGTGGGAGTTGCAGAGGGGAAACACCGGAGGCAGGGGGCATGAGGAGGGGGCAAGCAGAAGAGAAAAGGGGCAAGGAGGGATTCAGACGTGAGGTGGGGGCAGGAGAAGGGCGCCCTTGGGAAGGAGGCAGGAGGAAGCAACCGAGGGAGGGAGCATCGAGGGCGGGGTAGAGGGGGGCGAAGTGCTGCATTTCTGGGGGAGGTGCTAAGCTCGGATCCTGGCCCTTCCCACCTCGTCGCCGCAGGGAGGGAGGGGACCGAGGTGGGCTGACTCTAGCGGTCCCCAGCTCCAGGACCACCCTTTCCCGAGTCCCGGAGCTGTGCGGCCCCAGATCCTGGGGCTAGGGACTGGTCTGGGCGCCCAGAAAGCCAGTAAGATAGAGTTACCTGTCTCTGGTGGTGCGGGTGGTCTGAGCGTCGGTCTGTCTCCCTGGTACCCATCACTCACGCTTAAACCCGGTGGCACGTCCTCCTCGAAGGCAGAAGTGGCTGGCATGGATCTCTCTCAAGGCGGCTAAGCCTCAGGCTGGGGGACTCGGTCACCGGGGCTGTCTACACCCGTCCAGGACGCCGCGATGGAAGCGATTCTGCAGGTCACTCGCTACCAAGTGCTCTTCAAATGCGCGCAGAATGAAGGCGAAAGGTTGGCTTTTCGCTTCCTTTTCGTTTGGGGGTATAGAAGGAGGACACTACTTGGCAGCCTTGTGGCGGGTCTGCGAATGTCTACACCGAGAGGGACGCAGCCGGTGGCGGGCGCAGTGGAAAGAGGGCTCTCGGCGCGGTGGGCCCAGCGCTTAGAGTCGCGCGGTGCGCTCGGCGCTTGCTCCCGGGCTGGAGAGCCTCGGACCGTTTCTATTGAGTGCGGTGCGGGTGAGCGCGAGTGAGAGAGATCAGGGACAAAGACCGATACTGTATCAGATATTGCTTGGGGCTGGATCTGTGTGGACTCGGAGAGTGAAATTTGGCAACCATGTGTAATCTGTGTCTGTGTGATTTCGTGCGCGTTAGAGGCTATGTGGGTTTGGAGCTTGTGCTGGATTGCGTGTGTGTGTTTAAAAAAAAATAGGGTTGCCTGTGTTTGTGTCTGTGTGAGTCCCCTCATAGTTGTCTCGGTTGTGGGTCCGCTGCTCTGCGTATGTCTCCCGCTGGGCTCCTGCCCCCACTTCTAAGCAGTAAGCCGGAGGGGTCAACCTGGCAGTCCCAGCCTAGGTGCAGAAGTAGCAGCTGCCTGGAAGGGAGGAGGCAGAGAAACTGAAGGAAACAGAAAAGGATGGGGCCCCGGTCTCCCCTCTCTGGAGGCCCTTTCTCTCTGGGAATCCCAATCTTCTCCTCCCTGCAGTATTTCTAGATTAGCTCACGTCAGCGCACAAGTAGGGCGGCCTGAGGGCTTTGACCAGGGAGTTTGGAGCTGCCAAGACAAGACAGGCTTCCCTCTGGATACCCCTCCAGCCTCGCCCACCCGATCACCCCAGTTTTCCAGAGAAGGCTTCTCTCTAGGGAACCTCCACCATGTAGGAAAGAGATGCTCCCCACCCCTCCCCTGCACCCTCTTAAATCCCTCCAGGACATCTGGAAAGCCCTTACCTCCTGTGCAGGAACTGGGACAGAAACTCCCTTGTCTCTGGCCACTATGGCAGAAAACAACAAACACAAGCGCGAGAAAATGCTCTCCTTGGAGCCCCTTCCCAAACAAAGACACTCCAAGTCATGATAGGACTCAGAACAAAGACAAGAAAGAGATTCTTCCTCCTCAGACACAGGGATCCTCTCCTCCAAAGAGGTTTTGAAATAGAACTGATCCCCCATCCCGGAGATCTGCCCTATGCAGAGACTGGCATATCCCAATCCCCAGATGCAGGAAAGAGAAATTTTTTTCCTTACAGATTCCTATAGACAAAGCTCTGCACCTCCCAATCCTCATCCTCTCCGCTATGTTCCTGGCTAAATTGTTTTGGCCCACATGCCAAGATCTGGACAGAGACAGGGTGTGTTCACAGGGTTCCCCAGTGCCTCCTTCCCCACAGGCACACTCAGATTTTAGGAGAGCCATTGATGCCTTCTTGGGCAAGTTGATCTAAAGTACTTACTTTCCTTTTCCTTTATGATGGTGGACTGTGATGTTCTTTTATCAGTGAGAAATGGGGTCATTTATTCTTTCATTTAATGAATCTTTTGACAACCCTTACTCTGTACGTGACTCATGTCTGGCCATCTGGGGAATCATCAAGATAACTCAAACATGGTCCCTGCTTACAGTTCCCACCCCAATTCTTGGGTCTGGGAGCGACCTCTGAGACAGTTCCTCCTACTCTCCTTTCTATGATGCTTAAGCCACCCCCAAAAAATCCCAGCAGAGCCTTACTTTCATTTTGGTTTTACAGATAAGCAAACCAAGGCCCAAGCAGTGGAGTGTCCTGCTCAAGGTCATACAAAGTCCAGGTCAAAGCCAGGCTAGAACCCAGGAATCCTAAGGCTCCCTCTGCTGTGCCTTGCTCTCCATGACCTTGCCTTGTCCTCACATCCTCTTTCCCTGGTGCTTGTTTGGTGTTTTGCCACCTCACTATCCAAAGCAGTGAAATTCAATATCCAATTCCAGTCCCTCTGGCTACAATCAGGTGCCGAAGTTGGGGAAGGAGGCCCTCTGTTTCTCCTCTTTCCTGCTGTTTGCAATAATGCCTCTTCCCAGGCTGAAGGCAGGTGTGATGAGCTCTCAAGCATCCAACCTCTTACTGAAAAATTCTGCTCCATCAGGTACTAATTCTGTGACATTGGACCACTGCTTAACTTCTCTTAGCTTCTATTTCCTCTAATTAAAATATCAAAATAGGCTCAGCGCCTATAGCTCAACCAGCTAAGGCGCCAGCCACGTACACCTAAGGTGGCGGGTTCGAATCCCCAGCCCGGACCCGCCAAACAACAATGACGGCAGCAACCAGAAAAAAGCCGGGCGTTGTGGCGGGCGTCTGTGGTCCCAGCTACTTGGGAGGCGGAGGCAGGAGACTCGCTTGAGCCCAGGAGTTGGAGGTTGCTGTGAGCTGTAATGCCATGGCACTCTACCCAGGGGGACAGCTTGAGGCTCTGTCTCCAAAAAAAAAAAAAAAAAAAAAAAAAAATATCAAAATAATGACAGTATGGTGAAATTATTGAGAGAAATCAATGAGATCTTGTCTATAAAATATTTAGCACATGCTAGGTGCCCAATACTTGGTAGAAGTTTTATTTGTATTTTTAAAATTTTATTATTGTTACTATACTCAATGATTTGGGGGAGAAGGAGGTGAATGTATAAGAAAAAGCCAGTGATTGGATCTGAGATTCGAGTAAGTTGGAAGGTACACTCTTCTGTCTTTGCCCTACCTCTCTCTGTCCCTACCTTTCCAGGCCTGATCTTACCTGGAGGAAAGGGAATGGACATCAGGAGTAAGGCAGAGAGCAGAGGACCTGGCGGGCAGCCCAGGAGACAAATGGCTTACCTGGCAGGTAGTGAGCTGGGCTATGCCCTAGGGAAGCCAGCAACCTCCAAATTCTCCCTCTAGGGGCACTCCCCCAAGAGAGGATTTTGCAGCAACCTGCCCCCCCAGTTGAAACACATCACACTGTACCTACACTCACATACAGAGAACGATAAGCAACTAATAAATGCACAAAGAAGTGAGGACCAACATACAAATTCAAATACACTGGTAAATTACAGATTCACAGAGCAACACAAACAGGTCAAGGACAGGCCAACACACAGACAGACACACACAAGGTTCGTACCATGATTGCCTGCCAGGCTAAGTAAGACACAGAGGAGAGAACAAAGGGAGGAAAGGGGCAGGGGACCAGCAAGGAGAGGACAGCAGGGAGATGGAAGCCACCAGCCAGTGGGACACAAACAGGCAGAGGTGTCCCAGTCTTCCCCTTTGTTGATGCCAAAACCAAGATCTTGAGGAAGCAGGAGCTGTCACTGCCCGACCCAGGAGTGGCAGGAAGCTGTCCTCCCAGGGTCACACAGGGTCCTACTATCTTGGATGGGGGGCTGGGCTGCCCTAGAGGGAGACGGTGAGGGGCTCTCAGGACTCCTGCCCAGGCCCGTGAAGCAAGGGCTTCTGGATCAGGATTTGGGATCAGGAAGGCTCTGGATAAGGCCACTGAAGCCAGAGTCCAGGTGAAACGCACCCCCCCCCCATACACATACACATAAGCCCCATCTCATCTTTCATGTCTTCAGTACCGAGGGGGTTAAAAGCCTGCCTAACAGAGATGGAGACCACTTTGGGGGAATAAATAGGGTTAAATAGAACTGGGCTTATCTCCCAGAGCAAAGAGCAACATGGGGGAGGGGGGCACAGGGCCCTTGAATTAATGGCCTGGAAAGCCAACATCATGAGCATCATTTCCGGGCTGAATGATCACAGACAGATCCCCTCCCTCGCCCCAGACTATGGCTCAGAGCCCTCCTTTTCTGGAGCAAAGTCTGTCTGTGAGCCTTTTCCTGCTGAGGGGACCAGCACGGGCTCTGTAAATCAGCCACACAGGAAGCTTTGGTGGGGGGCACTGGTGAGGTTTCTCTACAGCTGGAGGAAGCCACACTCATCTTGCCCCAAATCAGAACCATTTCCTGATGCTATTTAAATCCCTAGGTGCAAGGGAAAGAGGGGCGGGCAGCAAGTCTAAAGACAGCAAATTGGTAGCCCATACATGGAACAAAGATCGTGATTCTTCTCCCTTCAGTAGACCAAATCAAGCAAGACCATGGACAGTCTCCATAGGTGCTGCCTCTGCTGGCTCAGATAAGACATATTAAAATACATTAATGACAATGTATACATTAGCAGTTCTTTTGCACAGGTAATAAGCATCAGAGGCAACCCAACAGAGGCTAGATGCCCTGTCAGAGACAGTGTCAGAGGAATCCTGCCCCAGGGGAAGGGAGGCTGGATTTCATAACTCTGGGCTCTCAGATTAACACCTGTGCTGAAAGCTCTCAGAAGGGGCCATGGTGCAGGGGACATGGGGACCCAGTCTTGCCCCATGTAGCCTTTAAAACCAAGAGAAGCTGTCTGGAACAAGGAGGAGCCCTGGACATGACCAGGTGGGTTAGACCAGCGGTTTCCTGCCCTTTTCTGAGAACACGGCCTCCAAATATGCTGGGAGGCAGGAAGCATGTCAGCTTTGTTCTCCACTGTATCCTCAGTGTAAGAGTAGACACCCAATATACACTCACGGGTTGCATTAAATTAGTATAATTGGTTGACATGTACAATGGCCAAAGTCCAGCTCTGAATTCTGAGTTCTGGAGCTCTTCTAAATGGATTTGACTTTTATGCCCATATCATCTTCTGTATAGTTGAAAACCAGTCATACATGCCTGTGTGAAACATGATTTTTGTTCTTCTAGCCCTTGGAGTGCCCTACTGGATTCAAAGACTTTTTGCAGCATCATTCAGCACTCTTACAAATCTGTGGGTCCCCAGTTATGACAACTGGGAAGGACAGCTATGGTGGAGGCTCTGGCTTCCAGTGGCCTTGCGACAATGATCTTGGACTCCAGGAGAGTGAAGGGGTTATGTCTGACTTCCTGCACCCTTGAGCCTGTCAATGCAGAGCTCACCTCTTTAATGAGTGTTCTTTGCCTGCCAGACACGGTTGAAAGCACTCTCTGGGGATTGTTTTCTTACTTTTCACAATCCTGAGGCTAATTCACTGTCATCTTAGTCCTCCCCTGCAGAACTGCATGCGGGGAGATGGTTTTGGATACTTGGATGGGCACAAGCAAGGGGAAGGGTGAGGTCAGAAAGGCACTGATGGGGGTAATCTTGGATCATTGAGGCTAAGGGAGCTGCATATGATGTTGGCTTTAGTTAGAAGCCTCAAGGGTCACCCTTTGCCAGTCAAAACCTGCTCCCACCTAAACCTAAAATAACCCACCTCACTGAATACCGTGGGTCAAATTATGATACCCTCCCAAACTCATATGTTGAAGCAATAACCCCCAAGAGTACACGGCTCTTCCCCATAGGATGACTTAAACCTGTATGGCTGATAAAGGCTCCTGGAACATTTATTGTTTCCGAACTTGTGTGAGCTTTCTCTCAGAATTGGTTAATTTTCTATTATATTATTGTATTTTATATAGAAAATAAAATCTACCTACAGATTCTAGGTCTCCTGGATGACCAAATACTGCTTTAATTGCCATGAGCCTTAGGACAAAAGAACAGTAGGGGGCTAAATGCTGAAGCCTGAACAGGACCCTGTTCACAGTACAAGTGCAATTTAATTCCTGCAACACGCCATCCATCACATTTAAATTATCCACGTTCTTTTGAAATTTCTGATTCTGTAGCTTTGTTCGTATTGCATTAGTGTATTGTCCTCGCTTTTCCAGTTGTGTACAGCTAAAAGGGTGAGGAGTTTATACCCAGCTTTATGTTTGTACGTATTTCAGTGAAATTGTAATAAAGATAATTTGTCCATTGTTGGCAGGGGGCTATGATTTTCTTCCCTTCTAAAAGTGGCTCGTATATTACTCAAGTATGAGAAGCACGCATTTAATTCATTCTGACCAAGTAGAAAATAAGCTTCACACATTGGTGCCCTGCACACAGCCCCTGCCACCTGGATGGGTCCCCATCCACAGCTCTGCTCCCCCATCGCTGCCTTCGAGGGGAAATATGACAGCGTAATGAACAGTTGTACGACGTGCTATAAAAAGGCAATTAAGGGAACTATTGGACTGGGACAAGCCAGCGTGACCTGGTTAATAGCTCAGAGCAGAGCTGGGATGTGGGGAAGGGGAGGTGAAAAGGGGGGAGGGGTTTGGTGTTTCACAGTGAGGGGACAGGTTGTCCTATATACTGCCTGCCAGGCCCCAAGAGCCCCCAGGCTGGCTTCATGACCGCTGGCCAGCCTGAGGGGGATGTTGGTGCAGAGCTCAGCTCTGGTGTCAGCCCTGCCAACTGCTGGTCAAGTGACCTTGGGCAGGTGACTCCCAGCCTCTGTTTCACTTTATTCATCTGTTAAATGGGGATAACATCAATCATCCTAGAACTGTACCCCAGCAGGGGAAGGAAAAGGTGAGACATTCATTATTAAACCAGGCAGTGTGTGCCGCTGCAGATAGAGTCCCAAGAAGACGTGGAGAGGCCTTCACATGGTGTTCCAGTAGCATCTTTCAGTACAACGCAGTCTCCAGTTGTGTGTGCACACGCCTGATCCCTATCAGTCCACACAGGCTCCCCATGTTGTTGGGCCAGAGTCCGTTTGTCACCCAAGTCAATCAACAGAGAAGCAGATGAGATATCAACAAATTTTATTTATATGTTTATTTATTTATGTATTTTTTCTGAGACAGAGTCTCACTCAGTAGCCCTGGGGTTGAGTGCTGTGGTGTCATTGCTCACAGCAACCTCAAAATCTTGGACTCAAGTGATCCTCTTGCCTCAGCCTCCCACGTAGCTGGGATTATAGGCACCGGCCACAATGCCTGGCTATTTTTAGAGATGGAGTCTCGTTCTGGCTCAGGCTGGTCTCCAACTCATGAGCTCAAAAGATCCACCTGCCTCGGCTTCCCAGAGTGCTAGGATTACAGGCATGAGCCACCGCATCCGGCCAACAATTTTATTTTTATTTACAGAAAAGTCAGTAATTTTAGAGAACAGCAAGGATATTTTGTTAACGAGTTATTCTGCTTTTTAGAGGTTTTTTTTAATTGTTACTTTTATATCTTCATAGTAAAAGCATGTTATTAATCAGAATAGTACATATTAAATAGATGTCCCCTCTTATAGATTACAAGGCTAAAGTATCTCGTTTTTTTTTTTTTTTTTTGAGACGGAGCCTCAAGCTGTCCCCCTGGGCAGAGTGCCCTGGCATTACAGCTCACAGCAACCTCCAACTCCTGGGCTCAAGCGAGTCTCCTGCCTCCGCCTCCCAAGTAGCTGGGACCACAGGCGCCCGCCACAACGCCCGGCTATTTTTTGGTTGCAGCCGTCATTGTTGTTTGGCGGGTCCGGGCTGGGGATTCGAACCCGCCACCTTAGGTGTACGTGGCTGGCGCCTTAGCCGGTTGAGCTATAGGCGCTGAGCCAGTATCTCTTGTTTTTAAGGTAGTTATATCCTTAATGGAGTTTTACTTAGACTAAATGTATAGCTAGTTAATGTTTCACTGGGTACACAAAGTGCCCTGGGCCCTTGACCAGAACTATGGAGTCCAGTCTCCTAAGTTATCTGCAAGACAGCGGCCTTGGAAGTGAATCATCTCCAGATGTCAGCTCGTAGGTGCCTCCAGCCTCGCCAGGGCCTGTCCAGCAGTGTCCCGCATGTAATGGCTGTTTAGGATGACAGCAGCCACTGCTGGAATGTAGGGAGAGAAGCACCTGGCTCGCAGTAAATGCTCCATAAACAGGAATGCTGTCACAATCGGAAAAGCTGTGGGCTTAGATTTAACACCCAGCAGGATGCCTGACACAAAATAGGTGTTCACTAAATGTCTGGGGAATGAATTAGTGGATGAAACTCATGTGGCTCCATTATCTGCTCCCTGGAATCTCATACCTACCTCCTCTCCGAGCCTCAGTTATTCATTAGTCAAACAGGGACATGACTCTACCCCCACAGTCAGCAAAGTGCTTCACCAGCTGTAAAGTCCTGCCCAGGGGGAACTGTCCTTTTCACCCACACTCACTGTGCCTGCCTGTTAACATGAGAGCTCATCCTAAAATAGGAAACCAGCAGTGCATGCTGGTCTGCAGAGCATGCTCCTCACAGCCCAGATGCAAGTGGCTCTGAGAGCCAGCCCAGTGACAAAGGAGCAATCAGGAGTCATTATGGCTCATTTAGGGATAGCGTGGTGATTGGCTGAGAATCCCCAGCTTGGCCTCACTCCAGATGAAGAGGGTCTGAGTCCCTCGGCTCCTTATCTCCAGTGCCCTGCACAAAGCGGGGCTGTGATAAACAGTGGGACCCAGGAGGAGGTCTGTCACCCAGGGCATGTGGCCCTCTGGCCTGTGCACTGGCATCCGAGCCACTGCAGCTGCATTTATTGGCATGGTGCTTACCTGGTAGCATCTAGCTAGCTCTGGCCTTCTCTGTCACTCAGCTGCACTTGGGTCTCTCCCCGAACACAGACTCTCTCCCCCACTCACAGCTTACAAGGCCCCTTGTGCGCTGGCCAACACCCACCCCAGCTGCTTCCTCTCCAGAAGTGCAACTAGATCTCGAGTTCCACCTGCAGGGAGTGACCTGGTTCCCTCCCCAACTCTTATTTATTCTTGTTTCTATGATTCAAAACATATACTTTAAAACTTTAGAGGTTAAATACAACCTCCACCACTTTGAAGATGTGTGACTGGGAGACTCACCTGATAGAGCCTCAGTTTCCTCATCTATTCAATGGGCATAATCAAACGTCCCTCTCAAGGTGGCAGACAGGATTAAAGTAAGGGAGATAGGCCAGGCGCCATGGCTGACATCTGTAATCCTAGCACTCTGGGAGGCTGAGGCGGGTGGATTGCTTGAACTCACAAGTTCAAGACCAGCCTGAGCAACAATGAGACCCCATCTCTACTACAAATAGAAAAACTGAAACAAGAGGATAGCTTGAGCCCAAGAGTTGGAGGTTGCTGTGAGCTGATGATGCCATGGAGGCACTCTACCTAAGGCAACAGCTTAAGACTCTGTCTCAAAAAAGAAAATTAATTAATTAATTAATTGAGAGAAAGCATCTAAAACACCTCATATGTAAGACATCCTTCATGGATAGTAGCAAGTAGCAATATTCCTTTTTTGGTCACTGCTTAGATGTCACCGCCTCCAGGAAGCCCTCTTTGATTCCCTGAAGGCATTAGGTATGCCCCTCCTGAGTATCCCTGCCACTCTCTGTGCTTTGCCCTGGCATGTTCCATGTGCATGCAGGTATGGCCTATGGCAAACCACTGTGATAAGAACAAGGCAAGAACCAGATGGGGGTGCCAAGCAACCCTCAGAGCCTGGCCCCAAAGGCCTAGAACAGGGGAGGGAGGGTGAGCCCCCAGCCCACTCAGCTCTAGGCTTTAGCAAAACCTGTCTCATTTCAGCACCTGTGGGGATGTCTTCTGTCCTCCTCCTGGCCTCCCAAGACTGTCTTGTCCAAGAAGCTTTCTTGGACCCCAACCCTCAACTCCCAGCAGCATATAGGAAATAGAATTTAACCTTCTCCTGGTCCATAGACAGACAGTGAATCTGAGCTAACTCTGTGCTCTCTTCACAATAGTAATAACAGTTATCACTTACTGAGGACTTGTTTTTTCCATTTAATGTAATGAGTGCCCCTCATCTAACTTTATCCACAACCTCAGCCACTAGGTCAGGTCCTAAGGGGCCTTACTGAAGGATGCAATAGGGTAATTATGGAAGGGGCAGGAAATAGCATGGTCTTGGGAGAGTGGGGCTAGAGACCCTTCTCTGGGTCTCACTTCTGCTGCTCTCACTGTTATTTTGCTTTCCTCCGCTGTGACAGATTTTCCCCTCACTGACGCCAACATGGCATCTCCCAGCTCCCAAGCCTTCATCTTACAGTTATGAATGCTAGAGAGGGGCCAGCTGTTTGTGTTAGGTTCAGCTTAAAAAGGCCCAGTGAAAGACTTTGGCCAGCTCAAGTGAAATGCCCACCCCTGCTCAGTCAATTATAATCAGAAGCAATGAACTATAAGACCATGGTTGACCCAACGACCCCCCGTGGGGTTGGGACACTGGACAGGCAGTCACAGCTGCCCACCAGTTATTGCTAGACCATTTCACACACCCAGAGACCTAGAAACAGAGCACAGGAGTGCCTTCCCCCATGCCACACCGCTACATGAGCTGAGTCAAGACTAAAACTCCTATGTCTGTCACCAAAACCAAACTATTTCTCAGAAATGATCCTAAGGTTCCAATGCCATTGACAGACACTGAAGAAGCCTGTGCTAATGCAAGGAATCTGGGAGGAAGGGCTGGCTGGGGAAGAAAGTCAATGAGCATTCGTATTTAACCCCCCCCCCCCGCCATGCCCTTTTCCTAATCCCCTAAATGGGTCAATAATAGTACCTTCCTCTTATCAGTGTTGTCAAGATCAAAGGAGATAATGCATGTGAAGTCCCACGCCTTTCAGTAAGCACTCAGTAAATGGCAACTGTGATTAATACTGTTTTCATTTATGTTGTTGTAGTCAATAATTCCCAATTTTGACTATTTTCTGCCCAAGAGGATGGTGGCCCTCACAGGAGGGTACATGAGGCTGGAGCCCAGGAAAGAGATCAGGTGAAAGGTAAGGGTCTATTCCAAGATGGAGCAAACCCTTTTAAGAAAAAGCCAATGGGCTTGGCACTCATAGTACAGTGGTTACAGCGCTGGCCACACGCACGGAGGCTGGCGGGTTCCTACCTGGCTGGGCCAGCTAAGCAACAAAAAAATAGCCAGGCATTGTGATGGGCGCCTGTAGTCTCAGCTACTTGGAAGGCTGAGGCCAGAGAATCGCTTAAGCCCAGGAGTTGGAGGTTGCTGTGAGCTGTGACACCATGGCACTCTACCCAGGGTGACAGCTTGAGACTCTGTCTCAAAAAAAAGAAAGGTATACTTACTATGATTTGAACTTCTTTCAAAAATAATTTAACTAATGTTCTTTAACATTTTTTGCAGCACACCTAAGATCCTCTCACGGCACACTGGTTGAAAATTAACTGCTGTAAGAGATCTTTCCTGACCTCTCTAGTCTCTGCCCCTGTCACCAACAGTGGCCCTCAGCCATCGCCGGAGCATGCAGGAGCTACTGGCTACCAGCGAGAGAGATGTGGAGTTTAGAGAAACACCTTGAGAAGGCTTGAGACTCCTGGGAATTCATCTAATGCTTTCTGGTCCCAGATCAATAGTTTGGGAGACTCACAAGGCCTTAATTACGCTGAAACCTTGACAAGATGAGCTGTGACCGGGGCAGTCACCAAGGTTCCCTTCCCTCCCTGCGCACTCAGCAAGGAGGTATTTCACTCAGCACTTTGCTTGGAGCAGAAATTTCCTCTGTATTTTTGTTTTCCTTTTCTGCATTTGTTTTTTGTTTCACTTGGTTCAGAAACTTTAAAATATTGACATCTACCGTGCATATGAGGAAAAGTCTGCCTATAACTTGTTTCCCATCCACCCATTTTTTTTATTTTCCCCAAACTTCTGTGACTGATTTCTTAGCCTCTCCGTTGCCTACACCACAAGTACAATTATATAAACAAATACAAATTTCTATTCTTATTGTCCTCTTCCTTTTTTTTTTTTTAAACATTCTACACCCTGTTGTATTCTTTGCATTTTTTTTTTTTTTTTGCAGGTTTTGGTCGGGGCTGGGTTTGAACCCACCACCTCTGACATATGGGGTCAGCACTCTACTCCTTTCAGCCACAGGCGCTGCCCTATACTTTGCATTTTTTACTTAACCATTTATCTTTGGAGACCTTTCACATAAAAATGTAATAGAGAGGTTCGGCGCCTGTGGCTCAAGTGGCTAAGGCGCCAGCCACATACACCCAAAGTGGCGGGTTCAAATCCAGGCCGGGCCTGCCAAAACGACAATGATGGCTGCAACCAAAAAATAGCCAGGCATTGTGGCGGGTGCCTGTGGTCCCAGCTACTTGG
>NW_003852418.1:1561268-1576318 GCF_000181295.1 Otolemur garnettii | reverse complement strand
GCAGGAGACTTACTTGAGCCCAGGAGTTGGAGGTTGCTGTGAGCTGTGATGCCACAGCACTCTACCCAGGGGCACAGCTTGAGGCTCTGTCTCACAAAAAGAATGTAGTAGAGATTACTCAGGATTTTTAAGAAGTCAGGAATGAACAGCACTCTCTCTTCTATTCTTTATAAGCTTAATCTTCTATAGCTTCCTCCAAATAGATAGGTGATTCATTCATTCCTTAGTTCCCCCCACATTCTGAGGTCACTGATCTCCTGCTCTGTGCTGGGTCCCCTTCACCGGAGCCCAGAGTCTGGGGGGATGAGGCACACCGACTAAGTCCTGAATGGCGGAGGGGGTAGTCCCTGGCTCGTAGTGTCTGTGCTTGCATTGGAAGGCCACTGGTCTGAACTGGATTTTTCTCTTGTCTTCCCTTTGCTCATATACTGGCGGGTCTTCCCATCTGGATGTCTAGGGGGATCAGTTTTCCCCCCTTCTGAGACAGTGATTTTCAATGAGGTCGAGGGACTCCTAGTGATCTCTAGCAGAAGAGTATGTCTAAATTTCACAAAAGCAAATTCATCATCAGAATTTAAATGGGAACAAAAATCCCTACAATGTTCTGAATATAAAGAACAGAAAATGATGAGCTTGCTGGCCGGTGAGGCATGCAGAAGACAGGATGAAAGGATTCAGAATGGGCTTGACAGTTTGTGAATGAGATGTTTCTTAGTCACTGGTGATGTTTGACTTGCGTAGGGGGCAAGGAGTGTGTTTTATGGTCCATTTTATGCACCTAGTGCATTTACTATTTTAATATTATATAGAACAAGAATAGCAGAGCACATAGCTTTATAATAATAATAATAATATTTGTTTCATATCAAACACTGTCCTAGAAACCGTAGGAGGTGGATATGACCATCACCACCACTTTGAAGATAAGGAAACCGTGGCACCAAGAAGTTAAGTAACTTCCCTTGACCAGATACCATATTTGTGTATAATGTGCTCCTGTGTATAATGTGTATAATGTGCTCCTGTGTACTGTATGCACCCACATTTTTGACCCAAACTTTCAGGAAAACTCTCTTTGGGAAAGTGGCCAGCTCTTGGTTGGGAGAGACAAGTCTGGGGAGGGCTAATGCCCCCATGGTCAACGTGCAGATCAGACCACCTTCCTGAAGTCACCCACTCTGTGAAGGCTGCCCCTCCCCTCTCTCCTGGGAGCCCTTCCCTCCCGGTCATGTTGGGGGCTGTGGCCAAGACAGCCACCTACATGGCTGGAGAGGCTGGGGCTTCTGAGGATGCTCTGCCTATGGGCAGCCAGGCAGATCCTCCTGATCTCCTCAGTGTGGCCAAGCCTGAGTCCTCAACCCTCGCTTGGTTGGCCAAGGCCCACCTCGCCTGCTGTTCTTTACATTCTGTGCCACCGCCCTGTGGCACAGTGGGGTCCACTCCAGCCCACTCCCACTGGATCCTGGATCTTCTAGGACTGGAAACCCTTGTGCCTGGCAGGCCCAGGCAGAGGGCATGGTATCCCCAAAGGACCTCTAGGTTCCTCTGCTCCAAGCTAAACTAACCATATCTTATTTTCCCTCAAAAAATTGGGCATCATAGGGGTAACTAGTAAGTGGCATTAATGGGTCCGAGTACTCTGCCTACTACATCATACCACCCCTGTTGATCCTGGACATCAAGCTGGGCAGACTGGCTTGTGTATGGCCAAAGGGAAGAGAAGAGAAAAACGTAGCTCAGACCCATGGCATTCAGACTTCTCTGGGTCTTCCCTTTCTCATTGGTAAAATAGGCATAAAAAATTACATCAAAGACAGCTTTGAATACTTGAAGAGATAATGCTTGTGAAGTATGTAGGACACTGCCCAATCATCATTATTAACACTGTTATTAATATTACCTAAGATTAGAATCAACACCAGTGCTACCCTCAGGCTGCTCCGGAGGGACCCCTTGGAGCAGGGCCTGGGAACACTGTACCCTGCAGCCAAGGGGCAGGGAAAGGTGAGGAGAAAGGGGAAGGGGAAGCTCATTATTTTGATAAACTCACCTTTGCCTCTCAGCCCCCATCCCCCTGTTGTCCTGAAGCTCATCCTCTGCTGGGCATGCCCAGATCCCTCTGGACAGAGGAGTCTGTTTTGGTCCCAATTCTATTACACACTCGGCTGAGCAGAGGAGGAGGAGGAGGCCAGGGCCGCCAGGCAGTAATTAATTGCCTATTTGGACTCCTGCTGTTGCCTAGCTGGGAGGATGCAGGACAGCTCCCGCCTCAGTCTGCTCTGGGCTGGCTTCTGGCTGAAGGGAGGGGGAGTCCCTGCTCCCACTCTGAATCCATGCCCAACCTATTTTGGGAGGAAATGCAGCATCAGAAGCCCCATCTGTCCACCTTGATAGAAAGACACTAAGATCCTTGCCAGCTTTACGAAAGATCTCCCCAGAGTGCTCCACCATGGGGGTCTCTAGAAGGGAGTGAGGGTTGCTTTGTTTAGCCTCTGAGAAGCATCTCTAGTGATGAGAGAAGGCACTGAACTCAGAGTTTCAGAAACCTGGGTGTCAGTCCTGGCTTTTCTGCTCAATGGCTGTGTGCCTTTGGGTAGGACACCTGCCACCTCTGAGCCACAAATTCCCTCCTCTATAAAAAGGTGAGGAAGCCATCATACACTTATGGATTTGTGCTTTTTATACCTACAGAGCCCATTCTCTTAGAGAATCACCTGCTCCCTCCATTTTCTAATAACCTTTCTCAGTCTATGTGGCATGAGTGGGGCCAACCTAGGGACCCCAGAGACAGAGATGGGACCCAGGTTTAAACATCAGCATTCTCGTTGGGGCTTTTTTCTAGTATGATTAAGTAAAAACACTCTATTTCATTTTTTTGTTTTGAGACAGAGTCTCACTATGTCATCCTTGGTAGTGTCATGGCCTCACAGCTCACAGTAACCTCAAACTCTTGGGCTTAAGCAATTCTCTTGTCTCAGCCTCCCAAGTAGGTGAGACTATAGGTGCCCGCCACAGCACTCAGCTATTTTTGTTGTTGTTGTTATTGTTCCAGTTGTCATTGTTGTTTAGCTGGCCTGGGCTGGGTTCAAACCCACCAGCTTCGGTGCACGTGGCTCGTGCCATAACAACTGTGCTACGGGCACCGAGCCAAAAACCAAAATACTCTATTTCTTATACCCTACAGAGGTCCAGTTGCCTAGCATTAACAGTTGCAAGGCTGAGCTGTGGAGGCACAGAGCTGATAGTAGTTTGCAAGCCTCAACCCAAAAGGTATGTTGGGCCTGGGTGCAGTAGCTCGTGCCTGTAATCCTAGCACTCTGGGAGCCTGAGGCAGGTGGATCGCCTGAACTCATGAGTTCAAGACCAGCCTGAGTCAGAGCAAGATCCCATCTCTAAAAATAGCCGGGCATTGTGGCGGGTGCCTATAGTCCCAGTTACTCTGGAGGCTGAGGCAAGGGGATCACTTGACCCCAAGAGTTTGAGGTTGCTGCGAGCTATGATGCCATGGTACTCTACCAAAGGAGACAAAGTGAGACTCTATCTAAAACAAACAAACAAAAAACAAAGGTATGCTCTGCAAATAAGATCATTCTCATCATCACTGCTGTTATCTGGGCCCCAAAACATTTGCCCAAATGCAACTAGCTTTCCCGATGATTTGGCAGTGGCTTACAGAAGCCCTGGATTCTGAGAGTGAGTGTATCTTGATTAACTAGTAATGTCTGCCCTGGGTGCAGAAGGGACAGCGCCCTGAAATGGTCATGCTGCCTTCAGCCCTCCAACACTAGAGATGAAAGCTTGGGGTTAATTGACACCTCTGGTATTATAAGCAAATGTGGAATCTCAAATTAGAGACAGCAGGGGCCCATAGGATACTGGGGTGAGTTTACCCTGCCAAAGCCAGTGCTTAGGAAATCCTTCCTGCATCAAAAGTTGGAAGCTTTACCTAGTATTGAGAAGGGAATTAAAGGACCCTAGCAAGCTGCTATGTTCTTAAGACCTAGGGTGGTCCCGGGCATAATTGGCAGGAGGCTTAAAAGAGACAACAGGAGGTATCTGGGCCCTGAGTGTCTGAGATTGTTGGCTGTAGCAGTCCACCCAGGGTGGCTTTAAGGGGAAGGAAGACCAGTGAGGAGGCTGGTACAAGCTCCCAGGTGACAGGCAGTTAAGTTGGGCTTATGGCAGTGGCAGAGGGGACAAAAAGGAGGTGCACTTGGTGCTGAGAATTGACAAGTTGGAAAAGCCAGGCCTTGTCCCTACCCTCACAGAGCTTGTGATCTTGTGGGGGGAGCCAGACATTTCATCAAATAATCCAACAAGAAGCCCTGTGCATGGAGTGCTGTGAAGAAGCTCAAATGCCAGGAAAATGCCACCCAGGGCAGGAAGCGGGAGGTGATGATGGTCTTCCTAGAAGAAGAGCTGACACCACATCCTGGATGTAAAAGACAAGACTACTTCCCATCTAAAGTAAGTCTCAGCTCACATTGCCTCCTTTAGAAAGCCTTGGCTCAGCCCTCTCCACCCTCCCCTGCATGGCACGACTCATCACATCCCTGATCTTTCTGATTAGGTGCCCACCAGCCCCAGCAAATGGGGTCTTTCACCAGCTTTGGTCCTGACCCATTGGTCTCTGTCCTTTCCTAGCCCAGTTCCTGCTACGAGCAGAATTGAAGCCACTGAGCAACGTTCTTGCTCATTACAGGCTAGGAGGAGGTGGACACGTTTGACAGCAAGCTTTTCTTAGCAAGGACTGGAGCACAGGTGGTTTCCATGTGAGGTGACCTCGGAAGCGTGTTGGGGGAGTGGGGAAGGGAGATGGGATGAGGGGGGACACCAGTGAAGGGTGTGATCATGAGCAAGTCACCACTGTGGGTACCTGGAGTTCAGGCCCCCTGGAGACCCTCTGAAGGATTGTGTAGAATGTGCCTGAGAATTACCACACAAAAGGAAAGAGAAGCTGGGGCGTTTCTGCACTCACCCCTATCCCCACCAGGGGGTTAATAAATCTCTGGTACTTGTAGTTTGCCTTGCAAGTAGACTAGACTGGCTCTCGTGGCACCAGAGGCAGACCTCAGGTCAACAGGGCTACTGATTAGGTGTCCACCAGTCCCAGCACACTGGGCCTTTGACAGCCTGTGGCCCTGACCCATTGTCCTTTTCTTCTGATTCCAGAGGACTTCAGGATTCTTCTCGCCATGGTGGCTCAGGCAACCAGCTGTTCATCAGGGTAGCCTTTGAAATGGAACTCATTTGCTATTCTAGATAAGACCCATGGACTCATGGATCAGATGAGAGCGCCCCCTTTTCCAGCACTGAAGCTGAAATGGTGCTACGGAGGCTGGGAAGCCCTGGACGCTTGTCAGAGGCTGTCATGGAAATGACCCCAGAAGTCACAGGGTATGACCTTTGGGAACCTGGGTCCCATCCAAGAGGGGTCTTTACTCATGCAGTACATTTCTGTATGAATTTGCCAAAGCAGATGGCGCAGCTGCCCAAGGGAGACAGGCCGGGTTTACGAAAGAGCAGCAAGATCTGACCAGGCAGACACTGCTCCAAACGTTGTCTGAGTAGAGGAATTCTGTCCAGATGGCGCCAGAAGGAGCTGCGGGGAGGTGGGGGAGGGTTCAGCAGAGTCTGCTCAGATCTGCTGCCTCCCCAGGCCCAGGCTAAGGGGCAGCCTTAGAAGGCCCTTTGAGTGGAGCTGCTGGCTGCCAGGCATATGGCCATAGCCTGTGGCCTCAAGAGCAATGCTTTGGGAATGGAAACTTCCATGGATCAATCAAAATGATCGGGCACTTCAACGACCACAAGGGAAGTGGGTGCCTGGAGAGGATTGTCACCGTGTACTCTTTAAGGGTCTGCACAGGCAGCTGTAGCCCTCCCAAAGTGGGGAGGGTCTCCAACAGCCAGTGGGAGGGAGAGCCTGGGACTCCCCTGTCCCGTCGCTACCCCACTGGTCAGGTCCATCCAGCACCCCTGGACTCTTCAGGATGAGGGGACTCAGGTTTCTTCGCTGTCTTAGAAAAGCCAACACTGAGACGAGGCACCTGCTTATAGATCATTTTGCAGTGGATTGTGGGAAACCCCAGCTGGACAGTAAGCATGTGAGAGAGGGAAGCAAAGATGGAAAAAAACAGATGGGGATCACTCAGCGGGTTTCTGCTGTGGGAACTGGGGATTGGGATCACTCAGAAGGTTTCTGCTGTGGGAACTGGGGATCGGGATCACTCAGCGGGTTTCTGCTGTGGGAACTCTGGGGATCGGGATCACTCAGAGGGTTTCTACTGTGGGAACTCTGGGGATCGGGATCACTCAGCGGGTTTCTGCTGTGGGAACTCTGGGGATTGGGATCACTCAGCAGGTTTCTGCTGTGGGAACTGGGGATCGGGATCACTCAGCAGGTTTCTGCTGTGGGAACTGGGGATCGGGATCACTCAGCGGGTTTCTGCTGTGGAAACTGGGGATCGGGATCACTCAGAGGGTTTCTGCTGCGGGAACCCTGGGGATCGGGATCACTCAGAGGGTTTCTGCTGCGGGAACTCTGGGAGATGGCATAGAACAGACGTGCAAGTTGTCCCATCGGAGGAACGACAGAGCTGGGCTCTGGTCTCCCCTGCTATCCATCATGCCAGGGTCAGAGCCCTCAGATGAAGGGCCCACGGACTCAGGGTCAAACTGGAATGGTGAGTGCTCAGGAGACACAGGCAGGGCACCAGCAACTCTGCACCATCACGTTACTCCATCTTTTCTCCCCTTACTTCTTTCTTTCCTCTTTTCCTTTCCTCCACTTCACCTCTGGATCCTTCCTTACTGTGCCTGATGTTGCCAGCATCTTTTGGGGTACCTGGAATCCAGTGTTCCTGGAAGTGTGGTCCCTCAGCTTCCTGGAATCCTTGGTAACAAATGTAGATCCCAGGGCCCCGTGTCACAGTGGCAGCAGCAATTTGCTGGGTCTGGAATTTCCAGACCCTGCCCCTGCCTCCACCTAACCATTTGCCTCCTTTGGGTGCCACCAGCTGACCACCTCACCTCCCTCCAGACTCCTTACCAGCCACTGGACTGGCTGTGTCTCCAGTGTTGCCTCTGCCCTGAACTGAACTTTCCCAGAATTCAGGCTTGGCCCTTTATCTAATAGATGAGGAGAAGTAGGCCTCTATCCCCACCCCACCCCGTCATATCTGGCCAGTTGCTTCTCAGGGTGGCCAGGGTCCATAGGGAAAGGAAGTCAGAGATTAAAGTCCTTCTGTTCAAACAAGCAGTCACAGCAAGGCGTCTATGGCTTCACTGTGTGCAGCTCAATGTCCCATTCACAGAATAACACACAGTCACATCATGGTAGAGGCAGCAACTGACGGCATGATACAGCCACGTGCAAAGCCAGGGCTAATTTTACAGTGTGTACACGCTGACACAGCGAGCCACCAATCACACACAGTAACATGGGTACACAAATTGTCACAGCATGGAAAGAAACACGATTAGCACAGAGTAGAGTAACAGTCACTGGAGACTCCAAAGGTGGGAGGGTAGGAGGGGGTGAGGGAGGAAAAATGAACTAATAGGTACAGTGTACGCTAGTCAGGTGCCTGTACACTAAAAGCCAAAATCTCCCCACTGTGTAATATACTCCATGTAACAAAGCTGCTCTTGTACCCACTAAATCTATCGAAATAAAAAAAAAAAAGTGCTACTTAAAAACGTATCCAGGCCTCACAATAAAATCAGGTCTTCCTTAAAAAAAAAAAAAAGAAACACTGTTAGGAACAACACATGGTCCTGGGCATGTGATCTTATGGTGACATCATCACAGACCATATAATACAATTGCACAGCAAGACAGCGTCACAAACACATGGGCGCACATGTGTACACAAACACACACACACACACACAGAGTAACTCAGTCCACAGCAGCACAGGTGGACTCCCACACAGGTGGAAAGAAATCCGCACAGAGCAACACACCCCCTCACACTCACACACCATCTCGTGGCTCGGGTTAGCAGAGAGGCAGGAACACAGAACTGTGTTGCCACTGACCGCACCGCAGTTGCACAGAGCCTGGCAGGCACCAGGAGTGCGATGGAGTCGGGTGGGGGGGGGGGGAGCGGCTTTGTTTGCACAGATGTCTCCTAAAGCAGCCAGGGTGTTATTTAGCTGCTTGGATGAGCTAATGGATTCCAGCGGCTCAGGAGCCTGGGGGTTTGTTAGTGGCCCCCAAAGCAAGGGCTCCTCCTTCACGCTCCCCCACCCTCACTGACTTCTCAGTTCTCACTACCGTAGCCAACCCCTGTCCTCAAAGCCAGGGCCCTGTTTGAACAAGAAGGGCAGAAGCCGAACCAATGTTTGCATCTCAGGCCTCACTTGGCACATACAGGGATGGGGGCTTCCTTCTGGGACTGAGAACTAGGCTCTGCCAGGCAGATTCGGCTCAGCATGGCCTGGGTGGGAGGCCCGGGCCAGGCTGGGCTCTGTCCTGCTGGGGCCTCTGCCCTCTCTCTCCCACTTGCCCCACTGCCTTCCCTTCCATTCACAGCTGGCCTCTCCTCTCCTGAGAGTGGTGTCTACACCTGCCACCTTGCCTCACATCCACACTCCCGAACGGAATCACCCAGAGCCTCCCATATCCTCTTCCTTTTCCTCAGCCACTTTCTGGCCTGGGCTGCCATTGACCACATTGTGTCCTCTCCCATGGGATTTCAGGCAGTCATCCACACACAGCCCCTTCCTGCTTCTTGCTTCAGTTGCCCCTTCCTGTCTCCTTCCCTGGCATGTTGTTGGTGCCCTCTGGCTCTCAGCCACTGACCCTCCCTAAATGCCCCCAGGACAACATGGGGATGCCCACCTCGCCCACCATTCCACCATCCATGGGGATGAAGAGCACATCCTTGCTGGGCAGCATTCTTTTTCTTTTTTTTTTTTTTTAGAGACAGTCTCACTTTGCTGCCATTGGTAGAGTGCCATGGCGTTGCAGTTCACAGCAACCTCCAGCTCTTGGGCTTAGGCGATTCTCTTGCCTCAGCCTCCCGAGTAGCTGGGACTACAGGCACCAGCCACATGCTGACTATTTTTTTGTTGTTGCAGTTCAGCCAGGCCGGGCTGGAACCTGCCACCCTCAGTTTATGGGGCTGGAGCCCTACTCACTGAGCCACAGGCGCCGTCCTGCTGGGCTGCTTTCTTTTGGTACTTGCTAGGTGCGTGGCCTTGGGGAAGTTACTTTGGTTTTGTTTACCTCACTTTCCCATCTGTAAAATGGGGGCAATGATAATTTCTACTTCATAGGGCTTAGCAATGACTAAAGGTAAATGAATTAATGTACATGAAGTGTTTCGGAGAGTGCCTGGCATGTAGTAACTGCTACATAATGATTGGTATTTGGCTGTTATCTTTACCCCTAATATATTGAAAACTTACATACCTGCATTTGTAACACATGAGAGATACGATTTGCTAGCTTCTTGGAGCTGGAAAGCAAAGGGAAATGAGCAATTAAAGACCAACAGATGGCTGGGGCATGGTAGCTCTTGCCTATAATCCTAGCACTCTGGGAGGCCTGATGCAGGTGGATTGCTTGAGCTCAGGAGTTCAAGACCAGCCTAAGCAAGAATGAGACCCCATCTCTACTAAAAATAGAAAAATTAGCTGGACGTCATGACAAGCACCTGTAGTTCCAGCTACTCAGGAGGCTGAGGTAGGAGGATTGCTTAAGCTGAAGAGTTTCAGATTGTTGCTGTGGGCTCTGATGCCTTCTCTACCCAGGATGACAGAGTGGGACTCTACCTCATAATAAATAAATAAAATAAGTAAAGACTAACAGATGCCCTCAGAGGCATGGGCAGATATGGCTGGGAAAGTCTCAACTTATAAACCACAAGCATGGTGGTTTCCCATAGGGAACATCTACCACTGGAACATCTCCCGGCCTTCAAGATGGCCCCAGGGTTTCTTTCTCCAGGATCTGTGTCTTTGGGCAGTCCCCTCTCACATTGAACAGGGCTGACCCGTATAACCTGTGCGATGTTGTGGAAATTACACTATGTGACTCCCAAGGCTATAAACACATCACAAAAGACAGTGCAGTTTCTACCTTGCTCTCTCTTGGATCACTTGGTCTGGGGGAAGCCAGCCTCGGTAGGACACGTGGGTAGCCCTAGAGCGAGATCCATGTGGGGAGGGATTGAGGCCTTTTGCCAACAGCTGAAACCAATTTGCTGTCCAGATGAGTAAGTCACCTTCGGAGGGACTCCTCAGTCCCAGTCAAGCCTTCCGATAGATGACAGCTAACATCGTGACTGCAAGCTCATGAGAGACCCAAATCCTAAGCCTTGAATCATTAACTCACAGAAACTATGAGAGATAATAAACTGTATTGTTGTTTTAAACCACTGAGTTTTGAAGAAGCTATCGCTAGAAAGTTTAATGCTTTAACAATGGGAAGGTCATGGGTGATGACAAAGTCTACAGTGTGTCCACGGGCTGATGAAGGTCATCGAAGTTGATAAGGTCAAAAAACTGTGAAGCCAGGATGTTGGATGGTTGTCCCTAACAACATGGGCTGGGTCAATAACCTTTTGTATGCTTTTTCCATCAGCAACAAATGAGGAGGCAGAGTGAGGTTTACTGATTCCTGTCAAAGACTGGGGAAAAGGCAAGAGCAAGAAATGGAAAGAAAGCAGACAGGAGAGTATGACAGGTAGATCAACGAGAAACCACAGCCAGGGCAGAGACAATGAGGGGCAGAAAGAAGGCCAGAGGGAACCCGGAAGATGACCTTATTGCCTGGGAAGTCAAGCAGAGCAGACGCCCCTACCCAAGACCCAGCAAAACTCATGCTCTGCCCAGTAGGCCCAGTTGATGAAGGATAAATCCCAGGCTTCTATTCTTCTCTCTCCCCACATGTATATTTATCTCACTGGAACTTTATACCACCTGCCAGAGCTGACATTCACACAGCAGTATCCCCAATTTACGGTTGAAGAAATTGAGGCCAGATAGTGGCATGACTTGCCTGTGATCCCTAAATCACTCACTAAGCTGGGGCCAGGGAGAGGACTAGAACCCAGGCGTGCTGACTCCCCACTTCATGGCTACTGGGACCGCAGTCGGGAAAGGAGTGTGCAGCAGTGGGAGATGGGCAGAGACGAGCCAGGGGCAAAGGAACCCAGCTCAAAACGAGAGCCCAAGTGTGGGGCCAGCAGCTTTGCTCCCCAGGAGATAGAATGGGAAGGCACTAGAAAATTCTATGGGAGCCTTTCCATGCCCACCATCTTGATTCCTCAAAAGTCTGATCCTGAGGGGAGGCTGTCAGTGCTGAATCCATGGCCTGAATAAAACTGGAGGAGGTTCTGCTCCTTCAAACCCCCACCCCCAGCAGCCTCTTTGGGGCAGGGATGTGGGGAGGGAGCCTCCTGTCTGTTATCATCCTCTAACACCTGTGCTCTAGAGATAACATGATTAACTCCAGAGAGCGGGGCTCAGAAGAGTGGGTGCATAATGGGGGCTGGGGCAGTGGGTGATAGAAAGGGGCTCTGGGGGCCCGCAGGGAGGAGGGCGTCTGGGTGCCGTATAGGGGGTCAGAAACAGGCTTCAGCTCCTGCTGCTTTGCCTGGAGCCTCTGCAGACCCTTCCCTAGGTGCAGGGGTCGCTCACTGTTTCCTTATCTCTGGGAGCCATGACAGCCTGTCCTCCAAGGCTGCTGATCACATGGCATTGTTATCACCCTGTGCCTGTGTCTGTCACCGGCCAGGGCTGTGATTTGTGACAAACAGCACTTGAGCGCCAAAGGGAATCTGTTCTTGGCCTTATCTCCGGCCTGTGTATCCTGCGTGAGCCCCATGTTTGGTCCCTGTGGGGCCATCACTTTGCCAATAGTCGTCCCTGGGCACCCAGATAAGGTGCTAGCTGTCTGTGCCCTGGGACTCCCCAGTTGATGGCTGTGGGACAGGCAGGGCTCACGCTGACATTCCTTGTCTGGGTCAGCTTCTCAGGGCACTGTGGAAACCGTGGACACACCAAAGACACAGAACGTAGCTTGGGTAATGTTCCCAGCTTTAACCCTTAGTAGCTGTGCAATGTTTCATTTGCACGCAGTTTCCTACCCAGCCGAGGAAAGGCAAAAAAAAAAAAAAATGAGTCAGCACCAAGGACAGCACCAGCAAGGGCTTCCCCTACCTCTGCATGAGGTTGAAAGGCAGGAGGGGAGAGAGAGGAAAGGAAAAGAGAGAGGAAGAGGGCAGGAAGGTGGGGAGGAGGGAAAAAGAGAAGAGGGAGGAGAAGGTAGGGAAAGAAATGGGGGGATAAACGCAAAAGGGAAAGGGGAGGAAATCGCAAGGGAAGGAGAGCGAGAGATTCTCTGCAGGCCAAGGAGTGGTGTGATGTTTCTAGGCCTCTACTTTTCTCCTCATCTAGTGGTTGAAGAAAGACTATTTGTCCAAGGTAAGATATATGAGACTAAAGGTCCTTTTGATCTTGGATAAAGAGGAACTTGGAGCTATTTAACATTCCACACCAACAGAGGCCAGAGAAGGGACGTGAAGGAAGTGACAACAATTATAAAGCAGATCTTTACTGCGCCTTACCCTGTGCCATGGCTTATTTAACCCACCCACCAAACCTGTGGGATTGGTGCTATCATAGCCCCCATATTATAAATGAGGAAACAGAGTATGAGGGAAGCATAACTATCCCGAAGTCGCATTACCAGAAGACAAGAATGCCTGTAACCTGGAAAGGAAATAGACCCCTGCTTAGCTCCCCTCCGTCCCACTCCTTCTCCATCCTTGCCATCCTTTGAGTATCCAGGATCTTTCTGAACTTTTAATCCAGAGTTGGCCTCTCCTAAAATTCAATGTAAGCTCACACATCCCTACATTTGCAAAAGGAGCATTCTGGGTTCCATGTTTTAGCTTAAGAAGCTCTTTTAGATTTTTCTGGCCTGAATCAGCCAGTGCATGGTTTGGTTCATGAGGCAGAGAAAAGGCTGTCTGGAGAAGGCCCTGAGGCCTGACCTGCTGCCCACAGTCACGCTGCAGCTGATTTCTGAGGAGTGGGAAAGAGTCAAATGCTTACAAATAGACCTTCGAGTTTGGCAAATATAAGCTTCTATCAGGGAACTCCTGCGTGCCTTTGGCTGACCGAAGGTGAAGAGAATAGCCAAAAAGTGGTGTACACCCAAGGTCAAGCTCCAGCTTTACTGCCACTGCTCAGTGACCCTGGGAAAATTCCCTCTTTTCTCCAGGCCACAAAGAGAAATCATGGAGTCCCTGCAAGGTCAAACAAGGCAGCTATTTGGCACATATTAAATAGGGGTGATTTTTCTCTACCTTTTTTCCTTTGGTTTGCTACTCTGTAGGGTAGTTCCATCTGAGTGCTAGAGCTCTGTCCCATATTGAGGATATACTTGATATAGAAGGAGATGTCGGAGCAGCCACTATTGGGAAGTTCAATAATGGACAAGAAACGGGTAGATGGATGGCAGATGAAGGAGTTTATGCAGCCTGGATAAATGAGAGCTGCCCCACACTCTAACTGGGGAAGCTCAGAGATCCTCCCTGATTCCCTCTACACATAGAAATCCTCAAGGATATCATTCCTGAGCAGCAGAATAGGAGAGTGTAAATTCTGATGGACAGAGATACGATGTCTTTACAGCTCTCCCCCTGCCCCATGACTCTGATGAATCCTCTTTGGAGCTCCCCTCTACCATTATGGATGGTTTCTTTCTTGGCACATCATGAGCCTGGTGCCCAGGCCTCCTTGGTTTGAGGGAGATAGCAGTTGGTTTAGTGCATATCACAGTGATCCAGAGATACAGTCTGATAGATCTGACCAGGTTGTAGAGAGAAAGGGGTATTTTGAAGAGAGAATCACCGGGCATGGTGGCTCACTCCTGTAATCTTAGGACTCTGGGAGGCCAAGGCAGATGGATTGCCTGAGCTCAGGAGTTTAAGAGAAGGTGAGCAAGAGTGAGACCCCACCCCTAAAAATAGCTGGATGTGGCGGGTGCCTATAATTCCAGCTCCTTGGGAGGCTGAGGCAAGAGGATCTCTTGAGTCCAAGAGCTTGAGGTTGCTTGAGGCATGATGACACCATGGCACTCTACCCAGGGTGACAGAGTGAGACTCCATCTCAAAGAAAAAAGAAAAGAAAAGTCTGTGCCACCCTTCCCCTGCCTTGGTTGGAGAATACCATATAGACACATTTTTTTTTTTAATGCAAGGGATACGCTATATGAGTCTGGCTAGAAAGGATAATGTCACCCCTCCACATGGTGGTGATGATAGACTCTGGACTCAGAAGAAGTCCTGCCTGAGTGGAAACTACCATGCCCTTTAGGATGAGTTCCCAGGACAAACTCCATGCTGTGTGCACACCCAGGTCCCCATCTCATGTGTTCAAATGCCTTTGGGGCAGTTAGCATATTAGGTGGTCTGGCTCCTCCTAGTTCCAGAAGCCAATGAAGCAAGGTCTGTGCAGGGAGGGACTTAAACCCAGTCTCATTTGCATCCTCAGATGAGCCAGTGAGGCAGAAAATGTAGATAATAAAGAGAGTTAATGACAGGCCTCCCCAGCTGCCTGAGCTGGCCCTTGGGGAGAAGGAGTCGATGAGCTCCTGTCGCTGTTGTTCCGGACCCTCGATTTCTTCATCTTCTCTCTCCCACACAGCCCCCTTCCCAGCCTGGCTTGTTGTCTTGGACATTGATTGCAGGAGCTCGCACAGAGAAATGAGACCACAAGGGATCTGGGTATCTCTAGGTCAGTGATGGGACGTGGGTGGGGGAGGCAACTTGTTATTCTTTTTTTCTTTTTCTTTTTCTTTTTCTTTTTTTTTTTTTTGAGGCAGAGTCTATGTCACCCTGGGTAGACGGCTGTGAGGTCACAGCTCACAGAAACTTCCAGCTCTTGGGCTTAGGCGATTCTTTTGCCTCAGCCTCCCAAGTAGCTGGGACTACAGGTACCCACCACAATGCCCGGCTATTTTTTGGTTGTAGTTGTCATTGTTGTTTGGTAGACCTGGGCTGGATTCGAACCCACCAGCTCTGGTGTATGTG
>NW_003852418.1:1559293-1561037 GCF_000181295.1 Otolemur garnettii | reverse complement strand
TCATTGTTGTTTGGCGGGTCCGGGCTGGGGATTCGAACCCGCCACCTTAGGTGTACATTGCTGGCGCCTTAGCCGGTTGAGCTATAGGCGCCGAGCCCCAACTTGTTATTCTTAATGAAGATTGCACAACGCCCCAGCTCCCCAGAAAAGAAACTTCTCAGGAATCCTATGGAGAAGACATGACAGGAAGGTCCCACCCTGGGACTCCTGGTTGATAATACCACTAATACTAACTGTCACCGAAGTGGGGGGGCAGATTTAGAATGTGTCAAGCACTACACCAAGTGTGTTACATACAGTATTTTATTTAGTCCTTACTAGCCTTTCAATGCTAGTATTTTTTTCCCTCCATGATGCTAGTATTCTTATTATTCCCATTTTACAGATGAAGAGACTGAGTGCACAGTAATGACATAATTTTCCTGAGGTCATACACCAAGTATTTGGTAGATTTGGGATTCAAACCCAGGCCAGTATTACTCCAAGGTCTAGGGGTTGCCTCCCTCCTTATACATTGTCTTGTAAGACAAAAGTTATCCAGTCTGCCATTCTCCCCTCTCCGCCTTTATGGCGTATACTATTGACTCTGCTTCTCATCATGTCTTCTTACAAGACGTTGAGAATCAAGTGAGTTGTGGCCAAGAAACAAGAGCAAAATCATCCCATTCTCCAGCAGATTTGAGTGAAAGCCAGCTAGTAAAACAAGGTACAAGGTACAACTCAAAGAGGACACGTTGGAGAAAAGCCCAGCTGTATCTATAAGGAACTGCATGTAAGGTGGCATACATATTTATGCTGTATCAGGGTCACTATCGTCTTACCATATTAAGCTGAAAATGTCAGTACTCTCTGGATAGGCAGATACATTTCACAGGGAAAAGAATTTTTCTTTTGTTTCCTTGCTCTGTACTAATAAGTTGGTTCAGTAATAAATATGTAAGACCTTTTGTCTGAACAAGAAGCGCGCAGTCTGGCGGAGAGGTGGTTATGAAGCTAGGTGTCTATTACAGGTTCCTCTATTGGGAGCATTACGTGCATACTTTTGCCAATACAACCTCGGATTGGGAGTTCTCTTGATATTAGCTGAATCACGTGATTGGCATTCTTGAGTTTGTAGTCAACCAGAATCTTCAAACCTTTTTCATTTGGACAGGGTCAAATTGGTCTTTTGCATTCTGAATTCACACAAAGCATGTTGGTTTTAAGAGGTTTGGTTGCCCAGGGGACCCGTATCCCTCCCCTATGTAGTCCAAAACAGAGTTCCTGCATTTAGAATGGGTTTCATCTTTTTCTGTGTTTACTTTTTAATCAAGGTATAATCACATAGAAAAGTGTAATAATCTCAAGAAATAGCTTGATTAATTTTCACCTAGGTGAAAATAGAGAACATTTTCCCTATAAGATTTCCTCTCAATTCCTTTACCCTAGAAATAGCCACCATAGATTTCACTTAGTTTAAAGCATTCGCTATTATAAATTATCAACTTTTATAAAATGAGATTTAAAAGTATGACAGAATTCTTCCATCCTGGCGATTCAATTTGTTGATTTAAAAATTGTTTCTAGGCTCGGCGCCTGTGGCTCAAGCGGCTAAGGCGCCAACCACATACACCTAAGGTGGCGGGTTCAAATCCCCAGCCCGGGCCCGCCAAACAACAATGACAGCTGCAACCAAAAAATGGCCAGGTGTTGTGGCGGGCACCTGTAGTCCCAGCTACTTGGGAGGCTGAGGCAGGAGACTCGC
>NW_003852418.1:1537150-1559209 GCF_000181295.1 Otolemur garnettii | reverse complement strand
ATAAAAATAAAAATTGTTTCTAAGTTGTGAGAATAGTTTTTCCTTCTGAGAGTTGATAACTATCCAAAATTATGTTTTCTGGGTTTTTCTCTATATTTAGAAAATTTTTATTCATTTAATTCATTGGGAATTTGCTAACTGCTCTCATATGAAGGTGAAAATAGATATTTTCTAGGCCATTATCTTTATACTATGTATTGATAAACTATTCCCCACTAAGTTGAACTTTTTATTTTATTTATTTATTTATTTGAGATAGAGTCTCACTATGTCACCCTCGGTAGAGTGCTGTGGTGTCACAGCTCACAGCAACCTTAAACTCTTGGGCTTAAATGATTCTCTTGCCTCATCCTCCCAAGTAGCACCACAAGTGCCTGACACAATGCCCAGCTATTTTTTTGTTGTTGTTACAGTTGTCATTATTTTTTTAGCTGGTCCAAGCCGAGTTTGAACCCACAGCCTTGGTGTATGTGGCCGGCACCCTACCCACTGAGCTATGGGTGCTATCTAAGTTGAACTTCTTAAATACATATATTTTTGAGACAGGGTCTCACTCTATTGCCTGAGCTATAGTGCAGGGTCATCATCATAGCTCACAACAACCTCAAACTCCTGGACTGAAGTGATCCTCCTGCCCCAGCCTCCTGAGTAGCTGGGACTACAGATGCACACCACCACACTCAGCTAACTTTTCTATGTTCTTTTTAAAGATGGGATCTTCTGTATTGTTCAGGCTGGTTTCAAACTCCTGACCTCAAAGGATCTTCCTGCCTTGACCTCCCAAAGTGCTAGGATTACAGGAGTAAACCACCACACCCAACCTAAGTTGAACTCTGAAATTTTTTTTTAAGTTTAATTCACCTATGTAACACCCACTCTTAAGTTTGGATGTTAATAATGCCCATATCACAAAATGAGGATGAAAGTCAGGTTACGTGGGGTAAGCATAGCATCGGTCACAGTTTAAGTTTTGGCACATAGTGAGTCCTCAACAAGCGATAATTCCATTTCCTTCCGACCACCTCTATAGACACTTTCCCCACACACTTCCTTTGTCCCACACACATACACTCTCTCAGATACTGAAACTATGGAAGGAAAAACTTTCTAAAAAGACAGGTTGATTCTGGAGGTCAGATGTGCAGCCAGAAGTTAGATGACCTCCAATCAGCATGTTTAGAGAGAGATTCTATTTCTTTCCTGAAGTCCTGGATGGATAACTTCCAAATGCCAGTTTTGAAACTAATATCAATGCATGGTGACACTTTCTGTGTTTCTCAGTAAAAACCAGAAAAATAAAGACAAAAGAGTAAGTTTTTATAAAGCCATTTTAACTAACTGTTCTTTATTTGGAGACTATTGTCTTCCTATTTTTTTTAAGCATTAAAATTTCTGGCTCAGCGCCTGTGGCTCAAGTGGCTAAGGCGCCAGCCACATACACCTGAGGTAGCGGGTTCAAATCCAGCCCAGGCCCAATAAATAACAATGACGACTGCAACCAAAAAATAGCCAGGCGTTGTGGTGGGCGCCAGTAGTCCCAGCTACTTGGGAGGCGGAGGCAGGAAAATCGCTTGAACCCAGGAATTGGAGGTTGCTGTGAGCTGTGATGCCATGGCATTCTACCCAGGGTGACAGCTTGAGGCTCTGTCTCAAAAAAATTTTTTTCCTTTGTTTTTGTTAAGCGATGAAGAGATCAGGTGATAGTTGTTATCCTGAAATGTCTACACTTGGCATCATCCTTGACTGCTTAAAATTTTGCTGCTTCGCAAAACCCTGCTTCACAAAAATCTCTCTCACAACAAGATCAATTCTGAAGTTCACTGCAACATCACAAGAATAGGATTCAATGATTGTGATCAACATTTTTTCCCATTTTTCAGAGCACTGTGCACTATGCATAGTAGGCGATCCATTACTTTTGTGGGTTAACTGAACGAATGGTGTTGTAGGGCAACACCTGGCAGTTTGTTTGCCATTGGCCAGAAAGAAACTCAGGAAGGAAAAGCCAAACTTGATTGAACTGAGAACTGTAGACCAGGCATTTACCTCTGAGTATTGTGGATACATTCGAGCGCTCCTCTCGCCCAGCCGTCAGCACCTCGGACAGCTCAGCCGCAATTACCCTGGTCTCTGAGGAACCCTAACTAAACACAGACAAAGGCATTTTTACATTATCTTTTCCTTATTATTTAAACAAGCGCCTCCTGTTCATACATAAGCCTTCCTCCTTGCGCCCTTAAACCTCCCTCTCAGATTGCTTGCCTCGCAGTTTGCAATTCCCTAGCAAAACGGCCAGCTCCAATCCCAGCTTCAGAAATGCCAATTTTAATTAAAAGTGCAATTTTCAAATCCGCCCAAAGCTCAGACAGGACATGGCACACTTGCTGCCCCATGATCTTTCTGCCTGCTTTGTTGATTAAAATGGTGCCAATCTAAGTGCTTTGTCAAATCTTCGCACAAAGGAGGAGAAATTGACATTTACACCTTTATACCGGCAAGAAAGTGATATATTAGATTCACCTCTATTGCCACAAAGGCTTGACTGTGGCTTAAGGGCAGAATTGGGCCAAAAGGTCTCCAGTGATAGCTCTGTTTCAGTGTTTCAAGCTTGGCTCTTTCACCAGCTGGTGGTGATGGTGGCGGTGATGGGAGTAACTAGGCCACCCCTCTCTTCCCAGTCGGTGCCCTTTGTACCTATGCAAGGACACTAAGCTTCCAGAGTATGGTTCTTTAATTTTAGGGAACAAAAGGACAACCCAAAAGATTCTCTCTCTTTTTTTTTTTTCTTTTTGAGACAGAGTCTCAAGCTGTCGCCCTGGGTAGAGTGCCATGACATCACAGCTCACAGCAACCTCCAACTCCTGGGCTGAAGCGAGTCTCCTGCATCAGCCTCCCAAGTAGCTGGGATCACAGGCAGCTGCCACAATGCCTGGCTATTTTTTTGGTTGCAGCCGCCATTGTTGTTTGGCGGGTCTGGGCTGGGTTCGAACCCACCACCTTAGGTGTATGTGGCCGGCGCCTTAGCCACTTCAGCCACAGGCGCCAAGCCGCAAAAGATTCTCTTAAAGTGCAAATTCATTGGCTCCACTTCTAGAAATTCTGACTCAGTAGGTTTAAAATGTGGTCCCCAAAATCTTAAGTTTAAGGTAATGTTTAGATCAGTGTTTTTCAACTTTTTTGGGGGGGGAGGGCTAGGGCTAGGTTTGAACCTAACACCTCCAGCATATGGGATTGGCACTCTACCCCTTTGAGCCACAGGCGCCACCCTCAACTTTTTTTTTTAACCTCATGGCACACTTGAACCTATAGCTCAGTGGTTCTTAACCTTCCTAATCCTGCAACCCTTTAATACAGTTCTTGTGGGTCATGACCCACAGGCTGAGAACCACTGCTACAGCTAAACTTCCATGGCACAATTAAATTACATTGATCAAAAAGAGTAAAAAAAGACAAAGAATATACTTATTGTGCTTTGAACTTCTTTTGAAAATAATGTCATTAATGATTTTTAAAATTTTTTCATGGTACACTGTCGAGAATCACTGCTTTAAATCATAATCCGATAAAATGTGTTCTAGTAATTCCCAGAAATTTGGCTACAAGGGTCTGAGCTATGGACTGGGGCAGGGGTGAAACCCTGGGCAGTGAATCTAGAAGGATGATCGTATCCAGCTTTGACATCTACATTCTGGTGTCCTTGGCCAACTGATGTCCTCTTCATGTTGTCACTTTTCTACCTTTATAACTGAAGGGTCCTGCAATAGACCACCAAGTTGATGCTATTAATGTGCAAAGATGTTCTACAAATCAAAAAGAAAAAGAGAAAGCACCTGATACAAAGATGGGTAAAGTGATACCAACGAGCGTTTCTTGGAGAAGAAAACACAATGAACAAAAATTTGAGATTGTCCATCTTACTAGTGGCCAGGTACGTGCAAATTAAAATGACAATAAGCCCTTTGGGTACTGCTTGTTTTGTTGTTTTTCTTTTTTTTTTTTTTTTTTGAGACAGAGCCTCAAGCTGTCCCCCTGGGTAGAGTGCCATGGCATTACAGCTCACAGCAACCTCCAACTCCTGGGCTCAAGCGAGTCTCTTGCCTCCGCCTCCCAAGTAGCTGGGACCACAAGCGCCCGCCACAACGCCCGGCTATTTTTTGGTTGCAGCCGTCATTGTTGTTTGGCGGGTCCAGGCTGGGGATTCGAACCCGCCACCTTAGGTGTACGTGGCTGGCGCCTTAGCCAGTTGAGCTATAGGCGCCGAGCCTGTTGTTTTTCATTTATGCTTCATTCAGTTGCTCACCATAGTGGGAAAGAGAGAAACTTGTGAATTGGTAATCACCAGTGTTGAAAGGGTGTGGAGAAAGGAGAATTCCCTATATCTCCGGTGAAGCTGTGAATGACTGCAATGTTTTGAGAAAGCGATCTGTCAGGATTTATTAAGATGGAAAAAGTGCATTCTCTCGTTCAGCAATCCGGTTTGGGGAATTTATCCTACACGAGAAATGCATCACAACGTGTGAATATAAGCAATGAAAGTTCATCGAGCATTATTCGTGGTGGCAGAAAACTGGAAATTACTTAAAAGTCTATCCACAAAGGACTAGAGTAGACTCTGCTCCATCCCAATTGAGAAATATTCTACGGTTATTGAAAAAAATCTATCAGATCTGGAACTGTTGATCTTGAATGACATCCATGATCTATTGTTCAATATAATGTGAAATGTCAAATCACAGATTAATGAGTACAATATCCCATTTTCTTGAAGAAGATAAAAAAGCTGTAGATTGTCTCTAGATGTGTGGGGATGAGCTTGGCATCATGTGTAGAAGAAAATACCCCAGACTCTTGATATTGATTTATTCCCCAAATGAGATTATCAGGGAGATGGGAAACTATAATATTTTCTTTTCTTTTTTTTTTTTAATAGGGGAAAGTATGAAAGCAGTCCCCCACTACCACAAATTATGCAGTCGAGTTTCCCACATTTGGGGAAAGCACAGGGGTCACCCCATCTAGAGTGCAATGCATAAGGCTCTCCCTGGGAAAACCACCTTTGCAATCATGGTATCTCCCCTGCCAGGTAAGTATAATATTTTCTTCATTCACTTCCACATTGTATGACTTCTTCCAAATGAATCTAGTATTACTCCTATAAGTGGACAACTATGAAACTGACTTAAGACCTAATCAGGGGATCACTTAGATCCTTCCAACTCCTACAACCTTGGGACACTCACCTCTTTCTCCTTCCCTGAATCAAGATCTATTTATGTCAAAGATTCAAAGTCACCCAGAATTAGGCTAGAGCCTCAGGGTAAAGTCCATTGTAGTGTAACACAGAGTCCATGCGGGAGGCCCCAGGACCCTGAAGTTGGATTTTGTGACCAGATTGTACCTCCTGATTCTAACCCATTCTGGGGTCTTGCAGGTGAAAAGACAAAGCAGTGCCTTATCTCGCCTCAAGTTCTCCCAGAACATCACCTGGCTCCTTTCTACGCTATGAAATTCACAGCCAGGACTACTTGGGATTCTCTGGGGACTAAGCCATACTATAACTCATGAAGACGATCTAAGGGAAGTCCAAAAGACTTCAAGTTCTAGCTGACCCTGTTACTGCCACTGTGAAGTTGCTACCAGCCACACACGCACAACATCAAACAGGATGCTGATGAGAGAGGGTTCCCTGAGAGCCACCCCCAGCCCTCCCTTTGCTGTGCCAGGCTTCTCCTGCTCATGTCCAGAGTACAGATCCAGGGACTGAGGCGACAATGATGCTTTCATTTCTATCCCTGTTAAGAAGAATAAAATACACCTCAAGGATAGAAAAATTAAAAGATACAACTTTGCAGAGTTTATTTAAAAATTCTAAAGTAAACACCCATTTAACCCCACTCCAAGCAAGAAATAGAACATTATCTGAGATGCCTCATGTGATGCTCCCTAGTCATGCCTTCTCCTTCCCTTCAGAATAAACCAGTATTCTGCTTTTATGGTCAACAATGTCCCTGTTTTCTTTTAAACCTCTCCCACCTTTGTATGCAACCACTTTTGTCTTCTTTGAATTTGCTATAAATGGATTCATGTTATGTATTTGTGTTGACATATGAAAAATGTATCCCCGTTGCTATGTGTGGCTGCAGTTCATTCCTTTTCACTGCCATACAGTATTCTGCAGTACGATGACACCACAATTAATCCTTCTACCTACAGTAGGCGTTTGGGTTGTTTCCAGCTATTGGCTTTTATGAACCATGATAATTGTGTATATGTCTCCTGATGTATACACAAGTGTCTTTCGAAAGAAATGGAATTGCTGGATCAGAGGGCTTGCCTATCTCCAACTTTACTTGATAATACTCAACTGTTTCCCAAAGTGGCTCTACCAATGGACACTTCCACCAGCAATGACAGAATTCCTAGTGCTCCACCATCTCACCAAAATTTTATGGATGCTCTTTCTCTTCTCAGACTCTTTGAACATGCTGGTCCTTCTTCTTAGAGCCCCCCCTTTCCCTATTTTATTTCTCTTGCAATCTCTAGGTTACCATTAAGGATTCTTCCTACTGGAAGCCTCCCCTGACTCCTTTGATCTGGGTAACCTGCCACCTCCAGCTCCCACAGGCCCCTGCCCTGCCCCATTCATTGTAGATATGACACTGTATTGGCACTGCCCACTCACTTTTCTATCCTGGCCCCCACAGGATTGAGGGTTCCCTGAAGGCAGGGGTATATCTTGGTCTAATGCAGTGTCTGGCACACAGTAAGTGCTCCGTTCACGACTGTTGAATAAACAGGTAAAACCCATTTTGCTCCTCAACCTGTGGCTCTTCTTAACCATCAGGAAGCCAGGTGACACTAAGGCTTTTTAGAGAATTGTTGCCAAAACAACAAATAATAACTCTGGGGAAATTAATTGTCAGATCTGGTTCTTTCATTAATAGCTCATCAAAGGACGGTGAGCCCCCAGTGGGCCTCTTAAAAATAAGTAACTGATCAGCATGGAAGGAAGGGCATCCTGCTTCCAGAACCCCCATCACTACGACAAACACACAAACAGGCACACCTCCTGTGAATTGCTGGCCCTGGCCATTTAACACAGTTATTACCAACTCCCACTTAGTGAATTATGAGCAAGAGCCTCAAGAGAGCTTTCAAAGATCTTCAAATGGATGTTTAAAAGCCTGCAGTTGCTCAGACAGGCTCAGCTAATGGCATTTATTACTTGGAGGATAGGGTATTTACATAAAGCTGGATTTTTATTATAACAGTCAGATGTTTTCTGAGGGGAGGGGTGGGAGGGAGAAGAAAGGGCGAAGGTGCATGAATCTGTTTCTATTCAATTTGAGAAGTTGGCAAACCCAGCTGATTCTCTCAGATGTCAGCATGCCTAGGGTGGGGGTTGAGCTGGGAGCTCCTGGTACAGGAATGACCAGGTACTGAGAATGGCACTGGGCTCCAAAGACTCAGCACCCTGGACAGTTCCCAGCATCCGCCTCTAATTTGTTGGTAGGTACATTCACAGATCATTCTCTTTTTTTTTGGATACAGTTTAACTTTGCCACCCTAGGTAAAGTGCTCTGATGTCATAGCTCACAGCAACCTCAAAGTCTTGGGCTCAAGTGATTCTCTTGCCTCAGCCTCCCGAGTAGCTGGGACCGCAGGCACACTCCACAATGCCCAGCTACTTTTAGAGACAGGGTCCCACTCTTGCTCAGCCAGGTTTTGAACTTCTGAGCTCAGGCAATCCACCACCTAGGCCTCCCCGAGTGTTAGGACTACATGTGTGAGCCACTGCACCTGGGCCCAGCCCCAGACAGTTCATTCTTAACAGTGTCCTTCTGTTAATGATTTGGGGAGTTCCCTCATTTATCCTCATTTTAGTTCAGAATGGAGATAATCAAGGACATTGACTTCCCAGCTTCCAGCTCTAGGCACCCCTATGTGTTTCTCTGCATGACAATGGGCAACATACAAATGCATCAAAATCAGTTATTACGGGCCTCAAGGAATTATATATTGTTGTAAAACAAACCACCTTCAAAACCGAGAGGCTTAAAACAATAATGATTTATTATTTCTCATGATTTCATAGATGGACTGGACTTTAATCAGTTGGCAGATGAGTTGGGCTGGAGGATCAGATGGTGGCTAGGGATTTAATGGAAGAGGTGACACAAGGGATGAGTCTGGAAGAGTAATATGTGTTTTCCAGGCAGATAGCACTGAGAAGATGACGCAAAACGAGAGTCAAGGTATGAAACAACATGGGGGGTTTGGGAAGCCATGGACAGTGGCAAGTGGTTCTAAATGACCAGATCAGGCTCGGCACCTATAGCTCAGCAGCTAGGGCGCCAGCCACATACACTGGAGCTGGCAGGTTCAAATCCAGCCTGGGCCTGCCAAACAACAATGACAACTATAACCAAATAAAAAAAAAAAAGCCCGGCATTGTGGTGGGCACCTGTAGTCCCAGCTACTTGGGAGGCTGAGGCAAGAGAATCGCTTAAGCCCAAGAGTTTGAGGTTGCTGTGAGCTGTGATGCCACAGCACTCTACCTAGGGTGACACAGTGAGACTCTGTCTCAAAATAAATAAATAAATAACCAGATCATATGAGAGACTTGGAGGGAGAATTACTTCAGATGACTCTGGGAAGATGAGTAGGGCACTGGGTCAATTGGCATTATCCCATAGGCATTGAGGAAGCCTGGAGCAGAGAGATATTATTTAAATAAATAATTACTATATACTCGGCACAATGCCAAACCCTGGAGATGCAGCATTATCTTATTTAACTTTAACCATTATCACCATTTCATATATGAAGAAATTGAGGCTTACCTGGGATTGCATACCTAGGTGGTTTAACTCCATATTCAATTGTTTTAATTCCTCTGTTCCATAGCTCTGCTAAGGGCGTTTGATTTGGGGAGTATAACAGGTAATGTGGAATGGGGCAGGATTAGATTTGTATTTTATTTTATTTTATTTTATTTTTGAGACAGAGCCTCAAGCTGTTGCTCTGGGTAGAGTGCTATGGCATCACAGCTCACAGCAACCTCCATCTCCTGGGCTCCAGCGATTCTCCTGCCTCCACCTCCCAAGTAGCGGGGACTACAGGCACTCGCCACAGTGCTCAGCTATTTTTTGGTTGCAGTTGTCATTGTTGTTTGGCGGGCCAGGCTGGATTCAAACCCCCCAGCTCAGGTGTATGTGGCTGGCACCTTACCCACTGGAGCCACAGACGCCAAGCCTAAATTTGCATTTTAGCAAAAAAAAAAAAAAGCTGGATGGAATTTCATAATTTAATAAACACAAAAAAATGTTGGGTTAAACAAAGTTTATCAGAAATCTGTGCTGAACTTCTCAGAGCCTTTAATAAGCTAATGTGCACTAGAAAGTAAATTATGTGACCAAGGGGATTTTTGTCTCTTTTTTTTTTTTCCAGTTTTTGGCTGGGGCTGGGTTTGAACCCACCACCTCCAGCATATGGGGCTGGTGCCCTACTCCTTTGAGCCACAGGCACCACCCAGGATTTTTGTCTCTTTTATTGACAGCTTTATCCCCAACACCCAAAACCGTGTCAGACATATAATAAGTGCTCGATAAAAATGTACTGAATGAATGCAAATATGAACTCAGAGCTTGCTCAGGCAAAGGATTCGGGACGAAGAAAACAAGACATGCGCATGCCTTCCAGAAGTGTCCAGTCAAAAGGCATTTTCTCATTTTGCACACGATTGAGTTTTCTGTAACTCCCAACAAGCTTATAAAATTTTCTGCCTCATGAGAGAACTGAGGCTCAGAGAGGTGAAATGACTTTCCTAAGGACTTAGCAGGGCCAGGGTGAAAACTGCTGGTCCCCTGACTAATGGACCCCCACTTTCCTGCCAGTGGAGGAGTAATAAGCAATGGATGAAAAAGCCTGAAGGACTCCATGCCATCTACACACCAGAATCCTGAGCAATCTCACACTGTCACTTCAGACAGGGGAAGTGAGGCTGTCCCTGTTTCTTCCTGCCATGGGAACCACATGCTTCTCCATGGTTTGACCACCCTGGAGAGTTCTGAGGCAGGGCAGCAGCTGATGCGAAGCTGTGACCAGGTCCTCCCGGGGCTCTCAGGTGGGTGGGCCTTCCTACAGAGGGCCAGTGCTTTGCCAACACATAAGCCTCTAACTCGGGAGGGAGTAGTGCGGGAGTTCCATCCATCTTCAAAAAATCCTATGTCCTGTGGTCACACAGGCACACATATATATATGACAGCACACATATGTGCAAAGAACCCAATACAAAGAGCACACATACATCCATAACAGGGGATGAAAGTGTGTACACACGCATACTGTCATCCACAGAGTGCACACATACAAATGCACAGATCACACCCATGGGGGTGGGTTTGGATACACATGCATAATCACATACCTGATAGCCATCACTCACTCTGGGGGACTCCCTGCTGAAGTCCCTCCCTGTAGGGAGAGAGGAGGAGGGGAGGCAAGGAAGGGTGTCAAAGCAGAGTAGGGACAGGCTGTCCCTACACACAGCAGCTCAGAATGTCTCCCCCTTCAGCCACAGGTTGTCTATTGCACCATTGTTAGGAGGGCCTGGCAGATCTGGCCTCTTGGAGATTCCAGTTCTTAGAACAAAATAGTTGGCAGGGCAGGTGGAGGGACTTAAAAAAAGGTTCTCCCAGAATCGGGGGCACATGTGCAACCCTATCTAATATCTCTGAAACAAGTTGAATTAACTCCCAAATTTTGGAAGCCAGAATTGTCACATCACTTATTTCCTTAAATCAAATGTGATCGTTTTGAATCCTTATCCAGCTGGCCAGGAAGGAAATTCAACTAGTTGTAATAGAGCTTCTTCACACCCACTGCCAGCCCTGCTGGTTGAAGGAAGGTCACGAGGGTTTACTCAGAGTAGTTCCCGTGGGAAGAAACCTCTTTTCTTCCAATGAGCTGGAATGCTCATTGTTCAAACTCACATAGTCCCTCAAAGACAGATTCTATGGCCTGAATGCTTAGCCTGAGGACGAGGATCCTTGCTGGGTCTACCCTTCTGAGGGGCACCTACCCTACCATGCCCATGTAGAGAGCTGGCGCTGGTGGCTAGCTCTCCTCACTCTGTCCATTTTGTCACCAAATGTTTACTGAGCACCTCTGAAGGGACAGCTGTTGAGCACAAATGAAGAACAGGTTTATCTTCAAGGAGTTTCCATTAAAGGCTGATGCTAACCACATAATAGTCCCAAATTGGCAATGTCTGCCTCCCCTCTTTTCTCAGATGGAGAGTGCCGGAGGCATTAGTGTCACTCAGTTTTTCTTCGCTGTTGCACCTACCTTGTTTCCCCGAAAATAAGACACTGTCTTATATTTCTTTTTTCTCAAGAAGACACACTAGGGCTTATTTTCAGGGGATTTTTCTGTTTGTTTATTTTTTGCAGTTTTTTTTTTTTTTGGCTGGGCACTGGGTTTGAACCCACCACCTCTGGTATATGAGGCTGGCACCCTATGCCTTTGAGCCATAGGCATTACCCAGGATGTCTTATTTTTATTAAGTATAATACAACAATCTACATTTATTCAAATACAGGTAAGTCATCTTCTGAAACCTGACAGGGGGAACTGACCTTGTTGGTGGGGCTGGTGCTAGTGATGCGTGAACTCCTTTCCCCTAGCCGTTCGCACATGCGCAACAGATGCCAGCCACCACGGTTACCACACGCGCGTGCTTGCGCAAGTGCGAACCGGCTGGGAGAAAGGAGCTGTGGCAGATAAAAGGTACTCCAGTCTTCCTCACTGCTCTTTGCCGAAATGCAGGGCGTGGCTATGCAGATACGCATGTGCATAGCCATGCCCATCACTAGGTCTTATTATGGGGTAGGGCTTCTATTTAACAAATGCATAGAAATCCTGCTAGAGCTTATTTTTGGGGTAGGTCTTATTTTGGGGGAAACACGGTATTAAGCATAAGCTGATGGTCTTGGGCTGAACCCAAGTCATTCAGGGCCTTACACATGAGAGTGAACTGTCTGTCATCTCAGAGCTCCACTCTCCAATAACGGTAGACTCTCCATCATTTCTATAAGGAGGCCCAGATCCTTCCTATATACATTCCTGAGCATCCCAGAATTCTGGAAGTGGGTATGCAGATTGTCTCACACACACACACCTCCTGAATGAGACTTGTATTCATTAAGGTCCTGGAGAACAGTTAGTTAAAAGGAAGGAGACCACTGAAATATGTCTTCCTTTATCAGCCTGATTCTCCAACACAAACTGATTGACTCCAGCGGGCTTAATTCAAATGAATTGCACGTTCTCCGTGCTATAAAAATGACTTTATCACAGTCAAGAAGAGAAAGATTAGAAGAAATGAATATGTGGGTGATTGAATACAGGATGTCCAATGACAGGGTATGGAGGACGCAGATTGCTATCTCAGTTTATGATGCTCCCAAGTGCTGCTCCCTCACTGGGCAGAGGCAGGATGGCCACAGGGTAAACACTGCCCCAGCCACATCTGGCATGAGAATGGTCATTGGCCTGGGCTGCCCTGGCCATATGTGGCCTCCTGCTGTGGTCAGTGTAAAGGAAGTACAGAAGGTGGGATCTGGAGTCAGACTGCCTGGGTTTGGACGCCAGCCTCCCAGTGTAATTGCTATGTGGCCTACAGTACACTGGTTTACCTCAGTATGCCTCATTCTCTCCATCTGGAAAATGGGAATAATGGGCCAGGTGTGGTGACTCATGCCTGTAATCCTAGCACTCTGGGAGGCTGAGGTGAGTGAATTGCCTGAGCTCACAGGTTCGAGACCAGCCCGAGCAAGAGTGAGACCTTGTCTCTAAAAATAGCCCAGCATTGTGGCAGGTATCTATAGTAGTCCCAGCTATGTGGGAGGCTGAGACAAGAGAATCACTTGAGCCCAAGAGTTTGAGGTTGCTGTAAGCTATGATGCTATGATGCCATGGCACTCTACCGAGGGCAACAAAGTGAAGCTGTCTCAAAAAAAAAAAAAGAAAGAAAGAAAGAGAAGAAAATAGGAATAATAACAACAGTAGCACTCTCACACATGAAGTGGGGTGTCCCACATGAAGGCCAGGCCAGGCTGACTTGGTGTCAGCATCTCTCAATCAGATCTCTGGGGCTGGCCAGGGCAACATGAAGTTTCTGACCCCTTGGGAAGAAATCATATTAGGAGGAGCTTTTGACCCTCTCCAATAAGTAAGAGCATTCAGGTGCTGGGCTGTGACTTGGTGACAGTGCAGCCAGCTTCTTGGGTTCAGATGCTGGCCCTGCTATTTGTTAGCTGTCTGTATTTGGGCACATTATTCTACCTCTCTTGGCCTCAGTTTCCTCATCTATGTAACGGGGTCACCAATAGTCCTTATTTCACAGAATCAGTGTGAGGACTACATGAGATAACCCATCTGAGACAGATGGTACAATCCTGGGGTAAAACAGGCACTCAACAAACACTGGTTGTTATTAACTTATCATCTTGATGAGGTATCTCATGGTACTGCTTCTCAGATTCTGACTCTAGATTTTACCTGCTAAGTTTTGAAGCAATCATCCATTCATTCTTATGTTTAGTAAACAGGCTGCTGTTTAGAGCTGAGACTGGGATCCAGTGATAAACCAGCAAGGCCAGGTCCCTCACACTGACCTCAGGAAGCTCACAGTCAGTCCTTCAGGGGAGGCAGACAAGAAACCAACAGACAAATCCAAAAACAACTTCAGGTGGTCTGTGCTGTGAAGAAACAGTGGGCAGGGTAAGGGGATGGAGACTGACCACTTTTTGGTGGTCAGCCAAGGCCTCTCAGAGGAGGGGACACTGGAATGGAGGCCTGGATGAAATAAGGGCCTACAGCCTGCTTAGTAACATGGGTAAAGTGCAGCGGTTAAGAGGAAGTTGGGGAATAAGGGCAATGCTCATTCCTTCCCTGCTTCTCAGGAGTGGCAGCACCAACCAGGCAGTCATGGAAATAATAATCCTAGGCCTGTCCTCAACTCCCCTTTCCTCTCATCCTTAAACCTAACTGGCCACCAGCTCTGCAGATTTTACTTCCTAAATACTTCCCTGAGTCTTCTCCTGCTTTCTCTCCCCTGACACTCAGCTCACCCACCCCCCATCCCCGAAAAAAAGAAAAAGCCAAAGGGATCTTTCTAGAACACAAATGTGACCGCCTACCCACCTCCACCCGCCAGTCTCCTTGGGGATCACTGCCATCCTCAGGCATAGTCCCAGGTTCTTTGCCTGGAATTCAAGGCCCTCCTAGACCTACCTACCCCATCCTCCACCCTGGGGCTAGTGGACTATCTTCCAGGAGGCTTCCCAATTCCCACAGGCTGAGTTTGAGGGTGCCCTGAGAATCCTCCCCGGGTCTTAGCTATGGATGTCCACACTGAATAAAGGAACGGATGGCGTGAGAGAGCATTGGGCTGGGAGTCCGAGCAGAATTCAACTTAAAATTCCCTTCTCACTCCTGGACAGGAAATGAGTCTAAAGCGTGGACTCGCAGCCGGCGAGAGTCAGCCTTCCTAGCCTAGTAACCCGCAGCAGCTGGGCTGAACGGATAGCGCCCTCTGTTCGGCGTGGACCCCAAACGCGGCAGCTGAACACACTGCGCCTGCGCGGTCGGCGGGCCGGCCTGACGCGGGCCCTGGGGGCGGGGCTGGGGCGGGGCCTGGAGAGCGTCCCTAGTTACCAGCTGCGCAGCGCTCTCTTTACAGTAATCTGAGGACGACGAAAAGGCCTGCTTTGCGTTTGCTAGCCCGCGCGTAGCGGAACAGAAAGTTATTGATTGCTGAGAAAATGAGAGCGCCGTGACTGAACAGTGGCGAAAGGGGCAAGGACAACGGTCAGACCGCTGTCAGCGTCGCATCCCTCTCCCTACGCGGAGAGGCGGGAGCCGAAATGGAGATGCGGGGAGGGACCGTTACGCGAAGAGGACACGCACTGCCATACCCTGGCCAGAGGCTTTGGGTAACCGTCCTGAGACTGCGCCCCAAAGGTCTGAAACGTAAAATGGCTCTCAGGCCCCGGAGGCCGCAGGACCCCGCTGCACTGGGCCCAACTTCGAATATAAACAGGGTACTGGCATTGGGCCATCTTTTCTGCCTCCAGGGTCGAATACTGACTCCTCACCATGGCGGATAAGATCCTGTGCGATCAGGCTCCAGGCTTATCCTGTACCACTGTGTCCTTAATGCGTCCACACATTGTCCTTTCTGTTTCTCTCTGCCTGGAAAGCTGTCGACTTTTGTGTGCCTGGCTCCTTCAGACGTCAGCTTGAATCACCCCCGGACAGGTCATCCTCCCAGCAGAAGTGGAATGCCCACCCCTCCGCTATTTTATGATGTCCTGTTCATTCCCTTCTCTTTCAAAGCATGAGTCGAATTTTTAATTAGATTTTTTGTAATTAGGTGTTAGTTTTTCACAAAGACAAGGAGCCTTCTCTTTGCTTCCATCTTTACCAAGTCCCCATTTGAGCTCCTGGCCAGCCTTAGGTTCTCCCCACTCCCCTTCAAGGACTTGTCTTTCTGGCAGCAGGATTTACATATTTAAAGCCGGGCACTTAACACTAAATTGCTAGGGGATTTAAAATCCAAACTAGGAACAGGAGTAGCAAGTGAAGTCCTTAAGGGCTTGTTTTCTGAGCTAAATGATCGTAATAGTCGTAATAAATATTACAGAGCACTTACCATGGGCTGTCATACATTGTGGTGGTCATACAAAATCCAGTTTATTCTCATAGCAACTTCAGCTTATTTGTACTTTTAAGCACTGCTAGATACCGTGCCTCCACCTAGAAGGGAGGATAAATATGGTGTTTGTATTAAGAGAGGAAACAACTCCCAGGGCAGTTGTGGGGAGAAGATGTAAGGCCTGCTGAGGACCAGCCGCTTGACTCCCAGCACTGGAGACTTAACTGTATTCAAGGTCAGGCTCCTTTATCCATATGACCTTGAGAAAATCATTTAACCCTTCTGAGCTTCAATTTTCCCATCTGAAAAGGGGACCGGCCTGGGGGGTCCTCCCTCCTGGCCTGACTCAGATTCGAATGGAAACCCAGGGCATAGAAGCGCTTTGTCCCTGATCCACGTGCTAGTAACTGGTCTGAGAACATCTTGCTGATGATTGTTGCAAACACCATTCCCAAACTGCTGTAGAGGAGTCACACAAGCCAGAAAACAAAGAAGCCTGCCTAATAAGTCATAAAAGCAAACATTCACCTGTGCTGACCGTGTCTTAGTGCTATTCTAGGTACTTGACATACATTGACTGATTTATACCTCCCAACAAACAGGAAAAGTGTGGCAAGAGTGTGGCATAGAACCAGGGTGAAGGTCTGCAAGAAAGGAGAGACCAGACCAGGACAAGGAAAGACTGTAACAGCAGGGGGAAAAGGAAAATAGAGACTAACCAGGTGTCGGCTTGGCTCCCACACAGTTCGCAAAGGCCTTTATTAGCCTTATCAGTATAGCTAGAATAGCCCGGAATACTGCCTGGATCCAGGATTATGGGTTATCCTTAGGGTTGGGATTATAGGCATATCCTTAGTACCCACCAGGATATGGGTAGGGTGTTTCCAGGAACTCTGACCTTGAGGCACTCCAGGAGTCTGGGGAAGGGATTGCTGGTTTCTGACCTGATTTTCTAAAATGGCTGCACTCCTGCCAGGGTTATGAGAATTCCTTTCCCACAGCTGTCATCATCATCCTCATTTTGCCGGGTGTGAAAAGGAAGCACAGAGAGGTTGAGTAACTGGCCCGAGATCACACTGGGGGGGGAGTGGCAGAACTGGATTTGAACCCAGGCCGTGGGGCTTCATTATCAATCTGCTCCACTGCTGCTCTGCTGCACGTCAAATGTTAGTGGATACATTTTTAAGAGATAAACTAGATGACCTAGTAGTTGCCACGTAGTTGGGCTAAGTCTCCTCTCTTAATTAAAGCCTGGTTTCTAGTAAAAATACTGTAATTATGATGAGAAAGTTGAATGTTTTTAGGCAAGATCCTTTTTATTTCTGCTCACATGATTATAAATAACCGACCCCTTGTTGGCAGGGAAGGTACAGTTTTTAAGGATTGACATGGAGGGAAAGAGCCCAGAAGCTTTAACCCTGCCAATGCCGCTGATTTGCATATCCTTACTTGTCTCCAAACACAACAACAATTGCCGTCATCACTCACAGTGTGTCTGGAACCACGCAGGGCATTTTACGTGCCTCACAATAAACCTTTGAAGCCTGGATTATATCATCCTAGCTGGGGTTTAGAGAGGGAGGCCAATGCAGCCCTCTGGGATGGGAGGGAGAAGACAGAGAGGCGGGGCCGGCTTGGTCTTTTTCTACAGCTATGAATAGTTAAAAGGCAATTACGATGCTAATTTCAGCATTAATGGATCCAGCAGCCCGGTGAGCCAGAGCTGAAAGACCCTGTTAGCGGGGAGTTGCCATCCAGGACCTCAAGAAGACCCCTGGGCTGTGGCTGAGTCAGGGCAGAAACACTGGTCCCTAGTCCTGGACAAGGCTCAGCTTTTCCAGGTCCTTCCTCAATGTCCTTGAGAGTGAAGAAAAATGGCCAGTCCTTCAGAGCAGTGGTTTTGGGAGAGGTACACTGCTAACCCCAGGGATGATGTGACACTCAGGAAACTTCCCTACTTTTTAATTCTTTTTCCTCTCTCCTTGGAACAATAACAATAGCAACCAAATGTGTTTATCTATTGGAGGCAGGCTGCCTGTGGCCAACCAGCCATGTGACTATGGGCATTATATTTGTTGCCTGTGCCTCAGTCTCTTCCTCTGTAAAATGGGGATAAAAAGAATAATACTCATCTTATAGGGCAGTTGTCAGGTACAGACCACACAGTGCCTTCTGGTGTGTGTTTCTCGCACCCACACAATAAGTGCTCCATCAGAGTGAGCTGCTAGAATGGGGGTGACAACAGGCAGGGTGCAGGGGACATTATGCTAAGATGCACAAGGTCCCTGCTGTGATGAAGAGGGAGTTAAACAAGCCATAAGAGAACAGCTCAAGCAGGGCCATGATGAGGGTAGGTGAGGAGGGGCTTCCTTGTTGTCTCAGCCAAGGTCAGGGGTGAGTTCTGGACACTGGATGGTTATAGGAGGTTCCTTCTTCATAACTGCCCCATCAGCAAACCCACTAGTGCCCGGCAGAGCCTACCAACCAGTCACACTCCTGCAGGTGTCTGTCTCTCAGAAATCAGGGCTAGGAACTGACCTGTAGGCCCGATTGATGTAACAATTGTATGCAAAATGGAAACAATTACCTATGATTATGTCATTGTCACAGATGCTATACTACATGGCAAAAGTGTCCTCCAGTAAGACAGAGACCAGGATGAAGGTTTACATCAGGTGAGACCCAAAGGGACCAAGCAAAAGGGTCCCTTTTGCCTTTCCCAATGAGGTTCTATCAAGGGGTCTCCACAAAGGAGGAAGACTTTGGAGGCAGCAGAGGGGAGTCCCAGACCTGAAAACTGCCCCGAATGCCTCTCTGTCACACCCCAGACCCTTACAGCCTCCTCTTCCTGCTCCTCGGTGGTTCTCTGAAGGACTTGTTAAAATACAGATTCTTGTCCCATCCCAGCAGCTTTGGGATGAGATGTGATAATGTGCATTTCTTTTTTTTTTTTCTTTCTTTTTTTTTTTTTGAGACAGAGTCTCACTATGTTGCCCCTGGTAGAGTGCTGTGGCGTCACAGCTCACAGCAACCTCAAACTCTTGGGCTTATGTGATTCTCTTGCCTCAGCCTCCCAAGTAGCTGGGACTACAGGTGCCTGCCACAGTGCCCAGCTATTTTGTTGTTGTCGTTGTTGCAGTTGCCATTGTTGTTTAGCTGTCCTGGGCCAGGTTTGAACCTACCACCCTCAGTGTATGTGGCTGGCACAGAAACCACTGTGCTGCGAGCACCAAGCTGATAATGTGCATTTCTAATAAGCTTCTAGGTTGTAGATGCTGTTGGTCTGGTGACCACACGTTGAGAACCCAGTTCTCCGGCCTTATCTTCTCCTATTTTGCCCTTGTCCCCTCCCCAGCACAACTTTTCTCCACCCCACAAAGCACCTTTTGAAAATATTTCTGGTGGTTAATACCACCTTTGCCCACCCAGATTCCTCTACCCACAATTCCATTCCTCATCTTACCTCTCATCTGCCCAGAAAACTCCTACTCATCCCACAAAACCTAATTCTGATGCCATTCCTCTCACAAAGCCTTTTCTGACCCTACTAGGCATGGTTATGTTCATCTCAGTATTCCCATAAAAGTTTGTTTAAAACTCTGTTTATTGGCTCAGTGACTGTAGCTCAGTGGTTAGGGTGCCAGCCTTATGCACCAGGGATGGTGGGTTCAGTGCCTGCTAAATAACAATGACAACAATAACAACAACGACAACAAAAATAGTCAGACGTTGTGGCAGGTGCCTGTAGTCCCAGCTACTTGGGAGGATAAGGCAAAAGAATTGCTTAAGCCCAAGAGTTTGAGGTTGCTATAAGCTGTGATGCCACAGCACTCTACTGAGGGTGACATAGTGAAACTCTGTCTCAAAAAACATACAAACAAAAACTCTGTATATTGGAGCCATGCTCATTAAACTTGAACGTGCTCATGAAATCATCTGGCAATCTGGTTAAAGTGCAGATGCTAACTCAGTAGGTCTGAGGTGAACCTGAAGTTCTATGTGTGAGACTCTGTCTCAAAGACAACAAAACAAACAAGCCAGGTGACAGTCTGACCCAAGAACACAGGAGACAGTGGAATATTAGGATTGATTGACTACGATACATAGAAAACCTAACTAAAAGCAAATCCTCTGAAGCTGCTTGGTTGGTTTATAAACTCCAGCTCTGTAACTCCAGATCGCTGACTATGACTGCAGGCCTGGGGTCCTCTCTTCTCTGCTCCCACAAGCCTGCAAGAGCAGCCTGTTCCCCAGCCTCTCTCCACATCTAAGTGGGCCCAGAAGGGTTAGTCCCAGAAGCCAGCAGAAAAGCATGGGCTCAAGCACCAGTGTGACACATGTGCCTTCACTCTCCTCTGCTCACCCACTGTGTGACATCATTAACCTGTCACCCTGGAGCTCAGTTTTCACCTCAGAATCTTTCCTGATATGGTCCATATTCCCATTTCCAAATGTTCAGAGCTGGAACCCGAATTCAAAATTGTGTGGTCTAGTCAGCAACTAAGATTCTTTCTCTACCTGATTTCATGACCCTTTCTTTGCAGATTGCTTTTATTTAATGGTCTACTCCGATCTCTGAGCTCTTGGTTCCATTTTCCTGCCTCTGTGCCATCTCCTGATGCCCCCAGCTCCCCAGAGTTTTGGAGTTCAGCCCTCTTGGGTGACGTTTTGCTTTGGAGCTCAGCACAGGGCCTGGGATACATCATGTTGATATATGAGAGTCTATAAATGAGAAAGTAAGCTCTCCTGTGTCTTTGTACCTATTATTGCATAATATGTTACTCCAAACTCACTAGCTTGAAGACAGAATAGTTTTAGTTACCTATAATTCTGTGGGCCAGGGATTTGGTCAGGGTTCAGCTGAATGATTCTTCTGCTCCAGGTGGTATCACTTACAAGGCTGGCAAAAGGCACAGACTTCAGGAGGACTGCTCCACGTGGCTGCTTGGGCTTCCTTACATCATGGTGATTGGGTGCCAAGAAGGAGCATTTCAAATGGCAAAGACAGAAAATTTCTTAGGGCTCAATCTCAGAGTTATACAATGCCACTACTTTCACATTCTACTGGCCACAGAGCCAGCCCCAATTTAAGAGGAAGGGAAATAGACTCCACTTCTCCATGGCAGGAGAGAGAGAGAATTTGCGGCCATCTTTAACCTACCAAATCTGGGGAGTTTAGGGTTTGAGCACCTAGTAGGTGCTCAATAAATATTTCTTAATGAATGAGTAGATCTATTCCATTTCTAGGGCTGGCTGGGGCTCCCCCACTTCCTACACCCCGATCCCAGACCTGTTCAGCATCCCCTTGAACAAACTCAGATTTAACTTCTGGATCAGCCCCACATTGTAGCAGTGGGATGGTGAGTGAATTTTTACCCCCAGGCTGGCATGCAGGAAGTGAGAGGAAGGTGAAGGTCTTAAGAGTGGGTGCCCCACCAAGTGGTATGAGTGGGAGGTCCTTTCAAACCAGCCACACTTGGGGGCAGGGCGCCTAGGCTGTTCTGAACCCATTTCCATTTCATGGAGAAAATGCTGATTTTTTTTTTTTTTTTTTTTTTTTTGGAGCACTGGAGACAGAGAGCAATCTGGGTTGCTATGCAACCAGTGCCTGTGCCCAGCTGATAACACCAGAGGAATTAACTGTCCTTGTCCTGCTCAGGCTCTGAAGGAGGGGCTGGTGCCGCTTCCCAGGGCCTTTGCCTCAGCCCCCCAACAACTGAATCTCTGGCCCCATTACAGATGGGAAACCCTGGAGCCAGGTTCCAGCCGCCACACAAAGAGCCACCAAGGAGGATTCCTGTGTCTCCTGTCAAGGGGACATTTTGTTATAGTGTGAGGAGAGGGATGCCTGAGGGTCCCTTGGACTCAGGATGTCTCTGTCCTCTTTGATCTGCTAATGAACTGTGAATTAAAGACAAACCTGAACTCCTAGGGAGCCTTTAAGGAGGGGCTGGCCTGGAGTGCGGACAAGATGGACAGAATGAGGCCAGCTCCTAGGGCAACAGAGACACATAAGCACAGCCTCACAAAAGCCCAGCCAGCACGGACCACCCAACAGCCAGGGAGAAGCAGGCCAGGAGAAGGAGGATGTCCTGGTGGGCAGGGAAGCCATGTGTAGGGCTGGCAGGACCTTGGCATTTTAGGAAGGCCAAGGATACTCATAGCCAATGTCTGAAAAGCTGAGGGCACCCTGTCTGGGGACTCAGGGAATGAGAGGATGAGACTTGGGGACATATTCAGTGTTTATCCCTCCACCAGACTGAGATTCTTTTTTTTTTTTTTTTTTTTTTGTCTCACTGTGTCACTAGTTAGGTATGAAAAAAAGATATTTCTAAAAG
>NW_003852418.1:1524069-1537130 GCF_000181295.1 Otolemur garnettii | reverse complement strand
AGCAACCTCCAACTCCTGGGCTCAAGCGAGTCTCCTGCCTCCGCCTCCCGAGTAGCTGGGACCATAGGTGCCCTCCACAACGCCCAGCTATTTTTTGGTTGCAGCTGTCATTGTTGTTTGGCAGGCTGGGGCTGGATTTGAACCCAGCCACCTTGGGTGTATGTGGCTGGCACCTTAGCCACTTGAGCCATAGGCGCCGAGCCTAGACTGAGACTCTTTAAGGGCAAGGAACACGTAATATATAGGTTTCAGAGTCAGACCTGGGATCAAATCCAGCCACTAGTAGGTGAGTGGCCTTGGGCCTGTCACTTCACCTTTCTGAACATCAGTCTTCCCAGCCACAAAATGGGAATAATAATATCTACTCTTCACACTTGTTATGAGGATGAAAGACATCATATAGTAGGTAGACTGCCATTCCTGTGGGTGAAAACTGGTTAAGTATCAGCTCTTTCATTTGGTCCAATCCAAAATGTCAAGCACTCAGCACAGTTTCTGGCACATACAATGCGCTCAGTAAATCGAAGCCGCTACTGAGATCTTCTGTTGTGCTAGGTGGGGGTCCAACTTGCACGTTCAGTGAATGAATGAATGAAAACAACCAGGATCAGGGCTGAGCAAGGGCTAGGTTGCAGATGGCTGTTCCCAAGGCCCAGAAGATGCTGATAGGTGATGGGGACTCCTCCTTTAGGCCAGGAGAGAGCCAGCCAGTGACCCCATGTGGCTGAGTTCACAGCCTCTGCCTGTCTGCTCTGGGCCCTGAAGAAGCATCCCCTCCACCTTGTGCCCTCCGTGTTTATTTCTCTTTCTTGCCCCATTTACTGAGCAAAAGTCTTGTTTTCAGGTTACCATAGTTACCATTTACTTGTACTTACACTGTGCCAGGCTCCAAGCTAAGCACTTTGCAGGCATTAACTCATTTACTCCTAACTACCTAACGCAGGTCCTATTTTTAACCCCTTGATGCAAGGTTTCTAACATTTTGTTTACAGACTATCATTTATAAACAGTAAAGTGCCCTCGTTTTTAATGTACGTTTCAAATTCAACGTTTTGACAAACGTATACCATCACCATGATCACTCTGCATTCATTTTTGTCACCCCCATTTTGGACCCCCTTGTACTCAATTCTCCCATGGATCCTCCCCACTCTCAGCCCCGGGTAATCGCAGATGTGCTTCCTGTCATAGTAGATTTGTTCTGACTTTTCTAGTTGCGCCTAAATGGAATCACGCGGTGAATACATTTTGCATTTGGCTTCTCTCGCTTATCTTTGGCTTTTTTCTTTCTAATTGCAGCTGTTGGCTGCAATTGGCTTGTTCCTTTTAATTGCTGAGTAGTTGTTACAGACTGAATTGTGTCGTCCCTCCCTCAAAGAAAATTTGTAAGTTGAAACCCTAACCCTCAAAGTGACTGTATTTAGAGATCAGGTCTTGGGAAGGTAATTAGGTGAAATGAGGTCATAAGAGTGGGGCCTTAGTCCACAGGACCAAGGTGCTTGTAAGAAGAGACACCAGAAGTGCATGTACACAGAGAAAAAGCCATGTGAAGACACATCTGCAAGCCCAAGTGAGAGACCTCAGGAGAAACCAGACCTGCCAGCACCTTGACCTTGGACTTCGTGCTCGCTCAAGGCAAAGAAACACATTCCTGTTGCCTAAGTCTCCAAGTCTAAGGTGTTTTATTGGGACAGCCTGAGCCAATGGACGGCAGATGGACAGCCAACAGTAGTGTTCCACCAACTGAGCACAATGTGTTCACCCATTAGAGGTGGTGGTTTGACAGATGAGGACACCAAGCCCCAAGACTTAGAGACACCCTGCAGCTTGCCTATGGTCCCACAGACCAGCTCAGAACTAAGCCCGAGCCTGTGGGCCTGTTCTCCACTGGGACAGAGCAGAAAGGAGCGCAAAGTGGGTAGGAACAGACAGCCAGTGGGGGACTGGTGCTCTGGGAGTGCCCGTTGCCCCAGCTGGAGCCCAAGGGCCTTTCCTGCTAGAAGGAGGCAGGGGAGGGGGAGGTCCCAGGGGGTCCTTCCAGGGAGGCCCCTTGTCTTTGCTTTCTGACAGTAGGACATAGAACAGGACCCAGCTGGAGGAGTGGCCCGTGCCCCACAGGCTGAGGAAGACCTGGGGCCAGACAGCAGGTCCTGGGGCTGTCCGGTGATAATGGAGACTGTCCAGTGGACGATCCTGTTGAGAACTCAGCTGAGCTTGCATAGGACCAGCCCTTGCCTTGTTAAGCCTTGGTCTACTTGTTGGCAAAATGGGGATGACATTAATAATTTACCCTCCAGGCAGTAGCTCCTGGGCTGGTTTGTGTCTAGTTTTGTTCATCTTCGTCTCTTCTATGGGAGGTCCTGGCACAGGCAGATCCCCAGCCAATATTTGGGGACTGAATGAACGATAGTTATGCTTTTCAAAGAGGAGAATGAGTAGCCTGGAAGCTTCCAGAGGGTGCCAGAAGCCACAGGTGCCCCTTCTTGGAATGTCCACTTTATTCAAAGAGGATGGAGGATGCTCGCTTTGGCAGCACATGGACTAAAAGTGGAACGATACAGAGATCAGCATGGCCCCTGCGCATGGATAACAGACAAATTCGTGAAGTGTTCCACATTTTAAAAAATTAAAGAGTATAGAGGACATAATGTGTAACAGTTAGGAGCTGCTGGCCCGGCACCCATAGCACAGTGGTTATGGCGCCAGCCACATGCACCAAGGGTGGCAGGTTCAAACCCGGCTCAGGACAGCTAAACAACAATGACAACAACAACAACAAAAATAGCCGGACATTGAGGCAGGTGCCTGTAGTCCCAGCTACTTGGGAAGCTGAGGCAAGAGGATCTCTTGAACCCAAGAGTTTCAGGTTGCTGTGAGCTATGATGCCACAGTACTCTAATGAGGGCGACAAAGTGAGACTCTCTCAAAAAAACAAAAACAAACAAAAAACATGTAACAGTTAATACAGGCTTTTTTTGTGCTAAACTATATAGTATAACAGTATGGTGGTCACTTAAAAAATTAACCATAGAACAGTCATACGTTTCAGTAATTCCACTTTTGGACATAAACCTAAAAGAACCAAAAGCAAGGACTCTAACTCCTGGGCTCCCAGTTTTGGGGTCAAGTGATCCTCCTGCTTCAGCTTCCCAAGTGGCTGGGACTACAGGTGCCCAGTTGGGAGCTAGGGTTTAATGGGCACAGAATTTCTGTTTGGGAAGACAAAGTTCTGGAGACGGATGGTGATGACGATTGGACAATAACATGGATGGACATAATGTCACCACTGAACTGTACACTGGAAATGGATAAAATAACAAAACCCATCATTTTAACCATGTCCAAGTGTACAATACAGTGCATTAAATGCATTTACTTTGTTGTGCAAAACATCATTTTATTTATTTTTTTATTGACACAAGAGTCTCACTTTGTCACCCTTGGTAGAGTGCTGTGGTGTCACAGCTCACAGCAACCTCTAACTCTTGGGCTCAAAAGATCCTCTTGCCTCGGCCTCCCAAGTAGCAGGGACTACAGGCACCTACCACAATGCCTGGCTGTTTCTCTAGAGACGGGGTCTTGCTCTGGCCACCATGCCCAGCCCAAAACATCATTTTAAAATTAAAAAAAAAAACAAGTGTGGCTCATTATGAAATAGGATGAAAAGTTCACAAGAATGTTGAAGATGAAATAATGAGATTTCAAGAAAGAACAACTACGTGTGGCTCAGCGCCTGTGGCTCAAGCCAAGCGGCTAAGGCACCAGCCACGTACACCAGAGCTGGCGGGTTGGAATCCAGCCCAGGCCTGCCAAACAATAATGACAACTACAACCAAAAAATAGCCGGGCGTTTTGGTAGTCCCAGTTACCTGGGAGGCTGAGGTAAGAGGATCACTCAAGCCCAAGAGTTGGAGGTTGCTATGAGCTGTAACGCCACAGCACTCTGCTCAGGGCGACAGCTTGAGGCTCTGTCTCAAAACAAACAAACAAAAAAAAGGAACTATCTGGCCTTGGAAGCTCCAAGGGGCAGCCGGTTCTGTCTAGTTCCTGGCTATGTCTTCAGGGCTCATCACAGACCCTGAGAACTGTTTTTTGTGTGAATGAATGAATGAGCAAATGAATTCAGTTCAGGTTTGCTCCAATTTCACCTTCACTCTCCTCTTCCCTTAAGGGCAGTTGATGGGAAAATGTCAAGGAATTCTGCCCAATAAAGCTCACGGCTCAAGGTCATTCCCCGAGTCCAGGCCTTCTAGAGGCAGCAGATCGGCCCTTGGGCGTGGGCGTAGGCCTGGGTGATGCTCCAGGTCTTCCCTTCCCTCTCTAGACTCTGGGTTCCCTTCCAGGAGGAATCCTGATAAGTCTTCCTCCCTAAGGGGACCATTGCTGTACCCTGCCCTAAGCTGGAACCCCAAACCTCAGTGCCTGCTTGTCTCCGTGAAGGAAGGAAGCAAGGAACAGGCTGAACCACACAGTGGAATGGGAAGCTTTTATGTACACAAAGGGAACTTTATTGTATTTTAATTATCAATTAATTAATTTGCTTAATTATTTAGAGACAAGGTCTCATTTTGTCCCCCAGGCTGGAATACAGTCACACAAGCATAGCTCACTGTAACCTTAAACTCCCGGTGTTTGGAATTTTTTATAATGAAATGTTTGAAAACATATTCTCAATATCTTTCTATACTATTACTTTTTTTTTGTTTCATTTCTGACACATAGAACAATGCTTTTCTTGATAGATCTCCTATTTGGGGATATTTATGTTGCTTTCAACTTTTCACTATGAAAACAGCATAATAATAAACATCTTGTTATAATTTCCCAGATTTCAGAATAAGCTTTCTTTTTTTTTTTTTTTTTTTTTTGTGAGACGGAGCCTCAAGCTATCCCCCTGGGTAGAGTGCCGTGGCTTCACAGCTCACAGCAACCTCCAACTCCTGGGCTCAAGCGAGTCTCCTGCCTCAGCCTCCCAAGTAGCTGGGACCACAGGCGCACGCCACAACGCCTGGCCATTTTTTGGTTGCAGCCATCATTGTTGTTTGGCGGGCCCGGGCTGGGGATTCGAACCTGCCACCTTAGGTGTATGTGGCTGGCGCCTTAGCCGCTTGAGCCACAGGCGCCGAGCCCAGAATAAGCTTTCGAATCATTATTTTAAAAGCCTGCACGAGGCCTCTATCTATTTAGCTAATCTCCCTGTGTTTGGACATTAAATTGTTCCACAATTTTTCATGTTAATCATATTAATCTTGATGAGTTTGGAAGCTATTTGGCCTGGACCCCAAGGTCCTAGATCTTTGTCCAGCACCTGTAAGCAGGGTCGTCTTGGAGATATAGGCACCGAGGACAATCTAGGCCAAAGTCAAGTTGAAAATTCACAGAGGCTTTGGTCCAAGACCTATCTGGGAAATCCAGATCTACCTCCCAACTCTGGGCTAGGTCTACTTCAGCTAGGTCTACTTTCCCCAGGCTCAGGGGCCTGCAGACACAATTCCTCCTGGGGATAAAGTACAAAGGGATGACAGCCTGAACCTCCCCTCAAGGTTAAAGTGTGCAGCCAACAATAATGCTGAAAAGATTAGCTTCCTTATACCACCTTTCCACAATTAGGGATTGTTTCCTTAGGCTAGAAATCTAACTCAACTGAGATGAAGAATCTGAATGTTTTTACTGCTCTTCAAGTATAAAGAAGTTCTTTTATTTTTTAATATATGATTTTTATTTTTCCTTTGTTTCTGGCCTTGTTGCAGCCCCTGGTGTGGGGGTGGAAGAAACCTAAATGAACTATATGAGATGGCCCTGTCCTCACTGAGCCCAGAGTTTGGACGTAGAGATGAAATACAGCTGTGAAGGCCACATGGTAGCAGAGAGACTTGACATGATCCAAGAAAGTATTCTCCAAGCTCAGAAGGGGAGAGTCCTCTCCCCTGGGGAGGCCAGAGAAGCTTCCTGGAGGAGGCAGGATAAAAACAGAGCCTGCAAGATTTGGGGGATGTGCCCATGCTGAGAAAGAGGAGGGGGGGAAATAACACAGAGGGAGGTGGGGTGGAGTGTGGCACCCCTAAGCCAAGCCAGGATGGAAGTCCAGGCAAGAAAACAAACTGAGTTTATTAGTGCCCAGTGCTGTGAAGCAGGCATGAGAGGGTCGCTTTAGGTGTGTTCATTTCATGGAGTCACAGTGTGTAATCAATGATTTTTTTGTGTCAGTAGCTGGTCTTTGGCCACAATAGGGGCTTGTTCTGGTAGTGGCACAAATGATGGAGCAGAATCCTCAGAAGAATAAGTCAACAGCCCATTACCACCTCCCACATGAGAGTCCTGAGTGGGGCCAGTCTACATTTTGTTTATTTATTTAGACAGAGTCTCACGATGTTGCCCCAGGCTAGAGTGCCATGGCATCAGCCTAGCCCACAGCAACCTCAAACTCCTAGGCTCAAGCCATCCTCTTGCCTCAGCCTCCCGAGTAGCTGAGACTACAGGTGCCCGCCACAATGCCCAGCTAAGTTTTCTATTTTTACTAGAGATGGGATCTTATTCTTGCTCAGGCTGAGCTTGAACTCCTGAGCTCAAACAAGCACACCTGGCCTAACTTTTTGCACTTTATTTAATGTTAAGAACATTGCAGGAAATTTGCAAAAGGAGCAAAAGGAAAAATGAAATTACCCCCAACCATCCCTTTCTATCACGCTATTACCAGACGAAGAGGGTCTGACCACCTGTCACTGTCAGCCAATATCGAGAAATTCCAATAAAAATGAAAAGAGGGGACATACCCTGTATGGTGATTTCCTAGTAACCCACCTAATCCGCCAGCCTTGTACTTCATCTTCTTCACCAAGTGTCCTTGGGGTGTGTACAAGCACGGTCACCAGGCAGAGCTGGGAGAGGCGTACAGAGGCGAACCAGGGGCTGGTCCCTGGGGCACCCAGGCCAAGAGGAAATGTGGGACGTCCACACCTGTGGAATGAGACCATAACTGCTCCGTGGGGCTGAAAGGGAAGAAGCTTGAAAATTTCTCCACACAGCACCTGGCCTAGAGCTGTGTGGGACCCAGGAGACCTGAGCCATTGCTCTTGGCTCTTTTTACTTTTAAACAGACAAAGGAGGGGGGTGTGTGTCCAAGACAGGTGGTCACAGGGGGTGTGGTTCTGTGAAAGGAGATGGCAGGCAGAGTTTTAGAATCGTTTTTCTTTCCATTGTAGAAGAAAAATCTCACTAAGGGAGAAAAGCAGGGTCTTGGCTGCTAATCATACTCTCTCTGCACTTGCCCATCCCCACCCCAGTTGAGAGCCTGGTTTAACATCAGCTGCTGCCCCCACTCCCCTCCATCTCTGTATACTTTGTACTCCTACCCCGTGACTCACACGCCTCAGCTCCATCAGGGCCCGATTGTTCTCCAGGCCTCCTTGGCCCAAAGCTCTTGATGGATTTGGTAATTGGAGTAATTACGGTAATTTTACCTTAAAGACAGACAGCTGCAGATTCCCTAGTGGGGTGCCCCCTTCCCGGGCCTCCTGCCAGCCAGTGTTCAGGAACAATGACAGTGGCCCCCTCTCTCCTCCCCACTCCCCCACAACTGCAAAGTGGTTGGGGTGGGGGTGGGGCATTCTCAATAGGAAGCACCTCTCACCCTCTTGGCAGCCACATTCCGCGCCGCCCCCCCTCAGGACAGGGGACAGCAAAATGAGTTTGCTAGGAATCATTTTCCTTTCCACCACCCCATCCTTGGTAAAACCAAGACAAAGGGAACTCCACCCCTCACAGGTAGGTCTATGGATCAAGTCCCTTGGGGGTCCCTAAAAGGTCTAATTGCACATACCCTGTGGTCTCCAGGAGTGAGGGGCAGAAAGGAATGATGGACCCCTGGACAGGGTGGAAGCAAGTGGCCTGCCCACAGCCAGGTACCAGGCAGCACCTGCACCCAGGCCAGAGACTGGGCTGCCCTGCCCCTAGCGGCAGCCTGCAGGATGTTCACCCTCTTTCTGGTGCCCTCAGATGCCAAAGCGCTAGTGCTTCTTCAGAGGACTTGGCAGGGGGAGGTCTCTTCTGATTTCAGGTTAGAAAGCTTCTCAGAGAGAGAGGAACTCCAATAAGGCCTTGAAGAATGTGTAAGACCCCATTGGAGTCCCTGGGAAGACCAGCAGGGCAGTCTCATGAAAGGGGATTTGGGGCCTGCACATAGCTGAGGGTAAACCTAGAGGTAACTCCATCCTCCCCACCCAAACCCCGCAGGCTGGTAAACTTCAGTGGGTTCCACAGGTTCCAAGAACCAGAGCTTACCCCCAATACTCAGCGGCTGGACCTGCAGGAGAAATACCCCTTTTGAGACAGCCTCAGGCAGTAAGGACGAGTGGGCTCCTCAGCACTTCAGCCTCCTCTGCCCCCAGGTGACCCACCCTGATCAGTGTCCACCTGGCCTCCCTTGGGCTCCTCAAGGCACTCAGCTCCAGCTGCCCACAGAGGTAGCTGGCTCCATGGTGCACTGCTATGGGAACCTTCCCTTCCCTGTCTCCTGTCCCCAACCCCTGCTGCTATTTCCTTCACTTCCCAAACACATTATGTCCACTGGAGTCCCTTTCTCAGGACTTGCTTCTGGGGACCACACTGAGACACTGCCTAAACCAGGGGATACTCGCATGGCTCTCTAGGGCTGCCCCGTGGGGTGTTCTAAGGTAACATCCAAGACCATGATCCACTCTCTCCTGAACCACCATGGTCAAGACACCTCTCTCTGGGGCCCACAGACTCTGGTTGGCCTCACCAGGGTCATCTTTCTGCCTTTTGTCCACCTATGTTCCTTCCACTAGGTCAGACTGGGGCTCCCTGTGTCCTGGGGATGCCTCTGGCTGCTAGGGGCAGACTACTTCTAGCCACAAGAAGGCATGGCCAGTGTGACACAGGAGCATCCCTGAATGCCCAGGGAGGGCTGGGCCCTTTCTCCTCCAGCCCTGGGGCAGAGAAGGCAGTCATGGCTGTAGAATTTGTTTACAGAGCTCTGCCTCTCACCTGGCTCAGGTGGGGAGCATCTCTCCACCTGCTCTAGGATGCCTACGTGTAGGCCCAAAAGGCTCCACCTACTCTCTCCGCAGCCAATCACTGCCTCCATGGGAGGGGTACAAAAGGAGGAGTATGGATGGGGTGGAGTGGGCAGGTAACCAGAGCTCCCTGAGGCCAGATGAGTCCCTTAGCCCAGGCCTCCTCAACAAGCTCTGTGTTCGGCCTGCCATGAAAGTGACAAGGGCTTGGGCTGAGATTTTTCTGCCCACCCCCGTCTTCAGAGCTTTTCCCTCAACTCTTCCCCTGGCTGGCCCCTTCTCATTTTTGGTCTCGGTTCCAGAGAGGTCATATCTGCCCCACACACATCACCTCGCACCCCTGGTTCCTGTCCACGCTGATGGTTTTCTATTGATGGCCAGCCTGTGGGACTCTGTCTGGGGTCTTTCTCTGGTACGGCAGGGTGCTCAGCCTGCCTGCCTTGGGGAAGGCTAGGGATACCACGGGGCACACTGCCCAGGTGGGAGTCAGTGGATACTACCCTTATCTTCCCTACCCCTTGATTGGCACATGTGGGAGTGAAAGGTGTAGTCTCCACGGTTCCCAGAGATCCCCAGCACCATGGCTGTCACCTGCCCGTTAGCCCTTGGATCCACCGCTCCCCATCTCCTTTTCCTCCACTGGACCTTCTGGGGTCACCCTCCAAATAAGTTACTTGCACCTCTGGTTCTTGACTCAAGGGTCTGCTTCTGGGGGCATCCAATCTAAGACCCTTCCCTGATCACTCCGAAGATACCTTCACCCACATTCCCACACCCTCTCTCCTCACTGTTTTATTTTCTCAGCAGACTTTTTATCACAGTATGAAATCTTTCTCAGTGTATCTCTCACTTGCTAGTCTGTGAGCCCCACAAGGGCTGGGGACCTCATTACTCTGGACTCAGCCCTGCACATGCAGGCAGAGTAGGCACTTGATACAATTTTTGTGGGACTCTGTAGATTCCCTTTTCCCTTTCATGTTCACCCTCCTCTTTGGTGATTTAGAAATAACAGACCAAATCTGTGGGAATGTACAGAGGTCAACAAGTTAGCTGCAGCTGCAGAGGTGGGCTAGAGCCCATGGCCTATTGTCCAACCCAGTCTGGCCACAACTAACTACTGCCTTGTCCAAAAAAGCACTTATCTGAATGCGAAGTGAGATATTACCTCTGCTTAGGTCCCTTGTCCAGGAAAACACTTCTGTCGCGCCCCCTCGGGCTCCTGTGGCCCTGGTCTCGGTTAGCGCAGGAAGGAACCAGGCGAGAGGTGGATTAGAAGCACAAGCTTGTGGAAGGCGGGCTAGCCCTTACTTTCCGGGTAACCCTGAGCAACCTCTGCACCAGCCTTTTATCAAAAGGGAATGATACAGGTGAGGGGAGTAATTAACAATGACTACGTGCTGAGGGCACGGGCTCCTCCCACAAGGAACTCCTGTGGAGGAATGGCCCGAGGTCCATGCCTCAGCTGCAGATCATCTTGCAGGGATGTTGGCGTCTCTTACACACTTCCATTTGAAGACATCTTTACAAATCCCACCCTCCTCTCTCTTAGAAGCTGGGGGCAGCAGGGAGTTTGTATTAGTTTTTTGAAGCTCCTCTAACAAATGCCACAGATTAGGTAGCTAAAACAACAAAAATCACATTTTCAGTCTGGAGGCTGGAAGTCCAAGATCAAGGTGCCAGAAGATTTTGTTTCTGGTAAGGGTTCTCTTCTCATGGGCTGTTCTCTGTCCTCTCCTAGAAAGAGAGTTAGGGGTTTCTTCCTCTTCTTATAAGGACCCCAGTCCCACTGGATTAGGACCCTACCCTATAACCCCATTTAATCTTAGTTACCTCCTTAAAGGCTCTGATATGGTAATCTTTGTGGTTAGAGCTTCAACATATGAATTCAGGGGATGCATTTCAGTTCATAACAGAGCTCCTTAGAAATAACATGATCCCAGCCCATGCTGGCTCCAGACTGCAAAGAGCCAGGAGGAGCTGGGTACCTGCTGTGAGCTATGCTAACCCAGTGGTGTGGCTGGTGCAGGATCATCAATCACGAGGATGCCACAGGGTGGGAGAAGATGAGCCCTCAGATAGCACCGAAGATGAATGGGGAAACTGACAATGTGATTAAAGTGGGGTCCTCCACTCTGCGTGCAAAGTTAGTACAGTCGTCCTGGGCCCCTGGCACCCCCAGAGGCACCTGCCCCCTCTCCTGCCAGCATGAGAGGATCCTCCCTCCAACCATGCGATGTCCTGTCATCCCCACCCTGTGAATGAGCAGGTGAGATGTGCAGTGGGATCAGTGCTGGTGCTGAGAACTGTGGGGAATAATATCATTAGTCACCATTTCAGGCTGCCTGGCTCTTGTAAATAATTAATAATAATAATGAGAGGGCTGGCTGAGCACTTGCTATAGTACAGGTACCTTGGATGCATTTCCTCATTTTCGTGTTTTAAATCAGGGAGATCAGAGTTAAAGCAGGTGGGGAGGGTAACAGCTCCTGGAGCAAACAAAGGGATAGAGAGAGATTGATTCACACGTTCATTCATCCGCCCAACCAGGTTTTTTGGGGGTTTTTTTGTTTTGTTTTGTTTTGTTTTGCTGGGGCTGGGTTTGAACCCGCCACCTCCGGCATATGGGGCCGGCGCCCTACTCCTTTGAGCCACAGGCGCCTCCCCACCCAACCAGTTTTTATTGAGCACCTACTGGTACCATCACATCCACATCACATCCTCCACATCCACAAAGGCGAGAAAACCCCACGTGATCTCTGCCTTCCTGGGGCTTCATCCTCATCAGGGAGACAGATGATAAAAAATGAATTCAACGTGATCATTTCAGATAGTGATAAATGCTACCGATAAAATTGACTAAGATGATGAAAGAGAGAGTAGGAGAGGAAGCAACTTGAGGTGGACGTCAGATGGGGTGGTCAGAGGAGGCCTCTCAAAGGAAGGCACCTCTGAGCTGAGACCCGAGGCAAAAGGATCTGGCCGTGGGAGCAGCTGGGGGAAGAGAGAACAGCAAGTGCAAAAGCTCAAAGTAGGGATGAACTTGGGTTGTCTGAGGAATTGGAAGGAGGCCTGTGTGGTTGGCTTTGCAGAATGAGGGGGAATGTGGGTGATTTGGTGACATTTCATTCTGGTAGAGAGTTAGGATATTTGTTAAATGGGATCCCTCTGGAAGGTTTTCAGTAGCAGGGCTTTCAACAGGATTGAATTACTATTTTAAAAGGACTACAGTAGCTGTTGCATGGAGGATAGATAGGAAGGCAGGAAGGGAGAGCAGCCAAAAGGCGTCAAAGCTTTGAGGCTTTGCGCCACCACCACCATCATCATCACCATAACCATTATCACCACCGTCATCACTACAATTATCATTGTCACCAACTTCAGCAGCATCATCACCATCATCACCATCATCATCCTTATTCTCATCACCTCCCAGGGTGAAGCAGACACTATGAATGCCCACTTGTCCCCTTTTATCAAGTGTCATTTCAGTTTACAGTGGCCAACTTCTAATCAACAGCATCTGTATCTCTTTACTCAAGGACAGTCTATGGCTACGGCAGCCCTAAGCCTCTGCTCAGGCAGGCTGGAAGTGCCAGGGAACCAACACCCACCCTCCTCAAGAGGAATTGAATAAACGTCCCAGCTCCCTTGCTCCTTGGGTGGGGAGCACTCGGATGAACATCTATCACATCAGTTCTCAGAGTTACCCAGTAGAGTGAGCTCTAGTTGCCCATGGCGGTGACTTGCTCGATGATGCTGCCTTTTATGGCTGCCTCCCCTTCTTTCTCTCCCATCCCAACAACCCCCTTGTGTTTCCCGAGTTCACCAGCTGCACCTGCATCTTTGCCTCACGTTCTGCTTCTGGAGAACCCAAACCTAAGATACTGGATGATTGTGAAAATTAAATTTCTAAGTCTCTCAGCATATATTAAATGCACAATAAATTCACTGTTGAGGCTCGGCGCCTGTGGCTCAAGCGGCTAAGGCGCCAGCCACATACACCTAAGGTGGCGGGTTCGAATCCAG
>NW_003852418.1:1518326-1523657 GCF_000181295.1 Otolemur garnettii | reverse complement strand
GGTGGTTGCAGATTCAAGGCATGGCCAGACCACAATGGCCAGAGCAAGATGCTCTCATCACCAAACTCCCTGTCAGCTCCGTGGAAGGACACCACCCAGTGAATGCTGGACTAGGGGGAAAAAATTTAAACAAAGTAAAAGTAACATTTAATTTGTTGTGCCTTTAATGTCTAAACAGTTTAAATATCACATTACAAAATGACAAGATTGTGCAAACCAACATTCGAAACATGAGAGTGTAAAGGGACTGTCTCTTCTGTCCAGTTCTCTCGGGGGTGTCCATGATTACAACATTTGCTCCCCATCCCTGAAGCCTGACCCCCTTATCTTTGAAGGACTCAGAAAGGGCAAGGAGCTTGCCCAAGGTCATAGCATTCTCCTGGCCTCATCTCTGGTGCTTTGCTAACTGTTAGGGACACTTTCAAAGCAACTTTTCCTGGGGAAAAAAACTACCTGCCTCTTCATAAAGATGCTGCATTTTTTTAATTCTCCTTGGGTTTGAAAATTGTGAACAAAACCCCATGAAGGTCCAAGTGCCCCAAGTGGCGGTGTCATGCAACAAGGCTGGGATGAGAGCTGACCCTCGTCAGGGCTGGGGAGTGGACGGAAGTGAGGGCATCGTCCAAAGGGCGAGACAGCGCTGAGTCCTTTCCCAGATCTGAGAGGTATTTCAGAGAAGGACGCCTTGGAAAAAGACCCAGACCTTCGCCTTCAAAAGCTTTCCTTCCACGCTGGGTATAGAGCCAGTAGGGGCAAGGGTGACACAGCCAGGGCCAGTTTGTAGAGGCTCAGGGCTTAGGTGGGGCTCTGTTTAATGACCCACTCGCCGTGGGGATTGGCGCGGTACAGATCTAAGAGGTAGGCATCCGGGTCCAGGCGATGTTCACCTATGGGGAGAAGGGGCGAAGGAGGCAGAGGGTTGGCTGTAGAAAATGCTGTTGCCCTTCTCCTACCCCTTCTGTGGGCCAGGCACCATCCCCTGCGCAGGGTGCATGAGCCTGGGCTGCTCTGGACGATCGTCCTCTGCAGATGGAAGATGGAAGGTAGCCCACCTCCCCCTACGCAGCCTGCAGCCAGGGACCGATATAGAGTGCCAAACACCAGCCTCCTTGCCTCAAAAAGCAACAATGCAATTTATGCTCCAGAGTCCCCTGGGGGGTCAGGCCTCATCCAGGGTGTGGATCACCCTGGCTCCTTCGCTCCCTCAACGCATCTGCTACTTGTCTGGGCCTCTGTTTCTCAGCCAGCAGCTCTCAAGTGTCATCAGCACTGCCGGGAACTTGTTAGAAATGCACATTCTGGGCGGCGCCTGTGGCTCAGTGGGTAGGGCGCCGGCCTCATATACTGAGGGTGGCGGGTTCGAACCCAGCCCCAGCCAAACTGCAACAACAACAACAGAAATAGCCAGGCGTTGTGGTGGGCACCGAGTAGTCCCAGCTACTTGGGACGCTGAGGCAAGAGAGTCACCTAAGCCCAGGAGTTGGAGGTTGCTGGGAGCTGTGATGCCACAGCACTCTACCGAGGGCGATAAAGTGAGAATCTGTCTTTAAAAAAAGAAAGAAAGAAAGAATAGAAATGCACATTCTCCAGCCCCACTCAGGGCTATGTCTTAATAGCCCCCAGGTGATTCTGACAGATTGCTGAAGTTTGAGGATCTCTACTCCAGAGAATGCATCAGCTGCTGTCCTCAGTTCCCACAAAGCCAGGGACCTCTCAGAGCTGAACGTGTGTTTGCAGAATTCCTTAAGGACTCCATGGCCCATTGGCCTGGGATGAGGTCCGCCTCAGCTAGGTGTCCCAGAGGCTTTAATTGCACTAGTGGCACTAACCACCTTCACACCAAATAAAAAGCCCGAGGCCAGCTCCAGGCAAAACTCCAAACTGTAGAATGGATTTCAAAGGCATGCACAGGCTGACCTCTGACCTCATGGCAGGGCTCCATGGTTTTACCAGAGACAGAGGCCTGAGCAGAAGGCTCATCTTGAGGAGGACTCTGGAGTCCAATGAGCCTTCAAAGTCAAAGAACTCCCAGGGACCTGGGCTCTGTACCATTTCCCAAGGGAAACTTACTTATATTTCCTCCGACTTCATAGAGGAAGTTGGCTGACTCCATGAACCTGTAGCTGCAAGACAGAGAAAAACCATTGGCCTCTTCTGGGGGCAGCAAGGACAGCAGCTTGTGTATGGCCCCCAGGCCTGGAAAAGACAATCCTCAGGAATTTTGGCTCCAGGTGACAGAAGAGGCCTAAGGGCCCTTCTGAGAAAGCTGGAGCCAGCAGAGGAGTCCAGCACCCAGGGGACAGGCAGAGGCAGCACCCACCACACTGTCCCCTCCTATTAGGCATCAGAATAGAGGTTTCAAGGGCAGTGAGATGAAGGGTGACAGATGGATGGGGACAAGAGCCCACTGTCAGGGGCAGATTCTGAGTCGCGATGGATTAGGGATATTGTCTGATTATGTATGAGTGTCATAGAATTATTGTATGATAATTACGGGTATCCTGAGTTCAATTCTAGGATCTGCCTCCAATTTGCCACGTGACCCCAAGGCATACCCTTTCTCCTCTCGGGGTACAGTTTTCCCATCTGTTCAAGGAAGAACTGGAACAGATGCTTGCTAAGGACCTGTGCCAACCCCAAGATGGAAGCTCCTGGTGGCTTAGGCTGCCTCCTGGGAATGGCAACCATATATATCAGCCCACGGGCCTCCTCCAGTTCTCTGCCCAGCTCGTACCTGCTGCCTCAGGACCTTGACCAATGCAGTTCTCTGAGCCTGGAAGCCTCACTCTTTCCCTGGACTACACCAGGTACCTTGTTTTATTTCACATTCTTCCTTGTATTCCTTATAAAACCTAATAGTTTGTAACCTGATATTTTTTCCACTACTTGTCTATGTCCCTCTCTTCCACAGGGCCATGAGCATGAGACCCGGGCCTCTGCTTGTTCTTCTCATGGCTATCTGCATGGTGCCTGGCCAATATAGGCATCCATGAGACACCTTCTAACAGGAATGAATGAATACATGGTGGCTATTATGGTTATTATTTGGAGCCAAGGAGCTCTGGAAGGCTGGAGAAGCTGTCTGACCACCCCAGAAAAAGAAAGGCCAAAGTCCAAAAACCAGGCCCAGGGCTCTGAGGTGCTGTCCATTCCTGTGCCCATCCCTTGCTCCCAGCCTCCTGGGGCTGTCCCTCACCGTGGGAGGAGGCTGTCTGCATCCTCTCTGTCCTCTTGACCCTTTGAACCTGGGGCTAGGCGCTCTGTGAACTGTAGGAGGACGTGGGCCACTCTGGTGCTAGGTGTCAGAGGCACCTTCAGGGGGTCCTTGGTAGGCCAGGCCACCTGGATCTTTGCCACCTTGAGAGTCTGCAGAGAAAAAGACCCATCCATATGCCCAGGCACTAGGTGCATGGCTGGAATTCAAACATGTGTATAAGCTTGCATACGTGCACACTTACACCCATGCCGACACTAAAATACCACAGGATGCACACATAGACGCATACGTGAGATCCCTCAATGTGTGTACAGGTACAGAAACGTGCCTGCAAACGTGAACTGGTACCCACACACAATAGCAGGGCACACCCACGCAGGTAGGTTTATATAAAGACCCATCACCCACACATATTACATGGGGTGCAGACCCAACACTTGGCCAAGTTCTCTTGGTAAAGATTCGGGTTCAGGATTCTGCCCAGGAACACTCATTAGCTTGGAAGGCCGTCCCCTGCTACTCTACCCTCCCAGCTCCAACCATCCTACACCCTACAAAGCGACCCTCACTTTCCCAGCCCTCAGGCAGGTACTCAAGGGGCTGCCTAAAAATGGGGCTGGAGAGATGCCTCCCAGGAGAGGCGCCCGGGCCACTCTGTGTCCCTCCTTCCGCAGCCCATGGGTGACCCTTCCCTTCCCAGACACCGCCTCCTCGCTCGCTGCGCGGCACCGGGGCGCCCCCTGGTGGCCCTAGTAGGTCGTACCCGGCAACCTGGAAGTGCCTCCCGCCCTTTCTCTGTCCGCGGGTCGAGGACCACTCACCGCCTCCGGGTGGTCCCCGGTCTTGTCCCTGTCTGCGTGTATCCTCCGCAGCCAAGTCTTGAGGCCCCCATCGCAGAGCTGGGGGCGCCGGCTGCGGCTGTCGTTCAGTTTTCGCACCTGGGCTACCAAGAAAGAGGCGACCTGGCCAGAAAGAAGCAAGTCTTTGCAGGGGCTGCTGGGGCTGGGGGGTGGGAGGAGGCTGTGGCCTCATCCCGGCCCCAGCATCCCGCACAGGCCTTGCAAACACCTGTCTGTTGAACTTGGGACTGAAGCACAGTTTGGTGGAAGGAGGGGGCCACTGAGCCCCTAAAGAGGGTTGGAGTCCCCGCCTTGAGAGTAGGGCCCACCCTGAGGCTTGGGGGACAGCGGTCTCCTCCTTGGAGTCGGGAGAGTCCCGCATTTGCTGAGGGGCCGCTGATCACTGGCACACTCAGGCAGGTGTGTCCCCAGGAGCCCACCAGGAGTGGGCTCCTGCTTTGAGAACCCCCAGACAGTCCACAGTGGGGGGGCCGTACAGAGACCTCCAGATCAACACATGCCTCTGTCCAATCCTAACTCAGCAGACACAAAAGAATCCAGACTGCACGGATCTGGATAACAACGCGCAGGTGTCCCAGGGTCTGATAGAACCAGGGGGATTCCAGGTCCTCTCTTTGCTCTGCGGGTGTCACCTAATTAAGGAGCTACCTCTGGAGAAGCGTGAGGAGTGAGAGGGTTCTCCCATTTCATTTTCTCTACGTCTATGTCATCTGAAGCTTTTATACAAGAAGTCATTTAGGAGTTTCTGGAATTTAAAAAATCCCCTCCAATAACCATGTATTAGAATCCAATGTGTCTGAGTATGCCAATATCTCAGAGAGCTGTGCACAGAGCAGAAAGGGATATGGGGCATTGGGGGAGAAGCAGGGGCTTTCTTCAGAGGACCTATCTTGGAGAGTGAGGAGATGGCTCCCGGCTTCCGCCCTGTCAAGAAAAAGGGGAAGGATTTCCAGGCAGAGTACACTGCCGAAGCAAAACTCAGAGGTGTGAAGTACAAGATACCTTTGGAGAACCAACTGGGTGGGGTTGGGGAGAAACTGAGCATAGCTTCAGAAATTGGAACCAGCTTCATATACTGGTTTCCAGAATAAGCAATCTATAACCTAGTGACTTTATGGATGGAGGGAGGGATAAAAGGAAGGTGGGTGGATGGAGGAATACTGGGTAGGTGGGTGGGTGGGTGGATGGGTGGATGGGTGGATGGATGGGTGGGTAGATGGATGGGTGGATGGATGGGTGGATGGGTGGATGGAT
>NW_003852418.1:1511043-1517647 GCF_000181295.1 Otolemur garnettii | reverse complement strand
AGATGGATGGGTGGATGGATGGGTGGGTAGATGGATGGGTGGATGGATGGGTGGATGGATGGATAAATAGATGGGAGAATGGGAGAGTGGGTGGATGGGAGACTAAAGGGAAGGATGAGCAGGCAGATGGAGAGAAGAGGCTACACATCTCCACGTGAGGAAGTGGCCTGCTCAGCAGTGTTCGTGGGAGTCTCAAGTCCTGGGGGTCTCTGCAGTGCTGCTGCTCAGGTCGGCTTTCAGCACAGCGTGCATGCTGATGCTGCAGAGGCCTCTCACCCTGCTCTTGCCCCCAACTTGCTGTTGTCTGTTACACAGGGCAATGCTGATGGTGGGGCAGGCCCTGTGATCCTGAGCCTCAGGGATGGGATTGTGTGGAATTGTGGGAGCTCAGGTAGACCAGATGGCAGCAGATCGACAGCTATAGCAACAGAGACAGAAAGTGTAGACACTCCTCTTCTGTAACACTAAGGTGAGGCTGGAAGAAAACACTGGCCTGTGCATAAAGTTCAAAAAAGGTCCTGGGAGAGACACATGAGGGATTTGAAAAGATGCCATGATCCTGGAGGCCACCTGCTCCCAGAGGACAGCCAGGGCTTGTCCATGCTGCCTGAAGGGACACTCGTCCCTCTGCCCTAGTGGCCCAGGGGCACTCACCGTCCACAGCAGGTCCTGGTAGTGCACCAGCATCTGCACCACCTCGGCTGCCCCCTCTGCCAGCTGCTTCTCCTGACCCTTGGGGATTTTAGGGTGCCGCCCTTGGTGCAGGAAGAGATTAGGGGCCATTACTGAGGAAACGTTCCATAAAGTCATCTTGTTGTGCTGTTCCCGGGCCACCACCTTCCTGAGGAATTCCAGGAGTGCCTAGGGAAGGACACAGAACCTGCCTCAAATTCCAGCACATCCCTGATGGCTCCTCCCTTCTCCAGAACATCTTGATGCACGATGTGGGGGCACTAGGAAGGAACAGGGGCTGGGAGGGCAGGTTGTCGGGGGGTTCACTTCCACTTTGCTAGCAGCCCACTCTGTGACCTGCATCCAACTTCCCTGCTCTGCAAAATGTGCCCGAAACTCTTTCCCTTCCCTGCTCCCTCAGAGATTAATGAGAAATCTGGGTCAGATTTTATCTTCCAGGTAGAAAAGGGCCACAGGTCTGGAAAGAGGATCTTTCCCAGTAAGCCCCAGGACACCTCCTTCTTTCTGGGTTTTGGCTCTACCCAGAATGCAAAGGAGAGAACTGGGAAGCAGAGATGCTGAAGGACGGAGGCAGACGGGAACAGCTGCCATTCACCAAGTGTCCTTTTGCTCCTGGCCCTTCCATTGGTACCTTGCATGCATTTATCACCTCCTTTAATCCTCACAACGCCACAAGGTAGTTTTACTACTGTCCCTGTTGTATAGAGAAGGAAGCTCGCTTGGAGAATGGGCCAAGGGCCACACAGCCATTATGTGGAGGAGGGAGGAGGGGATAGAAGAAAGAAAAAAGAAATATGAATGGATGGGTGGATGGGTGAGGATGGATGGACAGAGAAAAGAAGACAGATGGATGGATAGAAAGAAGAAATGGGTGGTGCCCGTAGCTTAGTGGCTAGGGTGCCGGCCACGTACACCCAGGCTGGTGAGTTCGAACCCTGCCCGGGCCAGCTAAACAATGACAACTGCAATAACAACAACAAAATAGCCGGGCGTTGTGGCAGGCACTGTAGCCTCAGGTACTTATGAGGCTGAGGCAAGAGAATCGCTTGAGCCCAAAAGTTTGAGATTGCTGTGAGCTGTGACAACACAGCACTCTACTGAGGGCAATATAGTGAGACTCTGTCTTAAAAACAAAAAGGAGGACAGGAAAGAAGAAATGAAGGACGTCTGAATGGGAGATGGGAGGAGGGATGGAGGGAGGCGGGAGGGAAGGGCACACGCCGAGCACCTGCAAAGTGCCACAGCTCCTCCTCCGTGATTTCTCATGTGTGAGCTCTTATAGTTCCTGTAACAATCAGACAAGATGCTATCATCATCCACAATTTACTGAAAAGGAAACAGAAACTCAGGGAGTTTCCTCACAGGCTCACCTTGGAGGCACATCTTGAATCTGACCCAAGGCCAGTGAGGAGTTTGCAGGCAGCTGAGCCAGGTCTGCTCCCAGCCCTCCGCCCTGAGCACCCACTTGCATATGACACGGTGGAAATGCCTTAAGGGCTTGCTTCCCAAACGGGTTCCCCACGAAACACCAGGACCTTGCAATGCTTTCCACATTCCAACAAAAGAGGCCCATGATCAACTGAGTTTAGAAAATGCGCTAATTCCACCAGGAGGTTCACAAAGCCTTGGCATGTCAAAGGCTCTGAGAAGTCCTGCCAGACAATTATCCTTTGTTTTAGTAACTCCATGTTTACCCATCTTATTGGGACACAGAGCCCTTTCCCCTGTGACACTTGCTGGCACCATGTGGAATCCATGTTCTGTAGTGCCCACTCTGGCTGGGACTGTTCCCTTTCAGGACTCAGCTGCTTTCTTTAAGAAAAAAGTCACTGGTTCAGCGCCTGTGGCTCAAGCAGCGAAAGCGCCAGCCACATACACCTGAGCTGGAGGGTTCAAATCCAGCCCGGGCCCGCCAAACAACAATGACAGCTGCAACCAAAAAATAGCCAGGCCTTGTGGTGGGCGCCTGTAGTCCCAGCTACTTGGGAGGCAGAGGCAGGAGAATCGCTTGAACCCAGGAGTTGGAGGTTGCTGTGAGCTGTGATGCCACAGCCCTCTATCCAGGGTGACAGCGTGAGGCTCAGTCTCAAAAAAAAAAAGAAAAGAAAAGAAAAGAAAAAAGTCCCAGGCAGATCTGCATGGGTCCTCCCTGCCCCCAGCACCTGGCATAGTTGTTGAAAGAATGAACGAATGAATGAACAAGCACATTTGGGACCATTACTGTGTTTGTGGGCTGAGATGACAAAGTGGCGGCCTCTCGGGGTAACTTTACCTTCAAGACATTTCTGTTGGGTTCCGGGAGGAGGAGGATGAGCAGGTGGAGAGCCTGTAGACGCTGCTTCAGGTCGGGGATGTCTGTGGGAAGGGGGAGGCCTCAGTCTCCAGGGGAGGCTCAAGGATTCTCCTTCCCTTGGTCTGGCCTCTTTTGGGGGGAATTCCAGAGCTGGAAAGCCCAGGGATGGCCAGGAACCCTTTTGTCATAAGGCCTGGAACTATTTCCTGGTGTCCTGTCAGCTCAGAGGCTCACTCCCTATACTTTGTGAATAAAAAGTAAACACACTGGTGTGCGCATCCACACACATGCCCGGACATTCTGACCCTGAGCTACAGCCCAGGGTCAGAAATACAGTGGGCCAGCAGCTTGCCCTCAGGAGGACAGACAGATAGCTCAAATGTCCTGGACAGAAGGTTTAATGAAACCCTTTGTGTTGCAAAGGATGAAAAGGAAAAGCTGTCCCATACCTCAGTCAGAATCTCCAGGGAAAAGAAGCGGATGACAGTTATAGAATTCAAAGAAAGAGTTTATTCCAGCCAGACCAGCCCTGTCAGCTGAGGACTAGCTGGACCCTAGAGAATCACCAGAATCAACACATGGGGGACAGAGGCTGAGCACCCAGGGCTCAGCTGCTAGGATTCCATGTAGCATTCATTCATTCACTCACTTTCTTTCTTTCTTTTTCTTTTTTTTAGAGAAAGAGTCTTACTTTGTTGCCCTCAGTAGAGTGCCGTGGTGTCACAGCTCACAGCAATCTCAAACTCTTGGGCTTAGGTGATTCTCTTGCCTCAGCCTCCCAAGTAGCTGGGACCACAGGTGCCTGCCACAACACCCGGCTATTTTTTCGTTGCAGTGTGGCCAGGGCTGGGTCTGAAATCTATCAAGTACCTATCAGGTATTGTGCTCCAGTCCAGGGACCCAGGACATAGCAGTGAAGGATGCAAATGAGGTTACAGATTTGTGGAGCTTCTGTCTCAGGCGAGAGATAGATAACAAACAAGCAAAGAAACAACTAAATGTCTCCAGACACTGATTCATCTTATGGGGAAAACAGAGTAATACAGACACTCCCCACCACACCCAGCTAATTAAAAAATTCTTTTAGAGAAAGGGTCTTGCTGTGTTGCTCAGACTGATTTTGAACTCTTGGCCTCAAGCAATCCTTGCACCTCAGCCTCTCAAAGTGCTGGAACTACAAATGCATACCACCTCGCCGGGCCTGGTTTACATTTTTAAACTAGGCTGTGAGAAGCAAAGGCCCTTGGCTTGAAGGTAGAAATCAGACTGCTTGAACGCTGAAGCTTTTTAGAGAAGAGAGAGAGAGAAGTCCTCAAGGTTACCAGTGACACAAGTGGGAGATCAGGCAGGTTGCTTTATTCTTTTGAGAAAAGTAAAAATGGCTTGGAGTCCATAACTCAGCGGTTAGAGTACCAGCCACATACACCAGGGCAAGGGGGTTTGAAGCCAGCCGGGCCTGCTAAACAACAGCAATAACTACAAAAAAAAAAAAAAAAAAATAGCTGGGTGTTGTGGGAGGCTCCTGTAGTCCCAGCTACTTGGGAGGCTGAGGAAAGAGAATCGCTTAAGCCCAAGAGTTTGAGGTTGCTGTGAGCTGTGACACCATAGTACTCTACCGAGGGTGACACAGTCTCAAAAATAGAAGTGACTGTTTTGCATGCCGTGAATTGTGAGGAAGTTCAGACAGGACCATGCTCATGCAGGATATAAATAGAGACGGGGTGGGCACAGTGCTCACACCTAGAATCCCAGCACCTTGGGAGCCTAAAGCAGGAGAATCACTTGAGGACCGGAATTTGAGACCAGCCCGAGCAACACAGCAAGATCCTCTTACTACAAAAAATAAAAAAATCATCCAGGTGTGGTGGCAGGCACATATAGTCCCAGCTACTCCAGAGGCTAAGGCAGGAGGATCACATGAGTCCAGGAGTTTGAGGTTGCCCTGAGCTATGATGATGTCACTGTGGTCTGTCCTGGGCAACAGAGCCAGACCCTGTCTGAAGACAAAAATTATACAGAAGGATCCATCCAACACGCAGCAATCTGCAGCCGTGCACATAGGTGGACGTGCACCACACGTACCCGCAGATACCCTGTTAGACAGACCTCATAAACTCAACTCTGTGGATGTCAGGAAGTGAAGAAACCACCAGACAATTTATGGATGTAACAGGATTCAACCTGTATCCCTTAAATCTATTAAAATAATAAAAAAAGAAGTGAAGGAACCTCGGCCACTGGTCCCTGCGGGGACTAATACGGACCGTGGTGCACGTCAGCCTCCTCTTCTCCCCCACCACGTCACACATGTGCACACTTGTGCGTATCCACACAAGACACATGTGCACATGCCTATGCACACTCGTTGGGCACACGTGCTCACACACACTTCCTCCTGCATCAGCTCGAGGTCACAGGGAACAGGCATTCCTGCAAACAGGGAGTCCTGTCTTCACACCCCCTCCAACCAAGGCCCGTGACTTCCAACTCTCTGCTCCACAGCAAAGGGCTCCGGCACACTCACTGGGCACCACAGCGAAGGCCGGGAGGTACTCAGCGGTGAGCAGAGGCGTCGGCAGCTTCCGGATGAATCTTTTGAGCAAATCGGAGGCATCGTTGTGATGAACCTCGTCCCAGCTGAAAAGGCCGGTGTAGAAGTCTCTCTCCAGCTTCTGCTCAAGCCCCTACAGGAAGGAGAGGCGTAAAAATGCAGATGGTCCAGGAGAAGTTGCATGACTGCTTTGGGGGGTACCTCTTTCTTCATTGCAAAGTGGGGACCACAATGGCACCTCCCTCATGGGGCTGATGTGAGGTTTAAATGGCCTAATGCATGGGACTCACTGAGCACAGGAGTCCACTCACTAGATGTTAATAGTCCAACTCCAGGGCCCACGATCTCAACCACCATAGTAACATGCCACCTCCACTCTCTCAAACTCTCCCAGAATCCCATGACTCACCAGAGACCAAAGACACAACAGCAACCAGCCAGGGACTGGATTCTGTCCCAGTTTCATACACACAAGGGTGAATGGGGAGGTGTAGCTTTGGTGAAGTGAGGGAAGCCAAACCATTACCTTGACCCTGGCCTGGGATCCAGGCACCCGGAGGATGCCTTCCACATCCAGCCCCTTCTTTTCCAAACAAGACAGCAGCTATCAGAGAACAAAACCAACATTTAGGCCAGCAGCCACAAAAAGGTGAGATTCAAGCGGTGCTCGTAGCTCAGTGGATAGGGCTCCAGCCACACACACTGAGGCTGGCAGGTTCAAACCTAGCCAGGGCCAACTAAAACAACAATGACAGCTGAAACAAAAAAATATAGCTGCGCGTTGTGATGGGCGCCTATAGTCCCAGCTACTTGGGAGGCTGAGGCAAGAGAATCACTTAAGCCCAGGAGTTTGAGGTTGCTGTGAGCTGTGATGCCACAGCACTCTATCCAGGACGACAGCTTGAGACTCTGTCTCAAAAAAAAAAAGGTGAGATTCAAACTGGCATGTTTCTCTCCCACAAAAGCCCGGAAGAGAACACCGGCAGCAAGGTTCCCCACCACCAAATAGTCATTTTCTTGACCACTTCCACAAGCCAGGCATTCTGAGAGCTTTTTTTTTTTTTTTT
>NW_003852418.1:1495925-1510791 GCF_000181295.1 Otolemur garnettii | reverse complement strand
CCTTAGGTGTACGTGGCTGGCGCCTTAGCCGGTTGAGCCACAGGCGCCGAGCCTCTGAGAGCTTTATATACATTTTTTTCATTTAGTTGTTAATCCGAGGAAGATACTGTTACTATAATTCCATTTTACAGATGATGAAAGGGAGGTCCCTGGAAGTTCGAAACCCACCCCAGGTCTCTGAGCCAGAATTTGAACCCAGGTCTGCCTGATTCCAAAGTCCCTACTCCTGTGCTGGACAGCTCCCCCAAATGGAGCCCACAGGCAGCCTCTGAAGGGTTAAATAAGCCCACACAGTGAACAACTCACAGCTTGAAGGACCAGTGGGACCCGTGCGCTGGGGAGGACTTTGTGGTCAGCTTCCAGCAGACTGTCAAGGGGCACACCAAAGAGGCGAGTTTCTGCAGGAAGTCAGGAGAGCAGAAGCTGCAATTTCACTTCCTGGAGTGACGGGGGGGCGTGGGGGGCTCCCACCTGCAAGATCTCCTAAGCGACTAGAGTCAGACTCCTTTCCCTGTGAAAGGACTGAACTCTCTAGAAGACAGCTGAACCCAAACATCTCCACAGCATTTTCTTTTCTTTTTTTTTTTTTTTTTTTGAGACAGAGTCTTACTTTGTTGCCCTTGGTAGAGTGCAGCGGCATCATAGCTCCCAGCAACCTCCAACTCTTGGGCTCAAGTGATTCTCTTGCCTCACCCTTCCAGAAAGCTAGAACTACAGGTGCCCACCACAATGCTTGGCTATTTTTAGAGACGAGTCTCACTCTTGCTCAGGATGGTCTCAGACCTGTGATCTCCCCATTCCAACCTCCTCAGCCTCCCAGAGTGCTAGGATTACAGGTGTGAGCCACTGTGCCCAGCCCTTCTTCACAGTTCTTAAGCAGAACATTTGGCTTCTTCCATAACAAAATGTTAGATATGTCACAGAGCCCCAAATCTCAGATGGATAAAGAGGTATGGAAATGCTTTATTGCTCCAAGGAGTGCTGGGCATGCTAAGGGCCAAGTTCCTGAGAAATATATTCCCCAGTTCTTCCTCAACCAGCCTGGGTTGAAGTCTTCTTGGGGGAAACTCCTCCTTCCACATCTCCCCTGCAACTTTCTTCTTTTTCCCTTCCATGCCCATCCCACCTCTGCCAGACCCCTCCCTCTGGTCTTTCTTATATAATGATTGTCTTTGGAGAAAGAAGCAAAAAATCACGATGTGTAATGCTGACAATGATGCAGTGAGATGAACACTGTCATATAGTATTGAAAGGCAGTATGTATCAAGTACTTAATTCATAACCATACAAAAATAATCTAAGATGCAAAGTTATATGTACAGCAATTATAAGTGTGTTTTATAATAAGAAAAACATGGGCACAATAAATGCCCACTATTAAGGAAATGGGGAGATATATTAGGATACATCCATAAGGAAGAAAATAGTGCAGTGATTAGAAATCATGTTTTCAGGCCAGGCACGGAGGCTTACGCCTGTAATCCCAGCACTCTGGGAGGCTGAGGCAAGTGGATTGCTTGAGCTCATGAGTTCAAGACCTGAGCAAGAACGAGACCCTATCTCTAAAAACTAGCTGGCACCTATAGTCCTAGCTACTGGGGAGGGTGAGGCAAGATGATTGCTTGAGCCCAAGAGTTTGAGATTGCTATGAGCTATGATGCCACAGCACTCTACAGAGGGTGACAAAGTGAAACTCTGTCTCAAAAAAATTAAATTAAAAAATCCACGTTTTTCAAAGAATATTTAATACTTGTGCTAAATGATACCATTATTTTTTTTTTTTTTTTTTTTTTTTTTTTTTGAGACAGAGCCTCAAGCTGTCCCCCTGGGTAGAGTGCCGTGGCATTACAGCTCACAGCAACCTCCAACTCCTGGGCTCAAGCGAGTCTCCTGCCTCCGCCTCCCAAGTAGCTGGGACCACAGGCGCCCGCCACAACGCCCGGCTGTTTTTTGGTTGCAGCCGTCATTGTTGTTTGGCGGGTCCGGGCTGGGGATTCGAACCCGCCACCTTAGGTGTACGTGGCTGGCGCCTTAGCCGGTTGAGCCATAGGCGCCGAGCCGATACCATTATTTATTCCAAATTCATTACCCCTCCCTGTACCCACACTCTTCCCCTTGTGAATTTTTGACTTTTCCCATTTGCAAAGCAGAGTGTACTTCCTCACCCCTTGCTTTGGGCTCGGCCATATGACTAGTTTGGAACCATGGCATGGTAACCTACCATGGTGTGATAGAGGTTACTCTCCACGCTTCTGCTATCAACATGAGAACACGCTCTAGACCTCTGAGGCCAACGTAGACCCAGCCAACAGCTTAGAGCCCAGCCCAGCCTACATGACCCAAACTACACAGTTTGCCCACAAACATGTGGGCAAGAATAAGAGTTTGGGGGAATGTTTGTTATGTAGCATTATCATGGCAATCACTGAATGATACAACTGAGAAATGTCCGTAATTCTATAATATTAAGTGAAAAAGGGCCGGGCGCCGTGGCACGCCTGTAATCCTAGCGCTCCAGGAGACTGAGGCAGGTGGATGTCCTGAGTTCAGAAGTTCAAGACCAGACTGAGAAAAAGCAAGAACAAAAACCACAGAACAAAACAAAAAAATTTAAGTGAAAAAGGCCACACACACACACAAAGGAAGACAATACACTAAAAGTTAACAGTTCTTCTATCTGAATTGTAGTTTTCCTTTTTGTATTTTACCCCATTTCCAAATTCCCTACAATAGGCAGGAATTGTTTTCATATGGAGAAAAAGAAATAGTATAACCAGAAGAAATACAGAAGCCTGTCTTGGTGGGAGAGCCCCGGTGCCACTCCCTAGGGGAGAAAGCTGGGACACTGGTCGCAGAGTTGGTGCTGGGCTGGGGTGGCTGACCTGCTGCCTTCCACTTCCCAGCCTTGTTCCTCTTCAGGTCCAAGCCCAGGACGTCGCAGAGAGCGGTCAGCTCTATGAGGGCCAGCGGAGGGACCTTCTTCATATCCTGCAGGGACAAGTCTCCTATCCTCGTCACGCCAAGTCTGCCTTTGTGGATTCTGAACTTCTAGAGAGGGAAGTAAAAGCAATTTGTCCAGCACTGAATGATGAGGTGACGTGGCCGAGCAGCCTGGCACGTCTGTGTCTGACACGCACCTTGGGACCCTCCCAGCCCTTCCAGGGATTTGCGCAGGACAGGGGGCAGAGTGGGTGAGAGCAGGGGCACAGGGGTACGTCCTAGATTCAAGTCCACGCTCTACCTCTTACTAACCGGTGACACTCTGAGCCTCTAATTCCCCACCTGTAACCATCACCTAGGGTCGGCCGCGTAAGGGTTTTTTGAGAATGAATCGAGCTACTAGGTATAAAGTGTTCAGCACAGGGCAAAGTACACAGCGACGTCGCAGATAATGGAAGCCGTTTTTACGCCCTGCATCCCCACGAGAAGGTCTGGGGGAGGGAATCACCTCAGGCACCTCTTATCATTGCTCTTATTCTCGTCCTTTGTCCCTCCCTTCACTCCTCCATCCTCAGCCCTGGCCGCGAAGTGCACAGAAATAAACAATGCTCGACCCCGCCATCTAGAGGCCACGCGGGGGAGCTGCAGACAGTTCCCTGAGTTCCTGTCGCCAAAGCTGAGACCTGCCAGCAAGAGGGACAGATTTACCCAGCGTTGCCTGGAGGGATTGACCAGATGACTACCTGGCCAAATGGAGTGCTCAGAGTGTGTCTGGAGGGGTTTGGGAGGGAGCATGCTGTGGTTGTATTTAATAACGTTGTGGTTATAATACAGCCTGGTGCTTGGTGCCCCGGCTATGGTGTCAGGCTTCTGGGTTCAAACCCTGATGGTAGCTGTGTGAGTTCAAGCAAATAATTTTACTTGTCTTTGCTGATTTTCTCATCTGCAAAGTGGAACTAATAACAGTTTCTGCTTCGCAGGACGGCCGGGGAGATTAAATCCAATAGAGCACATAAAACATAATGCCTGACACATAGTGGGTATTCAATAATTATTAACTAATACTTTTCTTTAGTCTATTTATACAGTTACCACCAACATAACTGAGTGAAATTAAATCACGTACATAAAGTTCTTGGCATAATGCCTAGTCTGTGGTAAAGATCAATCTGTGATATCTTTAGCATTATTAATTATCATCATCTTTCAAAATTTAATAGGGAAAATCATCAAGGAAGACAAGATAATGTTGAATACTAATTATCTCTGATGCTTAAGGAATATAAACTCATTATTCAAAGGTTTTATTTGATGCGCTATGGTTATGCAAGATATTATCACTGGGAGAAATTAGGTGTAGAGTAATACATGGGAACTTTGTACTATTTTTGCAACTTCTTCTGAGTCTAAAAGTATTGCAAAGTACAAAGTGTAAAATAAAATTCCATTTGAATAAATGAAAATACTTCCACTTCGGAATAGAGGTTATGGTAGGGGCAGGCAAACTTCTTCAGCAGGAGAGGATAGTGGTCAGTTGGGAAAAACCCTAGGGTCAGCGCCAACAGTTTCTGGTCTTGGCCTTGATGGCTGCTCACTGAGCTCCATTTCTCATTTTTCTATCATAAAGTGGGGGAGCCATTACAGCACCCATCTCCAAGGACAAGGTGAGGAAAAAAGCCAGTGCCTGGGAAGCCTTGGGAACAGTGTGGGGGGTGGGGAGAGGCAGAGCATCCCTCAGTAAAATGACACCCAGGATGATCCAACCATATCGTAACCTGATCAATGAAGAAACTCTTCTTAGAGTATCAGCGGACTGTACTCTGTACTTCACAAAAGAAGTCAGAAGAGTGGTAACCCCAGGGAGAGGGGGATGACCTGGGAAGGGCATGGGGGCCCTGGGGGAAGGAAGTTTCTATGTCTTGATTTGGGTGGCAGTTATACAGGTACACACATCAAGCAGTACATGGTAAATCTCTGTATACTTTACTGAGACTTATACTTCAATTTCAAAACACTAAATATCAATGATTACATCCAAATTTGGAATGAACTGGGCTAGGGCAATTGAACATTTGGAAAAAAATATTTTTTTCTCTCTCTTATACCAGGCACCCACATTGACTTTTAAAAAATAGCTATATTGGCTCGGCGCCTATAGCTCAACCAGCTAAGGCGCCAGCCACGTACACCTAAGGTGGCAGGTTCGAATCCCCAGCCCGGACCCGCCAAACAACAATGACGGCTGCAACCAAAAAATAGCCGGGCATTGTGGCAGGCACCTGTGGTCCCAGCTACTTGGGAGGCGGAGGCAAGAGACTAGCTTGAGCCCAGGAGTTGGAGGTTGCTGTGAGCTGTAATGCCACGGCATTCTACCCAGGGGGACAGCTTGAGGCTCTGTCTCAAAAAAAAAAAAAAAAGCTATATTTATGTTTTAAACTAAAATAAATAAATAAATATATATATATATATATATAATAGCTAGAAAAACATCTGTTGATGGATAGTATTCAGTTTGCTAGATGAGAGAGGACTGTCTAAGGATGAAGGCAAAGAGGATCAGTGAGAACATTAATCACTCTACTACACTGTAAGCTCCCTGCTCCCCAGTCTTTGATCACCAGCAGTCACTCAGTAAACATTTCTGGAGTGAGTTAAATACTTCAATAATTCAACAACTTTCCCATTCAATGCCCGGTGTCATGGAAGAGGTAAAAGGGCCGGGCAGGATGTGCTGGTTCTAAGGACCACACCTAGCTATCAGCCCTCTGGGCAGTGTCCTCACCGGCAGGGAACCCTTGCCCCAGGCACAGGTGCCTCCCAGGGATGGCCTGGCCCTCTGCAGAAGGGCTGCAGCTTGTTCTGAGTAGGCAGAGTCCATGTTGAAGGATTCCTCCTGCCCAGCCTGCTCCTGAGGCCTCCCGGGCTCTGCTGCTGTCATGGGAAACAAAACAGAGAGGCAATGAGGACTGGCTGCCCCAAAGCAAGTTCTTAGGCTTGGGACTCAGGCCCTTAGCCCCATGAAGTGATCCTCTAGGCTCAAGTTCAAAGCCCAGGATCAAATCACTAGGCTTAGGGCTCAGGTCCATTACCCAGAAAGTGATTTCCTAATTAAGTCTCATTACCCAGGAAGTGATTTCCTAGCTAACACTTATTACCCAGGAAGTGATTTCCTTGTGAAGTCCTATTGCCCAGGAAGTGATTTTTAGAGCTGAGGCCCTTGAGCCTGGTAACAGCCCAACTTGTCCCCTCAGGGCTCCTCCCTTTTTCCCTCCAGTTGGTAAGGCAGGGAACCCGCAAGAAGATGGAACTGCTCAGAGGTGTGCACATTCTCTTCACAGCAGCCCTTTGTGATTCAGCAGCCCTAAGGATTCACAGGGCCCTGGAGAATGAAGGCTCCTTACCTAGAAGAGATTTAGAAGCCCCGCAGCTGAGCTGGGTCCATTTCATACCTGATTCTCCATTCTCTGAAGACGCTTCCTATGCAAATTATAGACAGTGCCCAGTTAGTCATGCAGGTAGCAGGGAATACTCACACAACCCTGGGAGATGGAGCCATCCACACCCCCTTCTTCATAGATACAGCAGCTGATGCTCAGAGATGTGCAGTTACCTGCCCAAGACCCCACAGCTGCTAACTGGACATTTGGACCCAGGTCTATCTGTCTCCACTGCCTATGGTTTTAAACACTGTATTACACTTCAAATCTATTCCAAAAAAGATGTCAGACTTGAAGGATCAGCAGGATATAGATGTGATGATAAAAAGTATTATAATTGTACTGATAATAATTATGGGGAGGGAACCTAAGCTTTCATGTCCACCCAAAGACACACAGTGGTAACAACCATAGACATGTTGGCAAGCACAGCAAAGACCTACATACAACGTAGGGACATAGTGGGATGCAGAGAGACACAAGTGTGCAAGCCACACACTCTAAACACACACACACACCACCATAGCGCCACAGAAGAATCATTGTATCTCTCAAGCAGTGGTGCCATCACAGAGACTCCCATCAGACAGGGCTGCAAGGAGCCATAGGTCACTTACTCCTGAATTGAAGACCCCAAAGATGTCCCTGACATCTCTGATGGGAGCCTTGTGTCGTCTTCGGGCTGAGCAGGTATAAATGTCCACCCGGCGGCACACAGCGGCCACCTGGGTCTGTGTCAGGGTGGACAGGAGCTCCGGGTGATCACTGCCCAAGCCTGGGCCACCGAGGAGACCTGACAGGCCTGTGTCCTGCAGCCACTGGGATTCAGCTTCTCCTTCTGCCGGTGGAGGGAGAACACCCAGATGAACACACAGCTCCACGTCAGCCGCACACGTCAGCACAGCCCTACCTGGAAGCACCCTCACCTGAGCACTAGAGCTTCCCCGCATCTTATCATGAGACTCATTAACACCAGCCAAACTGTCCACAGGGAGGAGATCTAATGAGACACTTGAGGGGGAAGGTATAATGGCATTAGCCAGTATGTGTATTTAAATCTATAAACTATAATTCTTTAGAAACAGCACCAGCTAAAGAAGGGCCCTGTGTGTCCCGATTCTGGAATATAGCAATGATCTCACTTCTATCAAATCTGGCTGAAACCATCACAAGGTCACATGGGCCCAGTGTGCAGGCAAGCAGTTGGTGTCCCCTCGGGAAATTTCCCATATTCAAGACGTTGTTTATGGTGGATTAGTCCTCTCCATGCTTGGTAAGGAAATTGCCATGGTCCTGTAGCAGAATCATGAATCTAAATTATATATATGTGTATATATAGATATATATATATAATTTTTTTTTTTGAGATAGTCTCACTTTGTCACCCTCAGTAGAATGCCATGGTGTCATAGCTCGCAGCAACCTCAAACTCCCTGGCTTAGGCGATTCTCTTGCCTTAGCCTCCCAAGTAGCTGAAACTATAGGCGTCCGCCACAACGCCTGGCTATTTTTTGTTGTAGTTTGGCCGGGGCCGGGTTCAAACCCACCATCCTCGGAATATGGGGCAGGTGCCCTACTCACTGAGCCACAGACGCCGCCCTGGTAGGGGCATATTATGATGACAGGACCACAGGCCCCAACTCCAGGAATTGCTCCAGGAGTTCAACCTCGGGGCCTGGGAATGTCCTCCCCAGATTACTGTACTGCAGTGGGGTCTTCAGATCACACCTGAGAAACACTGGCTCTCTCATGGAGGAAATGGACAAGAGCTTGTGGAGGAAGTTGAACTCATGCTCGAGAGGATCAATGGGGCTTATTCAGCTGTACCCAGTATTGACCAAGTTAGTCAATGAGGCACTGATGATTTTAAAAAACTCAAATAAAACTGCTTTTATGGCCGCCTGGGCAGAGGCTAAGAGTCACGGGGCAGGCGGTGCTATTTTACATAGGGAAACTGGTGACATCTGAGCTCAGTCCTGACTGGAGAAAACAAGCCACCCAGATACCCAGGAAAAGAGCATTCCAGGCAGAGGGAACAGCAAGGACAAAAGGCCTGAGGCAGGAATGTGTTTAGGTTCTCAAGGAAGCCGGCAAAGCCAGTGACGACCAGCCCAAGGGGAGGAGAGGAGGCAGAGGGGTGCTTGTTGCCAATTCAGTAAGGCCTGATGAGCTGTGATGTGGTGGTTTTACCAAATGTCTCCCAATTCGTTGACTCTCACCCCCTCGAGATGGAGCGTAATTTCCCTCCCTTTGAATACGGGCTGCACAGAGTGACAGAACATGGCAGAAGGGAAGCCATCTTTCTTCTGATGCTGGCTTATAAACAGCAAGGCAGCTTCTCCCTGGCTCTCCCTTGGGACCCCTGTGCTTGGAACCCAGCCAAGCTGTGAGGAAGCCCAGGTCACATGCAAAGGCCACCGGGAGGTATTCCAGATGGCGGTCCCAAGTGAGGCCCAGCTGAGGGTCACATCCCCGGCCAGGCACGGTAAGTGAGAAATCCTTTGAGAGAACTCCAACTGCAGCCACCATTGGACTGTCAGCGCTTCAGAGACCCTGAGTGAGAATTGCCTGGCCGAACCTGGTCAACTCCCAGAACTGTGAGATGATAATAATAATAATAATAATAACTGATCATTGTTCTTTCACACTGCTAAGTTTGGAGCGGTTTGTTACACAGTCATAGATAATAGAGACAGACAATTGTCTATAACTTTGAGATGGAGAGAGAGCTGAGGATTCTGAGCAGGGAACTTGGGATTCCCCTAGAATGTTAACTCCACAGAGAGACTTTGTTTTGTGTTCATAGCTGCACCCCCATGCCTATCAAATAGTCAATAAATATTTCCTGAATAACTTAATCTAAGAAGGGACAGCATTTAATTTACATTATTAAACAGTCGTTCAGACTGTGGCATGAAGGACAGGAGCTCGGGAGTGAGGGTGAAGCAGGGAGTCCAGCGAAGAGGATATTGCAATGGTCCAGGCAGCAAAGAAAAAACCCTTTCATGTTCTGGTTCGTGCCTGGGTCTGCTCACACTTTCCCACTTGGATGGGGCCCTGCCACCCACCCTGCAGGCCCCAACTGGGTCCCTCACCCTCTGGGGGCTGGCTGTCAACCATGCTGCTGTCCTCCTCCCTCAGCTCATCCCGCTGCTGAATCCACTCCACCTCCATCCAAAAGCCGTCCAGGGACAAGCTCTCCGCAGAGGACTGCGGGGAACGGCCAGCAGGGCGCGGCCGAAGGGGATTCTTCTGTGGAAGTTGACTCGTTCGACCAGAGGAGGGGTCAGAGCTGTAGGAAGAGGAGAAGATGCAGGGGGGTCAGGCAAGTCCTGCTCAGGACGGCATCTGCCCTGAGGTTTGGCGGGTCTTCAGACATCAGCCTGGGGCCTTTGGGGGCTGGGCAGGCTTCCCGAGTCTGCTTCTCAGGGGTGATAGACACACAGCTGGTCTCGACAGATTGACCAGTTACCACCGCCCCTTCAGGAGCCTTGGAAACCAGTGAGGCTGCAGAGACAGAGCAGGGCCAGACCAATCCGCTCGTCTCCACCTTCTTGGGCAAGAAGAACACGCTTAGATACACGTCTGGTGGAGCCTATATTCATAATAGACAAGTAAACACCAGGACAGGTGAGGAAATGACGGGACTGTACTTCACTCGATTTTTACTGGGAAAATCTCTGATCTCCTCCCGGCCGCCACCCCACTTCTCTATGAATCTGCCCTGGTTTTCCTGATTGTAACATAGTACCAACTTGTCCCTCCCCTTCCCCAGCCCCTGACCAGAGCAGGAACCAGGACTAGAGGCAGAGGTGCTGCCCATCACAGGAGCCCATCTGACCCTCTCAAGATGTTGGACCAAGGACATGAGGGGCTTGGTGTCAGGCACAAGAACAGGGAAGCCGTGGGGGCTTCCAGGGGTCACAGAGGGGACTCTCTGCAGCCTTGGAGAGCTGGGAGGGACCGCAAGCTGTGTGGTTTACCCCTAGAGTCCCAGTTCCTGCACCCTTCCCTTTAATCCCCTCTTCTTCCCAAGCTACACTGAATAAGTTTCCACTCCAGGTAATCAAAGAATCCCAGAAAAAGACAGTGCATATCTCTTGGCCCAGAAAAATACAGTCTGGGGCTTCAAATGAACTTGGGGACAAAATTTCTGCTGCTGGATGGAATCTTTGAGAAACCATGGGATGGTAATGATGCCAAAAATACTAGACTGGGAATGCACTTGGGCTCTGATACCTATCAGTGAATAGACCATAAACTACCCCTGCCGGACAGAGCAAGGCAATACACTCCCCATCTCCTCAGATGGGAAAAAATGTATTTATTTATTCTTTGAGACAGAGTCTCATTGCGTTGCCCTCACTAGAGTGCCATGGCGTCACAACTCACAGCAACCTTAAGCGATTCTCTTGCCTCAGCCTCCCAAGTAGCTGGGACTACAGGCGCCCGCCACAACGCCCAGTTATTTTTTTGTTGTTGTTGCAAGTTGTCATTGTTGTTCCGCTGGCCCAGGCCAGGTTCAAATCCTCCAGCTTCGGACCCCATAACCACTGTGCTACTGGCACCAAGCCAGAAAAATGTATTTAATACATTCTGAAAATTCTTTATAATATCTGGGCTTCATACTGACCCCAGGAAAAGTTCTGGAACAGATTTTTCTGTTCTATCCGGAAACAGATAAAAGGCAAAGAGAACATAGAAAAAACACAGATGATTTGAACTCTCTTATTAAAGAAGAAGATTCAGGGGCGGGGCCTGTGTCTCAAAGGAGTAGGGCGCCGGCCCCATATGCCAAAGGTGGTGGGTTCAAACCCGGCCCTGGCCAAAAACTACAAAAGAAAAAAGAAGAGGAAGAAGAAGAAGAAGATTCAATTATGTTTTTTAAAAAGTCATTCATATGCTGATTTTTAAAATTTTTTTTATTAAATCATAGCTGTGTACATTAATGCAGTCATGGGGTACAGTGGGCTGGTTTTATATGCAATTTGAAATACTTTCATCAAACTGGTTAACGTAGCCTTCACGGCATCCTCTTAGCATATGCTGATTTTAAAAGGTACATAATACAAAATGGCAAAGGTCAAAAGCGGAAGGATGGCAAAATATTGACTAAAGGCTGACAAAAGACAAAGTTATAATATCACTTCCAGATTAAGAAGCAGTCTGACGGGGGCAGTGAACCCACAAAGAACCCACACGACAGGAGTTTTTACCCACCTACTAATAGCAAAAAGAATAAACGGGAACTGTTAGAAATACCCTATTGACAGAAATATGTTGTCCTCAACACTCTTCCCTTCCCCGCATGAACCTTCCTTTCCAGTTTCCAAGTTTGACGGTTCTGCAAATTTTTGCTTCCACCACCCCCCCACCCCCCACCCCCGTCCCCTCTGCCAAGGACAGGCTTCCCCAATATCCCGGCCCCTGCATTCCTTTCACATAAGACCTGGCCCACGCTGGTTGCACTAGAAACAATCTTGAAAGTGAAAGCTTGTTGAGGGAGGGAAGGTAAGACAACTGTCTGGCACATGGTAGCTGGCTATCAGCTTTGGGGGGCACGGAGAGGGTAGAGGGATACAGGCACAGGTGGCTCCACTCCACCGCTCCCCCAGTGTAGTCTCTGTGACCTCCCCCTACCTTGTCACAGACTGTGTGAGCGACTGCTGAAGGGTACAGCAGTTCCTTGGGGTTGATGGCTGCACAAGCCAGGGACTGTAATGAAAGTTGGTGACCGGCACACATTCAATGCATGAAACGCACAGTGTGTGAATTCCATCTCCACAAAGCCCACACCATTCCCATGTGTGCTCTGCACAGGGCCAGATCGGACGCTGGGTGCCTCCCTTGAGCTTTTTCTGCTCTACCAATAGAACAGAAAATATTCGGAGAGTCTTTTTTTTTTTTTACATATTTTCACTGATTGTGTTTCCCATTATAAAGCCAATATGCAGTTATTGTAAAAATTACCAACGATGTGGAAGTGAATAAAGTTAGAAAATTAATCATTCCCCTACAACTACTACCATATTACTACGCTAACACTTTGCTGTGCAGACGCCTCAGATTTCTCCTTTGGCATATTGAATCCTGTTAAAGACTGTATCTAGGCTCACCTCAGCCTAGATGCAGCCTAGATGCAGCCCCCCACCCACCCGGGGACAGTCCCAGGCACGCTGAACATTGTCTAGCCCTTTGCAAAGGAGCTGGGTGCACATAGGAGAGTCCCCATCCGGCTCAGTTTACTTAAAATGTCTCCGTCTGCAGCAGAGAGAAACCACCCCCTCTTGATGAATACTTGGCTGCTTCCACTTGTCAGGATCCCAGAAAACACTGGGAGAAGCCTTCTAGCATCTGTTACCTTGTAGCTTTGTGCAGACAAAAAGAAGAACGTGCTAGAGGTACAACTGCTGAATCAAAGGGTGTGTGAAGTGGTAACACTTCCTGCCAAATCGTCTTTGAGGAAGGGTTGTTGTATTGGCTGTTTATTCGTTTGTGTTGACTTTACTCCCGATGCCCACCTGTGCTCCCTCTGATGGGATCCTGAGTCCTGGAGCCCCAGAAGCTGCATTTTCCTTGACCCTACCCACCGATGTCCCCCCAACTTCTGGAAGCATGATCCAGGACCCAGGGCCAGCTTCAGGAATGTGTGACCAGTGCCGTCACGCAGAGCCCCACGTGCAGATGGGGCCCATGCTTGTTGCTTTAGTCCTCTGCTGTCACCATCTTGAAATTCTTAATAATTGTGAGTAGGAAGCCCCCTGTTCCTTTTACACACAGCCTGTCCTGCTGGTACCTCACCCACAGACCCTGGCTTGAGCCTTTCTTCTGAGTGTCCTTCCCACACCCGGAGCTCAACTGCGAATCATTAAACGCACTCAAATGTGCAAAGCAAAGAAGCCTCCAGTCTGCCAGTGCCCAAAGGAAGGGACAAGGTCCACTGTCTTGGCAACAGCTTGGCCATTTTCGCCGAGCAGAAGCTTCGCTGGAGACCAAGTCCCAGTTAATTATAAAATTGGCTGTTCCGCTCTATTTATGCTTTTTGAGAAAACTGCTAGTCGGTGCCTCCTGCGAGTCTGTGTGGCACCCCATGCTGGGGCACAGCTCGTGTCTTTGGTTGCTTTGCTATTCGCTTGGAAATTACTGGCATCTGTGTGTTTTCGTGACAATTTGAAAATTGCAGTGACTAAACCAAACAGAAGTCATCAAATGTGTCACCATTTGATAGCTAAGCAGTGGGGCCGGGGTGGGGGGGGGGGGGGGGTAGGGGTAACAATCACTTCTTTGGAAGAACATTCTGAGGAGGTCAGAGACGGGCACAGGAAAGAACAGAAAGGAAATAGAACGCCCCTGTTCTAACAGTGGGATTGTCCCAGCATCACACTCTGCAATGTGGCCCGGAGTCTCCTTTTAGGAAGAGCACAACAGGTGCTCAGCAGATCCACACGATTTGTTCAGAGACTTACAAACATAGCCAAGGTTTCTGTTTATTTTGTTTCCAGTGTTATATAGAATATACAGAAAAGTGCCCAGATCCTAAGTGTCCATCCAGCACGATTGTCTCCAGTTGTAATTTGGGTTTTTTGTTTGTTTGTTTGTTTTTTGAGAGAGTGTCTCATCTGTCAAACTGGGTAGAGTGACATGGCACCACTGTAGCTCACGGCAACCTCAAGCTCTTGGGCGGAAACTATCTTCTTGCCTCAGTTTTTCTATTTTTTGTAGAGATCGGGTATTTCTTGCTCAGGCTGGTCTCCTGAGCTCAAGCAATCCAGCTGCCTGGGCCTCCCAGAGTGCTAGCATTACTGGCATGAGCCACTACACCCCCTGCCCCTGTAATTTGGTTTTTAAGCATTTACGGAGCTTACTACTTGCCGAAGGGCAGACACATGCAAGCATCAGTTTAGTATTCCCATCAACCCCCATGTGGGGGCGCTATTGTCCCCAACTTACAGGTAAGGAAACAAACTCAGCAGGATTAGGGGACCCACCCAGACTAGTCCAGTTGGCAAGTGGCAGAGAGGATTCAAACCAGAAAGCGAGCGCTTATCCCAGGACTCTTAACCGCTGGGCTAGATCAGTGGTCCCCAATCTTTCTGGCTCCAGGGTCCGGTTTCATGGAAGACAATTTTTCCACTGACAAGAGAGAAGGGGGAGATGGGACAGGAGGTGGAGCTTAGGCAGTGAGGAGAGCAACGGAGGGCCACTATAAATACAGATGAAGCTCTGCTCACTGGCTTCTCGCCTCCTGCTATGTGGCCCCGTTCCTAACAAGCCACCGACCAAAACTTTTTGGCACCAGGGACCAGTTTCATGGAAGATGATTTTCCCACAGACTGCCAGGGTGGGGTGGGGGAGATGCGACAGGACGCAGCGCTCAGGGGTGATACTGTGCAGTCCAGTTTCTTTTTTTTTTTTTTTTTTTTTTGAGACAGAGCCTCAAGCTATCTCCCTGGGTAGAGTGCCGTGGCATTACAGCTCACAGCAACCTC